>NC_052616.1:32941251-33284091 GCF_016545825.1 Eucalyptus grandis
GCTTCAAAATATTCCAAAAAGATTTCTCCAACAAGCCTTACCAAGTCGCGAAGAAATTATTGGGACACCAAGATACCGGACCGGCAGCTTGCCCTCCTGGAAACCGAGAACTTGAAGAATTTGATTATGAGAAATCTTAGTCCCACCTACTAGAAAAACTTCACTCTCGCTCATATTAGGTCTCAGCCCACTCCAAGAAGAGAAGATATCTAGCCCATCCTTGAAGAGAGAGATAGAGGCCATGTTTGCTTCACTAAAAAGGAAGACATCGTCCGCAAAGAAAAGATGTGAAAGGCAAGTAGATTTGCACCTCCAAAAGAATTTGACGCTCGGCTATCAAGATTTCAAAAGTAGGATCCCAGAAAATACCTCCATGGCCAAAGTGAAGAGGTAAGGGGACATAGGGTCCCATTGACGTAAACCACATCCACTAGAGAAGAAGCCATGAAGCTCCCCATTGATGGAAACGAAGAATTTAGGGGAACGAACGCAAGTCATGATAAGCCCAACCAAGTGATTAGGAAAGCCAAACACAAAAAGAGTAAGTTCTAAAAAATCCTAATCAATGGTATCATATGCCTTTTGAAAATCTACCTTAATAGCACAGTTTGGCAAGTAAGGATCAATGTGGAATCCATTGAATAATTCCTGAGCCAGCAAGATATTGTCATTGATTCTCCGGCCTTTAACAAATGCATTCTGAGGTAGACTAATTATAGAGCAAAGAATAGCCACCAAACGATTAGCTATAACCTTCATGAAGCACTTGTAAATTGTATTACAACAAGCAATGGGCCCATAGTTAGAGACCATGGACACATTAGGAATCTTAGGCACCAAGGCTAAAATAGTATTATTTATCTCACGCAACAAGTTACCGGAGATAAAGAAGTCCTTGACCGCTTCTGTGACCAAATGACCTACAACGTCCCAGTTGTGTTTAAAAAATTCAAAATTGAAGCTATCCGGTCCAGGAGCTTTGCCCCTAGTTAGAGAGAACAATCTATCATGGATTTCCAAGTTCGTTACAGGACGAGATAGGCTACGAACCTGTTCCGAGTTGAGGGAGTGCTGAAGAACCGCCTGGATCTCTTGCATTGCTGGACAGGTTGGAATGTCTATCAGCGCCAGGAGATTATGAAAATTGGAAACAAAGGGCTGCTGAACCTCACCAGGATCAGTCACAATAATACCCTGAGCATTCGCAACCAATAGAACTCTATTCATCAGATGCCTTATGTTGACAGAGTGATAAAAGAACTTGGTGTTCTAATCACCTTCCTTTATCCACCTAACCCTAGATTTCTGTCTATAAAAGGATTCCTCCTGTAGATGGAGATCTGAGAAATTTCGAATGTGATCCATTTCTAATCCAGCAAGCCATAAATTACTCGGGTCTTGCTGAAGGGCATCCTAAGTGCACCGAAGAGCCTTCCTAGCATTGGTTGTCCTGATCGAAATATCAGAGAAAGACTCCCTGTTGAGCTGCTTGAGGCGGTACTTGAGGGCCTTCAACTTGTGAGACAGTTTGAACATAGGAGTTCCAGCTATCGAATTCTCCCACACCTGAGAAACTATTGTGTGAAAATCCGGGTGCTTCATCCAGAAATTAAAAAAATTGAAAGGTTTTTTTGTAGGAAGAAGTAGCCAAGAGTCTAAAAACCATTGGAGTATGGTCGGAAATGCCCGGGGCAAGGAAGGAGGCCTCTGAGAAAGAGAAGTCATGGCTCCATTTCGTATTTACCAATACCTTGTCAATCTTCCTCAGTTTTCGTTGGCACCCAAAGAAGTAGACCAAGTATAACATAGCCAACATATCTTAGGTCTTCTAATATTGTCTGGGCTAAGCAGTGTCCAAACTCTTCATAAGAACGAAGCCAAGTATCCAAGCTACCTATTCGATCCATCAAGTCCCAAATGGCGTTGAAATCCCCCGCCACCAGCCAAGGAAAATCTAGAAGGCTAGTGCTAAGAAGAGTAGGTTCCTCCCATAACGGCCGACGAGACATAAAGGTGTGCTTCGCATATATAACCGAGAGGCAGAATTCAGCTCCTGTATAAAGGAACTTGAGCTTGCCATGGATTGCCTATGCATTAAAAGAAGACACAACAAAATTCACAGAGAAAGGATTCCAACCAAGCCAAATTCTCCCTCTAGGGGAATAATCATAGTTGGAGCACTAAATCCAGCCCGACACGAGTCTCGAAGAGATGAAGGGGAAAATGGACTCTGGAACTTTGGTCTCCAAAAGACCAACACAGCAAATATTATTAGAGCTAATAAGGTTTCTGACTTATGCTTGCCTAATGAGACCTACTAGACCCCTAATATTCCATAAACCTATATTCATATATATAAAACAAGATAGATAGGCAAGAACATCAGCGCTTGCCAGCACGCCGCCGGCTGGCCACTGGCTTGGGCTGAGTAGGAGACTTTAGGAGCAAAGTGACCTTGGTCAGTGTTAGGATCCTACAGTGATTTGACCTGCTGGGAAGTAGGCTTTGGAGTAGCAAGCTTAGAAGCCTTAGGTGTGGCAACCTAAGGAGTAAAGGAGCAAACCAAGATATGGTCCTCCTCATTTGAGCTACTCAAGTTACTTGTCTCATCAGCTAAATCTCCATTCAAGCTATGTGAAGGGACCAAGGAGTTAGGTTCCAAGAGATGAGCAGTACCGGCAGGAGAGGATGGAGCCAAGTCAACACCTTGCTGAGGTAGCACTTGTTTCTTCCGTATTATCATAGAAGTAGAGGGCAACAATGATTTGGGAGTAGCTTCACCAGTTTTCATAGAAGGAGTGAGATCAGACTCCTTTAATTTATAAACCTGCTACTTCTTTTTATTTCGAGCCTGTCCCCAGCCTTCCTCAAAGGCACCTACACTCGAGAATTGAAATATTATTATTATTATTATTATTATTATTATTATTATTATTATTATTATTATTTTGATCAATAAAAAAAAATTCCACTAAATTTTAAAATATTATTGAATAAACTTGTGGAAAAGTTGTATAGGGCGGCAGAAGACAAGAGTTTTGAAGTGTTTTAAATGAAAAAAAAAAAGTCAAAATGCATGAACTACACAAACCAAATAAAATGTTAAGAAATCAATCTGAAATACATAGAACTATAGATTCTTGGGTTGTCAATTTTCTCCCTCTCTATGCTGTATTTTTTAAGGACTTTAACTACTACTTGTGTTAAAAATAATTAACTGTTGACCTGAAAGGTCTTGGCTTAGAATCACTCGGAAAAAAAAAAAACGAAGCATCCTATCAATAGGTGAAGTTTCATGACACGGTTTAGAAGAATCCAGGCAACAGTACAGCCCATAATTCTTCCCTCTCTCTCTCTCTCTCTAGGATCAACAACCGTTTACTTGGACAAAAGCCCTCAACCTTTGCTTAGTATTTTGTGATTTAAAATGAGGGGCCAGATTGTTAATGCCCACCATTCACGGGGTCAAGATCCCCAAAAAAAATGCTCACTCCTTTTCTTTTCTTTTTTCTTTTTTAAGTTCCCCAGCTATCAGCAGAAGTAAATATCATGACGAGATTACGAGCACATCATCAATTTGGCCAAAAAATAGGGAAAATCAACAACAACAAAAAAACCACAGACAAGAGTCACTTTAAATATATAATATTCACTTCTCCTGCTAATTTTATTTGAAATGATTCATCTTTTTTATTATATTCATTGCATATAACATTACAACAATCAATCACTGGAAAATGTAAAGGATTTTTTGGTAGATTGCTTAACAAGAGCCTTGATAACAAACGTTAACGCATTGCTTTTAAAAAAAAATGCTTTTGCGGCACTTTGAACAGCTGTTAATTCTAACAAAAAAGAAAAAGAAAAAAATAGCTGTGAATTAAGGGGTTAAGAGCTTTTATAATCAACATTTCATCCATTCAATCATATGACTTCAACTTAAAGTAATTTGAGAGCACACCCACAGCCCTTCTTAAGAGTCGTATCCAATACATGTGAGTGATGGGACCATACCCACACTTATTGAGAGAAAATTGTTTAATTACAATGCCCAATATGATTTTAAATTTTAAATGACGTCATTTTAGCTTTAAACTTTTCAATTACGCTAATTTATTCATAAATGTATTGACGATTTGTCAATTCAAATTTAAACCTTTTAATAATTTGCCAATATAGTCTTCGAGTGACGTTCGGCCAAAATTACTTGAAATGGCTATATTGACGACTCGTTCAAAGGTTTATGACTACATTGACAAATAGTCAAAATCTTTATAACTAAATTAACATGATTGAAAGGTTTATGATCTAATTGGTTGCCGTATAGTAAGTTCAAAATTATATCTGACATAGTCGAAATTTTTTAGACTTAAATTAGCTATTGTACAATAAGTTTATGATTTTTGGGACAATTATCCTACTTATTGAGATTAATCGCCAAATTTCGAGATGCCCATCAATGAGAACGGGGAGAAATAAAGTAATAAACATCTGAAAACAACAATGATGCAGCTACACCGCGTCCAACCGCGTTGTGTCCCCAGATCCCGCCGCCCACTATTCACATCCCAACACGAAACTGCTGTCTCCACAACACCGCGTGCCATACAAAATTCCCATCCATCTATAAACACCTTCCAAGCTCTGCTCATTCTCACAGATCATCCTAAAACATAGACAGCTTTCTGATCATTTTTGTACACATCCAGCTCAGCAACATCTGAGAAAGGCCCCATACAAAGCTAACCCCCATTTAATCAGTCATCTCTCACCCTGCACACGCTCTTTTCATCTTCTCTCATTTATCCTTTTTCAGCTGCAAGACTTTCTCAAAGCAAACACTTCTCAGCTAGAGAGTGAGGAAAGATGCCGAGGAAGACATCTGGGGTTTCTCGCCGCGCGTGGAACCTCCTGCGCCTGGCGCTGCTCTGGGCGAGGAAAGGCGGGGCGTTCAAGTTGCAGCTCCGCCTCGTGCCCAAGTTCCTCAAGACCATCGGCCAGGCGACGCCGCGCAGCCAGATCTGGTACAGGGAGCGCGAGCTCTCCTTTGATAAGACCCCGGTTGTCCACGTGAAGATGCATCGCCCGGGGTTGACGCGGTTTCCCTTGCCGCACATACCGTGCATAAACCCCCACGTCGATTTTGACCCAGAGTTTGACGAGGACGACCGACTGTGCTATGGGTATGAAGCCGTGAGGCAGAGCTTCCTTGAAAACGGAGGCGAAGAGGGAACTCATTTCGATGAGGAGCAGGCGGAGGATGGAAGAGTGGAAATTGAGGAAGATCGAGGGATCGACACAAGAGCAGAGCAGTTCATAGCTAAATTCTATGAACAAACGAAGTTGCAAAGGCAAATTTCTTACCTTCAGTACAATGAGATGCTAAACCAAAGCGCGAGCTAATCCTCATTCAGCATTTATGATTTTCGCACCACATTCCATTTTTGTCAATGTATTTTTGTAAAAGAGTCGCGGCACTTTGTAAATAGTGCAAAGTTCTTGAGAGTTTCATTAATTTTTTTTCGACAGCTTTTGTGACTGATTTCTTTTGTAAGAGACGAGCAGAACACCTGAAATCTCATAGCATATGATGCAAATAGAGATGAGAAGAACTTCAGAACAAAAATCATTCTGCATCAGCTAAGGGCGCGTTTGGTAATATATGATTATTAATGCAGGAAGGTTTCTTAGCTTCGTTGGTTTTAGAATATTTAAATAATAAATCATACATTCTTGTAACAACTTAAGCTTTTACAATAATTATAAACATACCCATGAAATCTCACATTATATCAAAACTGTAGGTCCTAAATTCGACTCTTTCCAAGCCCCAGCGGAAGACAATTGACAATTAGCATATAATGATTCTTTAGGAGATAGATCGGAGGGAAAATAGTGGCAAGCGGCATTCTATCTAACGTCGATTTCTCATGGTGTCATCGCGCCTGTTAATTTCCCTAACACTTTAAATATCAAGTCACTAGCTCATTTGGAGACTTCTGATCATTTGCACTTCCATTTCATCTATACTTGGGCACTACTAAACTTTCGCATTTTCGATTCTGGGATTTCCGCCATTGAACCATAAAAAAGTCTCCACACAATTCACTGCTCTTAGCAACTCGACACTCTCACCTGCCACTTGAAATAGAGGCTAGTTCTCAAAAGAAATGGTTCAGCTTCAACTAATGAATTAGGGTGTTTTTGGTAACATTTTTGTTCCCGGAATAAGTTTCTTTCCAGAAATAATTTTTTCTTTTTTATTTCCTAAAATAATTTCTAAGTAAATGAACACGTTTAAGCGTGAATGATAACCATTCTTGTCAGAAATTGATTTCTGAAACGGAAATAGATTTTTTTATCTTTATATTTATATCATTGGATGAGTTTTTAAGCAAAAATATACATTTGATAATGACACAAAAATTATATTTCTAAAATAGAAATTTTTTTGATAATGACACAAAATATCTCCCTCCCAAGTGGTGGTGGATGGCAAGGGGCGACCAATGGTGATCGGTGGCAGGCAGCAAGAGGCGAACAGTGGCAACAATTGGTAGAGGGTAGCCGATGGCAGATGAAAGCGATGGATGGTGGGCGGTAGCAATGAAGATAAGCGATAAGAATAGTTTTTATTTCCATTTATATTCCAATAATAAAGAAGGGAAAAGTTTTTACTTATCATTTTTGTTCAAAACCTATTTTTGAATTAAAAACTTATTCTAGAAATAGAAAAATAAAATTGTGTTACCAAACATATTTCTTTTCTAAAAGCAAGTTTGAAACAAAAAAATAGTTCTGAAATAGAAATTCTGAAATAGAAATAAAATGATTATTATGGATTCCTTAATAACTACACAAAATTTCTATTCTCGAAATAGAAAGAGAATAGGATTTTGTTCAATTCGACTTATAATTTTTTTTTTTGTAACATAAAATTTCTTTTAATTTTTTAATAATATTTAAAGATTTTTCTTCTTCTTTTTTGTTGTTTTTTTTTTCC
This sequence comes from Eucalyptus grandis, assembly GCF_016545825.1. Lineage (NCBI taxonomy): Eukaryota > Viridiplantae > Streptophyta > Magnoliopsida > Myrtales > Myrtaceae > Eucalyptus > Eucalyptus grandis. Next base: position 32,948,255 of record NC_052616.1, read on the forward strand.
TCTCTTCTTCTTCCTCCTCTAGTTGGTCACCAAGCGGTAAAGGCGAGGGTCGACAGCGACCATTGGCCATGGCCGGCGGCTAGAGCCAATGGCAACCAACGGTGGGCGATGGACTAGTTAGAAGAGGGAAGAAGAATAAAAGAAAGAAAATTACTTCCAAAAATTATTCCCATGGATAAGAAGTAACTTTTTTTTTCTATTTCTTGTTTTTATTTCAAATATATTCCTTGACAACTTTTTGTGAAATAGAAAAATTAACTGACATTACTAAATGGATTTCTTTTTTTCTTTTTTTATTTCGGGGTATAAAAGAATAGAAAAATAGAAACATAGGAATGCTACCAAATGGAGCCTTAGATTTATTTTAAAATTCTTGATTAATTTAAAGGTGACGAGACAACTAGCAAATGGGCATCACAGCCCTTTTCTTATTTATTATTTTTTTTTTTGGCTTGGATTCAATTAAATATTATAATGACTTGCTGGTTGCCCACGAATTGCCATGAGATTTGGGCCAAACCGGCAATTTTAGTCAAGTTCAATTTGCACTGTCGTCTTAGAAATAAGAAGAAAATGACAAGATAATACTTCCTTAAAATGAAAAGAAATCTGTGTTCATGATGACCTTAAGTAAAGTCTATAAACGAGAGTCAACTTTTCAGTTGTTGGTCAATTGAGAATTGAAGATTTTATTTTGATTAATAAAAAAAATTCCACTAAATTTTTAAATATTATTGAATAAATTTATGGAAAAGTTGTATAGGGTGGCAGAAGATAAGAGTTTTGAAGTGTTTTAAATGAAAAAAGTCAAAATGCATGGACTACACAAATCAAATAAAATGTTAAGAAATCAATCCGAAATACATAAAACTATAGATTCTTGGGGGTTGTCATTTTTCTCCCTCTCTATGCTGTAATTTTTAAGGACTTTAACTATTACTTGTGTTATAAATAATTAATTGTCGACTTGAAAGGTCTTGGCTTATAATCACTCGGAAAAAAACGAAGCATCCTATCAAATAGGTGAAGTTTCCTGACACGGTTTAGAAGAATCCAGGCAACATCACAGCCCATCATCCTTCCCCCCCTCCCTCTCTCTCTCTAGGATCAACAACCGTTTACTTGGACAAAAGCCCTTAACCTTTGTTTAGTATTTTGTGATTTAAAATGTGGGGCCAGATTGTTAAATGCCCACCATTCACGGGGTCATGATCCATGATTGGCTTCCTAGTGAATGAATGTGATGTCACCGAGTGTTTCTAATGGAAAATGCGAGAATATAAGTTAAGATAGATTAAAAAAAAAATCAAAAAGGGCAGAACTTCATAAGGACGACCTGAAATTTTGGGAAAAATTATTCAAAGAATCTTAAATCTATTGTACTGTCATTGATTCAATTTTGAATCTTTTAATTGTGACACGTTAGTCCTAAACCTTTTGAGACTTATTAATTTAGTCATAAATATTTTAATTGTTCCAATTTAGTTATAAATCTTTTGATAATTTGGCAATTTACTCTTAATTCTTTTAACAATTCACCAATTTAGTTCTTTCGGCCAATTTGGACAATAAATCGTTAGTGGTATGGTTAGTATATACTATTGTACATGACATGACTAGCCTTGACTTAGACAATTTTCATGATTCAAATGCAAAGTTAGTTAAAAATTAAATCAACCTAGACATTGTCATTAGATCAATATATCATAATGATAGTACAAATAAATCTCCTAGATCAAAGGATGACTATTTGGTACGTTGAGGATTTGCTTGTTGGATTCTTCTCGCATTTGGATAGGAGATAAAGATCTTTTAAAAGGAAGTTTTGCCATAATCTTGGAATTTCATCCGTAAGATCGATTGAGAAGGAAAAAGAATATTAATTTGAGTGAATCTGAAAGATAAAGCAAGATGAGAAAAAATGTTCACTCCATTGAATTAGGTTTCGTTAGGTGAATTATATTATAACATTAGGACTTTATCCATTTCAATATAAATATTAAAAAAGGGTTAATATCCTAAAAAACCCAAAATTGATACACTTATAACAGATTATCCAAAACTAATTTTTTTGACCATATAACCCAAACTGATAAATCTTTGACAAATTTACCCTAAACCGATACATTTATGACAAATTTACACTATGTTAATTTCCGTTGAATTTTACTATCAAATTACTCAATTGAATAACATGCAATAGTTAATTGGATACCGATTTACAATTCTACTCTTCGTTTGTCACGGTTATACAATTTTTGTGATTTTTTGTGGTATTAATCCAATTTAATGGAGGGCATATTTGTCATGAATGTACCAATTTAGGGTTTTTGGTGGTTAAATAAATTAGGTTAAGGTAAATTTATCACAAATATACTGATTTCAAGTTTTTTTATGGTCAGTTTGAGTAAATTTGTCGCAGGTGTACCAGTTTGGGGTTTTTCATGGTCAAAAATTAGTTTTAGGTAAATTTGTCACACATGTACATATTTAGGATTTTTCAAGATATTAATCCAAAAAAAAAAAAATTATTCACTCATTTTTCCTTTTTCTTTTTTAAGTTCCCCAACTACCAGCAAAGGTAAATATCATGACTAGATTACGACCACATCATCAATTCGGCCAAAAAATAGGGAAAACCAACAACAGCAACAAAAAAACCGCAGACAAGAGTCGCTTCAAATATATAATATTCACTTCTCCTGCTAATTTTATTTGAAATTATTCATTTTTTTTATTATATTCATTGCATATAACATTACAACAATCAATCATTGGAAAATGTAAATGATTTTTTAGTAGATTGCTTAACAAGAGCCTTGATAACAAACGTCAACACATTGCTTTTTAAAAAAATCCTTTTGCGGCACTTTGAATAGCTGTTAATTCTGACAAAAAAAAAAGAAAAGAAAAAAATAGCTGTGAATTAAGGGGTTAAGAGCTTTTATAATCAACATTTCATCCATTCAATTATATGACTTCAACTCAAAGTAATTTGAGAGCATACCCACAGCCCTTTTTAAGAGTCGTATCCATTGCATGTGAGTGATGGGACCATACCCATACACTTATTGAGGGAAAATTGTCCAATTAAGATGCCCAATATGATTTTAAATTTTAAATTGTCATTTTAGTTCTAAATCTTTCAATTACACTAATTTATTCATAAACGTATTGACGATTTGTCGATTCAATTTTAAACATTTTAATAATTTGCCAATATAGTCTTTGAGTGATGTTCGGCCAAAATTACCTAAAATGACTATATTGACAACTCGTTCAGGCTTATGACTAAATTGACAAACAATCAAAATGTTTATAGCTAAATTGACACGATTGAAAGGTTTATGGCCAAATTGATTACCGTACAATAGGTTCAAAATTATATCTGACATAATCGAAATTTTTGAGATTTAAATTAGTTACTGTACAAAAAGTTTATGATTTTTTGAACAATTATCCTCACTTATCAAGATTAATCGGACTCGCCAAATTTCGAGATGCCCATCAATGAGAACGGGGAGAAATAAAGTAATAAGCTTCTGAAAACAACAATGATGCAGCCAAACCGCGTCCAACCGCGTTGCGTCCCCAGATCCCGCCGCCCACTATTCACTTCCCCACACGAAACTGCTATCTCTCTCCACGACACCGCGTGCCATACAAGTTTCCCATCCATATATATAAACACCTTCTAAGCTCTGCTCATTCCCACAGATCATCCTAAAACATAGACAGCTTTCTGATCATTTTTGTACACATCCAGCTCAGCAACATCTGAGAAAGGCCCCATACAAAGCTAAGCCCCATTTCATCAGTCATCTCACACCCTGCACACTCTCTTTTCATCTTCTCTCATTTATCCTTTTGCAGCTGCAAGACTTTCTCAAAGCAAACACTACTCAGCTAGAGAGTGAGAAAAGATGCCGAGGAAGACGTCCGGGGTTTCTCGCCGCGCGTGGAACCTCCTGCGCCTGGCGCTGCTCTGGGCGAGGAAAGGCGGGGCGTTCAAGTTGCAGCTCCGCCTTGTGCCCAAGTTCCTCAAGACCATCGGCCAGGCGACGCCGCGCAGCCAGATCTGGTACAGGGAGCGCGAGCTCTCCTTTGATAAGACCCCGGTTGTCCACGTGAAGATGCATCGCCCGGGGTTGACGCGGTTTCCTTGCCGCACATACCGTGCATAAACCCCCACGTCGATTTTGACCCAGAGTTTGACGAGGACGACCGACTGTGCTATGGGTATGAAGCCGTGAGGCAGAGCTTCCTTGAAAACGGAGGCGAAGAGGGAACTCATTTCGATGAGGAGCAGGCGGAGGATGGAAGAGTGGAAATTGAGGAAGATCGAGGGATCGACACAAGAGCAGAGCAGTTCATAGCTAAATTCTATGAACAAACGAAGTTGCAAAGGCAAATTTCATACCTTCAGTACAATGAGATGCTAAACCAAAGCGCGAGCTAATCCTCATTCAGCATTGATGATTTTCGCACCACATTCCATTTTTGTCAATGTATTTTTGTAAAAGAGTCGCGGCACTTTGTAAATAGTGCAAAGTTCTTGAGAGTTTCATTAATTTTTTGTCCACAGCTTTGGTGACTGATTTCTTTGGTAATAGACAACCAGACCACCTAAAATGTCATAGCATTTGATGCAAATAGAGATGAGAAGAACTTCGGAACAAAAATCATTCTGCATCAGCTAGGCAACTCTTTTGCAGGTTCGGTACATGCTCTTTGGGTTCAAGCCTCAAGGCTGCAAATTCGCCTCTAGCGCATGACGAAGGATCACGAAAAGCAGATCAAAATTCTGCTCGAGAATTAAAATTGCTTTGAAAAGATTTAGCAAAGCCAGAATTCCCATCCGACCCCAAAAAAACTAGAATTTCCTTAATCTTTTCACAAGTCAATCATGCACATCTTGTAGGGCAAAAAAGGGCCTGACATCGTTGGATTACTCATTCACTATAATACAACAATGAAAAAATATGACATATCTTAGAAGGGTACAGAATTGTTCTTAGCAACACCTCACCAACCTAGCAAGACTCGAGCTCGCTGACGTCGAGTGAGGTTGAGCTCATTGACTTAGCAAGGTCGAGGCCTCGCCAATTTGGCAAGACTTGAGCTCGTCAGCATCAAGCAAGCTCGAGCTCATTGCTTATCTGGCGAGGCCGGGACCTCGTTGACGTTGGCAAGGCTTGAGCCTCACCGATTTGGAGAGGTTCAAGCTTGCCGGCGTCGGGCGAGCTCAATCTCGCCAATTTAGAGAGCCTTGAGCTTGCCTATGGCTAGTCGGCAGTCGTCATTGTGGTCGGTGGCTAGTCTAAGAAGAAGAAGAAAAAAAAAAATTTATATATATATAACTAAAAATATTTTAAAAAATCGATTTTTTAAAAAATTATAAAAATTATCCATTAAATTTGTATTGCATGAAAGTATTTTAGCAATAGCATTTAAAAAAAATATCATAAGAAATAAACTTTTGTAGGTTTAGTTAAAGGTCTTTCACATTTTTTATTTTATTTTTTTTATTTTTAATATATTTTTTAAATTGATGTTATATATGAAGAGCTTAAAGTGAATTAAATGAGTGGGGCTAATTTAACATAAATTGAGTTGAATATTAATATGTTTCGGTAATATGGGTTCGGTCGGGTATAGTCAAGTCAAGTATGGGTCTTCAAATTTACATTGCATGAAAATGAGTCTAAACGGATTAAATGGGTCAATATGGGTTGGACCATTTTCAACTTGACCCACTCATTTGACAGCCTTATAAAAAATATCAAAACTCATTTATTGATATATGAGTGTAATAAAAAGTGTGGACTAATCCAATTTAATAGTTCGGTAGTTTTAATACCTCCATCCTTGTACTTGCAATCTGATATGATATACGAGTGTATCCATCAATTAACAATTTTCTCGAAACCAATCCGGCCAAGTTTTAATTTTTTGTTATAGCATTTTTTATTTTATCTCATGGAATGCTCATGACTCCTTAAAGTATCAATTGCAAAATATCGTTATTCATTGGCCTAATCTATGAGATTTTAACATGGAAAAAGAACATAATTACACCAAATCAATGATACGTAGATGTTATATGTAGTGTTTGCCACTTACCTTTAATTTTTAGTCGGATGAAATCTCTTTGGAGTGAGGCCATGTGCTTTCATAATAAAATCTTGACCATGTAACTCTTACTTTCAATTGCAAACATTGAGATTAATTTTTATTTACAGCTAAAATGTGAGAAACATAATGCACTGAATAAGAGCGTTACTAAAATATAAACTAAATAAGGAAAAATATCTAAGATAGGTATAAATTGGAAATCAAAAGATTTAGTCAAATTGACGTGATTCTTTATCTAATTTTACCCTACTCAAGAAGAAATAATATTGATAGTAAGACAATAAATGCACTGTTGAAGAAAGCACCATCTTCTCTGTCTTCTAGAATTCTCTCCATATTTCTTAGTCGCACGTCATCAAAGAAAAACCAATATAAAGCCTCCATATCACCTCTAGCCTTCTCTAGAATACTCCATCTAGTTGTCAAAAAAATAATAGATATTTGTATTAGAAGAATGTGGAAGGCTAGAAAGTTTGTTTAAACACCAACTTTGGCCACCTATATAAAAGAGCAAGGGCTTCATGTTTGGGGTGTAGAGTAGAAACGGCTCCATCATGGGTGTGTGTTGAGTCTTTTGCTCTTACGATAATAAGAGAGTTTATTATAGTCAAGCTTTTGAAATTCTACATGTACAATTCCATTTTAATTTCAGAAGTAAAACCAACTATTTTGTTACCATAGAATGAAAGAAGTGGTCAATGTCATGCTCAAATAGGGACTGATCTTCATGGATTGCAGAGTCAAGATTAGATTTACCATGATAAAGAGAGATACTATTAAAGGACATGAAGTCAGGAAGTATGTTGAGTCAACAAAGGTAGCAACGAATGCTACTGATTCAATCAGAATTAAAGACAATAAGTTTAGTTCTGCTGATATGAACAAAGACAAGCAGAATAAAGTCAACACATGCTCATTGAAGAATCAATTTTCTGTGAATCCTGACTACAATGTTATAGAAGCTATGAATCCTGACTACAATGATTGGGTCAAAACAAATCAGCTTGTATCATCTTGGATCGGTGGAGCCGTTTCAGAAAATATAATGGGTCTGATAATTGGCTTGGATACTACATATGAGGTATGGCAAACTTTACTCAATCGATTCATGCAAAAATCTATAGCTAGAGAGTTCCAGTTGAGAGGAAAGCTGCAAGCGTGTCAAAAGCGAGATCGAGTACTGTCAGTTTATCTCAGGGAATATAAATCAATCTGTGATCAACTCAATGCAATAGGAAAGCCCATAGATGAGATAACAAAGTTGTTTGGGGTTCTAGAGGGATTATGATCTGAATATGAGAACTTTAAAACCACGATATACTGCTTGAAACCTCAACTAGAGTATGACGAAGTAATATCACAGCTAGAAAGATTTGAAGCAAGACTACAAAATTACTCTTCAAGTCAATACAACCCTAATCTAGCATATTATGGTCAAAGAAAAACTTAAGTTTAGCAAAAGGAAGAATTTGACAGAGAAACTATTCAGCAAAACTTTGGCTTTGGAGGTTCAAGGGTTAATAGTCGTGGAGGATGCAGCTATGGAAGAGGACAATTTTTTAGTAATAGAGGTCGTGGTTATAGATATCCTGGAAGAGATTTGAGCTACAGATCAAATAACTTCAACTATGCACAGGAGGGTCAAAGATTTAAGCAGTTCAATAATATCCCTAGCTCTAGTTTTAATCAAGGATTTCATCCTTATGCTAGCTCTTCACAAAGATATCAAGAAACCAGATCATATCCCTCTTCAAATCTAACCTTTTCCAAAGATCTGCAGAGTGAGAAATCGACTGACAATATTAGATTGGAGTGTCAAATTTGTAAACGTCCAGGACATGATGCTATCGCTTTGAGGAAATTCCAACAGCATTAGCAGCAATGCACCTCGAAGACTCAAAAGGAAATGAATGGTATCCAAACACTGGTGGGACTGCTCACATCACTGCAAACTCCAGTATTCTTCATAACCCTTCTAGATACAATGGCACTGATATAGTTATGATTGGGAATGATTCATGTCTACCTATTACCTATATTGGTAATGCATTGTTACATACTGAAGTGGATTCATTACCTCTGAATGATGTATTAATTGTTCTTGATATAAAGAAGAATCTTCTATTAGTATCAAAACTAACAAATGACTATCCATGTTCATTTGTTTTTGATAAAACTGGTATATATGTAAAGGACAATTACACCAACACAACTCTGCTGCTTGAGAGGAAAGTTAAAAGATTGTATCGAGTAGATCCTCAAACCACAGAGGCATTCTTAACTCAGAGACACAAAGCAGTAGGAGAGGATATATGGCATCAGCATTTAGCACATACCAACCTGAAAACGCTGAAGTACCTACAGAATCAACAACTGATTCACTGCAATACCAAGTACAGACTATGTGTAGAAGCTGTCAAGTTGCTAAGAATACTGCTCTGCCCTTTTCATTATCAGAGTCTGTAGCATCTATACCTTTAGAAAAGGTTCTTTGTGATATCTGGGGTCCTTCATCAGTTAGTTCCTTTCAAAACTTCAAGTATTATGTCATCTTTGTAGACAATTTCTCTCGGTTTAGTTGGATCTATCCAATGAGATTGAAATCAGATTTCTATGACATCTTTGTTATGTTCCAGAAACAAGTAGAAAATTAATTTGATTGCAAAATCAAGATTTTTCAATGTGATGGTGGAGGAGGATTCATCAGCCACAAGTTTCAGACTCATTCATACACTAGAACAGAATGGTGTCTCTAAAAGAAAACATCGCCATGTTGTTGAACTGGGTCTTGCCATGCTCTATCATGCTAGAATCCCTTTGAAATACTGGGTTGATGCATTCATGACAGCTAACTATATTATCAATATACTTCCTACACCAAAGTTACAAATGCAATCATCCTATAGTAAATTGTATCAGCAAGAACCAAGCTATGATCATCTCAGAGTCTTTGGCTGTGCATGTTATCCCTGTCTTAGACCATATGCATAGCACAAACTTGATCCACGATCACTCACATGTGTGTTTATTGGATACAGTGAACGTCATAAGGGATATAGATGTCTTATTCCTACCACTGGTCGTATATACATTAGTCGACATGTCATGTTCGACGAAAACTTCTTCCCATTTACAAAGACAGGTGTAACAGAGTACACACCATTTATAACACAGTATCGACTATGGACAGAGGAGGTTAAACTTCTAGACTCAATGAGTGAAGGTCCAATGTCTCCTTCTTCACAGATATATGCAAGACATTTGCAAGATAATGGAATCATGACCACAGATAATTGCCATTCTCTTCAGTCAGCCACAATGCCATGTACTTCCTTTCCATCACATCTGCAAACTGTGGCACAAGACAATCCCGATTCCATAGCAACAACACAAGATGAAACCTCTACTAATGAAGCTCATTCATCTTCACAAGATCAGGCAGTACCTGCTTCTGAAGCTGCAACATCCAATGAAATAAGTGTTGACCAAGCTCATTCAAACTATCACTCTAACTCACAAGGTATAGCTTCAACTCATCCCATGCAAACTCGACCAAAATCTAGCATTATAAAGATAAATCCCAAATATGCATGTCTTGCTGAATATAAAGTACCTCCTGAACCAAAATCAGTTAAAGTAGCTATAGCAGATAAAGGATGGTATACAGCTATGAAGGAAGAAATGGATGCTCTGTATCAAAATCAGATTTGGATATTAGTTCCTCGAACTAATCAAATGAATGTGATATGGTGCAAATGGGTGTTTAAAACAAAACTTGCACCTGATGGAAGTCTTGATAGGTTGAAGGCTCGGTTAGTGGTTAAAGGGTTTCATCAAGAGGAATGCATTGATTTTACAGAAACCTCCAGCCTTGTTGTCAAACATGCTACAATTCGGATAGTGCTTTCTGTAGCAATGATGAAACAATAGCCATTCCATCAACTTGATGTTAAAATTGCATTTTTTCATGGCACATTGAATGAAACAGTCTATATGGAGCAGCCTCCTGGCTTCATACAGTCACAGACACCTCACCATGTGTGCCTTCTCAAGAAATCTCTCTATGGCCTTCGACAAGCACCTTGTGCCTAGTTTGATAAATTCAGTAATTTCCTACTTGAAATTGGATTTTTCTATAGTATGACTGATCCATCACTGTTTATACTTCATGCTGGATCAGACACAATACTTCTATTACTCTATGTTGATAATATTGTCTTAACTGGTAGCTCAGACCAGTTACTTTCTAAACTAATTCATTCTCTTAGCCTTCAATTTCATATGAAACATCTTGGCTGCCTTCACTATTTTCTTGGCATTGAAGCTAAGCATACTTCTACTAATTTGTTTCTCTCTCAAACCAAATATGCTCTTGATCTTCTTACTCAAGCTCACATGGTTGATTGTAAACCAATTTCCACTCCTCTCTCACAGAGACCAACTATCCTGAAACTAATGCCATTCCACTATCCAATCCTCTTGAATATAGAAGTCTAGTTGGTGGTCTTCAATACCTGACATTAACTCGTCCTGACATTGCATATGCCACAAACTTGTTATGTCAGAAATGCAGAAGCCCACTGTTGCAGTTTCATAAGCTAAAAAGGGTTCTACGCTATGTGAAAGGAACTGTTCATCTTGGGGTGTTCCTTCATTCTCGAAGTTCTATGAATCTTTATGGCTTCTCAGATGCTGACTGGGCTGGCTGCATTAAAACCAGACGATCCACTACTGGTTTCTGCACATATCTTGGTTCTAATCTCATTTCTTGGGCAGCAAAGAAGCAACCTACAATTAGTCGCTCTTCTACAGAAGCAGAATATCGTGCTCTTGCATCTACTACTGCTAATCTTACATGGATCAGCTTTGTCCTTCGTGACATTGGTATCTCTCTTTCTTCTCCAACTCTTTTATTCTGTGATAATCAGTCTGCCATCTCACTTACTGCAAATCTCATCTTACATGCTCGTACTAAATATATTGAAGTTGATTTTCATTTTGTACACGAGAAAATTTCCTTAGGATCTCTCAATGTGTGCTATGTTCCAATCAATTGTCAGCTTGCTGATATTTTTACAAAATCTTTGTCGCGACTAGCACATTTTAGTATCAAAATCAAATTGGGTATGGGTTCTTTACCCCCTTCCCAATTTGCGAGGGATGTTAAAGGACATGAAGTCAGGAAGTATGCTAAGTCAACAAAGGCAGCAACGAATGCTACTGATTCAATCAGAATTAAAGACAATAAGTTTAGTTATGCCGATATGAACAAAGACGAGCAGAATAAAGTCAGCACGTGCTCATTAAAGAATCAATATTCTGTTTTGAGTTGTAACCAACATTCTTTCTATTAATATTTCTGTTAAGTCTGTTTTGATAGTTTGTTTTTAGTCGAGCCTTTTACACTTTGTAATATAAATAGAGAGTTGAAAGAAAAACAGAAAAATAAGGCTCTCAAATATATTTTTTCTTTGATCTTGAATGAATACGGAGACTCCATAGTTTTCTCTCATCTCTGTTCGTTCTTCTCTGCTTCTTCAAATAAAATGTATGAACTACACAAACCAAATAAAATGCATGAACTACACAAACCAAATAAAATGTTAAGAAATCAATCCGACATACATAAAACTATAGATTCTTGGGTTGTCAATTTTCTCCCTCTATATGCTGTATTTTTTAAGGACTTTAACTACTACTTGTATTATAAATAATTAATTGTTGACTTGAAAGGTCTTGACTTATAATCACTCGGGAAAAAAATGAAGCATACTATCTTTTTTTTTTAAGTTTCCTAACACGGTTTAGAAGGGCGCGCATGATAAAATTTATACTTCTCTATTTCTCTATTTCTTTATTCCCGGAACAGATTTGGAACAGAAATCCGTTTGATAATGCAATTTGATTTTTCTATTTCTGGAACAGATTTTTATTCCATAAATAGATTTGAAGAATAAATTAGAAGCTAAAATCTTTAACTTCTCGGTTTCTGGAATAAAAATTGAGAAATTAATTTCTATTCCAGTATTTTTGTCATGCACCCGAAGAATCCAGGCAACAGTACAGCCCATCATTCTTCCCTCTCTCTCTCTCTCTCATTGAAGTTTCCTAACACGGTTTAGAAGAATCCAGGCAACAGTACAGCCCATCATTCTCCCCCCTCCCCCTCCCCCTCTCTCTCTCTCTCTCTCTCTCTCTCTCTACGATCGACGACCGTTTACTTGGACAAAAGTCCTCAACCTTTGTTTAGTATTTTGTGATTGGGTTAATACCCTGAAAAACCCTAAACTGGTACACCTGTGACAAATTTACCCCGACTAACCATAAAAAAAACCCTAAAGTGGTACATTTATGATAAATTTACCCCAAACTAATTTATTCAACCACAAAAAACCTCAAACTGGTAAATTTGTGACAATTATACCCTGCAGTAAATTGGATTAATACCACAAAAAAATCACAAAAATTGTAAACTGTGACAAACATAGTGTAAAATCCCAAATCGATATACCAATTAACTGTCACGTGTCATTTGACTTAATTAAAATTTAACGAAAACTAACAGAGGGTAAATTTTTCACAAATGTACCAGTTTGGGGTAAATTTGTCAAAAATGTACCAGTTTTAGGTTTTTGGTGGTAAAAAAAATAGTTTGGGATAAATTTGTCACAAGTGTACCAATTTGGGGTTTTTCAGGGTAATAACCCTTTGTGATTTAAAATGTGGGGCCAGATTGTTAATGCCCACCATTCACGGGGTCATGATCCATGATTGGCTTCCTTGTGAATGAATGTAATGTCGCCGTGTGTTTCTAATGGAAAATGCGAGAATATAAGTTTAAGATAGATAAAAAAAAATTCAAAAAGGGCAGAACTTCATAAGGACGACCTGAAATTTTGGGAAAAATTATTCAAAAAATCTTAAATCTATTGTACTGTCATTGATTCAATTTTGAATCTTTTAATTGTGACACGTTAGTCCTAAACCTTTTGAGACTTATTAATTTAGTCATAAATCTTTTGATAATTTAACAATTTAGTCTTAATTCTTTTAACAATTCTCCAATTTAGTTCTTCAGCTAATTTTAACAATAAATCATTAGTGGTTTAGTTAGTATCGATTGTCATACATGACACGACTTGCATTGACTTAGACACTTTTCATTATTCAAATGCAAAGTTAGTTAAAAATTAGATCAACTTAGACATTGTTATTAGATCAATATATCATGATGATAGTACAAATAAATCTCCTAGATCAAAGGATGACTATTTGGTATGTTGAAGATTTGCTTGTTGGATTCTTCTCGCATTTGGATAGGAGATCAAGATCTTTTAAAAGGAAGTTTTGCCATTATCTTGGGATTCCATCCATAAGATCGATTGAGAAGGAAAAAAAATATTAATTTGAGTGAATGTGAAAGATAAAGCAAGATGAGGAAAAATGTTCACTCCAGTGGATTAGGTTTCATTAGGTGAATTATAGTATAACATTTGGACTTTATCCCTTTCAATATAAAATATAAAATATAAAAATGTTCACTCCTTTTTTTTTTTCTTTTTTAAGTTCCCCAACTACCAGCAGAAGTAAATATCATGACGAGATTTGGCCAAAAAATAGGGAAAACCAATGACAACAAAAAAAAACCGTGGGCAAGAGTAGCTTCAAATATATAATATTCACTTCTCCTGCTGATTTTATTTGAAATGATTCTTTTTTTTTTAATTATAATCGTTGCCTATACATTACAACAATCAATCAATCATTGGAAAATGTAAAGGATTTTTTTGTAGATTGCTTAATAAGAGCCTTGATAACAAACGTCAACACATTGCTTTTAAAAAAAAAAAAATGCTTTTGCGGCACTTTGAATAGCTGTTAATTCTGAAAATAAAAATAAAATAAAAATAAAAAATAGCTGTGAATTAAGGGGTTAGGCGCTTTTATAATCAACATTTCATCCATTCAATTATATGACTTCAACTCAAAGTAATTTGAGAGCCCACCCGCAACCCTTTTTAAGAGTCGTGTCCGATACACATGAGTGGTGGGACCATTCCCATACACTTATTGAGGGAAAATTGTCCAATTACGATGGCCAATTTAATTTTAACTTTTAAATTATGTTAATTTAATTATAAACCTTTCAATTACGCTAATTTATTCATAAACGTATTGACGATTTGTCAATTCAATTTTAAACATTTTAATAATTTGTCAATCTAGTATTTGAGTGATATCCAGCAAAAATTACCCGAAAGGACTATGTTGGCAACTCGTTTTAAAAATTTAGGACTACATTGACAAATAGTCAAAATCTTTATAATTAAATTAGCACGATTGAAAGGTTTAGGATCTAATTAGTTGCCGTACAATAAGTTCAAAATTATATTTGACATAGTCGAAATTTTTTAGACTTAAATTAGCTACTGTATAATAAATTTATGATTTTTTAGATAATTACCCTCACTAATCGAGATTACCAAATTTCAAGATGCCCATCAACGGGAACGGGGAGAAATAAAGTAATAAGCATCTGAAAACAACAATGATGCAGCTACACCGCGTCCAACCGCGTTGTGTCCCCAGATCCAGCCGCCCACTATTCACATCCCAACACGAAACTGCTGTCTCCACAACACCGCGTGCCATACAAAATTCCCATCCATATATAAACACCTTCCAAGCTCTGCTCATTCTCACAGATCATCCTAAAACATAGACAGCTTTCTGATCATTTTTGTACACATCCAGCTCAGCCAAATCTGGAAAAAGGCCCCCATACAAAGCTAACCCCCATTTCATCAGTCTTCTCTCACACCCTGCACACGCTCTTTTCATCTTCTCTCATTTATACTTTTGCAGCCGCAAGACTTTCTCAAAGCAAACACTACTCAGCTAGAGAGTGAGAAAAGATGCCGAGGAAGACGTCCGGGGTTTCTCGCCGCGCGTGGAACCTCCTGCGCCTGGCGCTGCTCTGGGCGAGGAAAGGCGGGGTGTTCAAGTTGCAGCTCCGCCTTGTGCCCAAGTTCCTCAAGACCATCGGCCAGGCGACGCCGCGCAGCCAGATCTGGTACAGGGAGCGCGAGCTCTCCTTTGATAAGACCCCGGTTGTCCACGTGAAGATGCATCGCCCGGGGTCGATGCGGTTTCCCTTGCCGCACATACCGTGCATAAATCCCCACGTCGATTTTGACCCAGAGTTTGACGAGGACGACCGACTGTGCTATGGGTATGAAGCCGTGAGGCAGAGCTTCCTTGAAAACGGAGGCGAAGAGGGAACTCATTTCGATGAGGAGCAGGCGGAGGATGGAAGAGTGGAAATTGAGGAAGATCGAGGGATCGACACAAGAGCAGAGCAGTTCATAGCTAAATTCTATGAACAAACGAAGTTGCAAAGGCAAATTTCATACCTTCAGTACAATGAGATGCTAAACCAAAGCGCGAGCTAATCCTCATTCAGCATTGATGATTTTCGCACCACATTCCATTTTTGTCAATGTATTTTTGTAAAAGAGTCGCGGCACTTTGTAAATAGTGCAAAGTTCTTGAGAGTTTCATTAATTTTTTGTCCACAGCTTTGGTGACTGATTTCTTTGGTAATAGACAACCAGACCACCTAAAATGTCATAGCATTTGATGCAAATAGAGATGAGAAGAACTTCGGAACAAAAATCATTCTGCATCAGCTAGGCAACTCTTTTGCAGGTTCGGTACATGCTCTTTGGGTTCAAGCCTCAAGGCTGCAAATTCGCCTCTAGCGCATGACGAAGGATCACGAAAAGCAGATCAAAATTCTGCTCGAGAATTAAAATTGCTTTGAAAAGATTTAGCAAAGCCAGAATTCCCATCCGACCCCAAAAAAAACTACAATTTCCTTAATCTTTTCACAAGTCAATCATGCACATCTTGTAGAGAAAAAAAGGGCCTTACATCGTTGGATTACTCAATTCACTATAATACAACAATGAAAAAATACGACATATCTTAGAAGGGTACAGAATTGTTCTTAGCAATACCTCACCCCTTCACCGTTAACCACATCACCAATGCGATATGCTGTTATCTCATCATCACCCAGTATCCGAAGGGCAGCTTCAGGGCTAACCACCAAAACCATCCCAATGCCCATATTGAAGGTCCGCTTCATCTCAGAATCTTCTATGTTTCCCACCTAATGGAGGAGAAGAAATTACACGTATTCAAACTTCTAAGTTACTAAAGAAGAGCTAGCGATAGGTTGACTAAATTCTACTGTATCATATACAATGCCTGAGCAGGCTCTTTACCATTGGCTGTCTAAAGTTCTAGTCCAGAACAAAACGGAAAACCAACCTTTTGAATCCACTTAAATAGTGGAGGAACCACCCAGGAGTCACCGTAGATGGTGGCACCAAGGCCTTTAGGAAATACTCGAGGTATGTTATCGGTAAACCCACCACCAGTAATGTGGGCTATTCCTTTGATACCTCCCTTGCTGATAAGATTAAGAACCTGCACATCAACAACATCAATGCTATTATTAGGGTGGTGCTTGGCTCATATATTTTGCTTCAGTCTTGATCCTCCAGTTATATTTTTTGAGGAAATACATCAGATAGTGAAAGAAAGAGAAAGCGATACCTGATTGACATAAATAACAGTAGGAGCCATCAAAGCTTCACCCACCGTCACAGCTTCACCAGGAAGCTTGTCTGTCAAGGAAAGACCACTTCGGGCCAAAACTCTGTAAAATAAATTAGCAAATTAAGATCAAAGAATGAGAGGGCGCATGTGACATACTGGGGTCAATATAGAGCATACTGGGGTCAAGATAAAACTAACCTTCTGACAAGAGAGAAACCATTCGAATGCACCCCACTTGACGGCAAGCCAATGAGCACATCACCAGCAACAATGTCTTTTCCATCTATAACTGAATCCTTCTTCACTATGCCAACAGCAAAGCCGCTGATATCGTATTCGCCTTCCGCATAGAAATCAGGCATTTCTGCAGTCTGGAAGGCACATTGACTATGTTAGTTTCATACAGTATCCCCAATCAAGCAATATGCAAATGCACCCAGATAATGTAAGTCAAGAAATCACGTAGAAAATCAAGTAATCATGCAGTTTCAAACACCCTTTCTGTAAGTCAACAATTTTTTCTTAATTTTTGTTTGGCACACAATGAAGAAAAGATACAGCAACAGCTCTCTTTTCACCGAAACAAGAACAACAGCTCAATAGCGAAATTTATTGGACAACTTATTTGCTATAGGTCCCAAAAACTCCCACTTCACCCTTGAAATTACTGAGCTGCTGAAAAGAAGTGACCTCCAAATTCCAACCAAAGGTATCTAGGATTACAACTGGCAGCTAAATTGAAATATAAAGCATGTTAGATACCTCTCCTCCCAAAAGAGCACAATCAGCTAGCCGACAGCCATCCACAATGCCCTTTATAACCTGCATAAACTCGGTATTAACTCAAGTAGACTTTAACAGCTCTAGGATTCAGCTATGATATACAAGATCAGCCACTACCTTTTCAGCAAGGTCAACGTCAAGATGGCTCGTCGCAAAGTAATCAAGGAAAAACAAAGGTTTCGCTCCAGAAGTAACAATGTCATTGACACTCATTGCGACCTAAAATAAGAGTGTTAGAGGCACAAAAATATATTGTAAGAGATCATCATCTTTTCCAGTCAATACCAAGTCGATTCCAATCGTTTCATGGATCCCAGTTTCGAATGCAAGTTTCAATTTAGTCCCAACACCATCTGTACCAGCTACAAGGTATGAATCCCCTGCTCACGAAAAACTAATTATTAACTAGTGAAAAACCTAAACACAAATACACATTATCTTGAAACAATTGCTATCCAAGTTTTATCACAACAAAAACAAGCTGCAACAAGAATATGTAATTGAGAGTCTAAGTAAACTCTATAACTCAGAACAAATTAAGTACAATGAGAAATATAAACATGATCACAAACCGGAACGTGACAATCAGAAAATATTTTGTGACAGCTTTTGCTCTTCTTCATGATTAAAGTGAAGTCTGTTCTAAGACCAGTATATTCAGAAACAAAGAACTAAGTGCAAATTATTAAATGGTTGGGACATTCAATCATTGAGCTAGATAATTTAGATTTATCTTTCATGGCATAGATAGGGCTGAAGTGCTGTATATCCTTATGCGTGCTCGGAAGACTCAGTGAACAGTCAGTACAAATCGGGATAACCACTCAAGTGTGTAGAAACTAGGGAATTCCTCTACCACACTGATGTACTATCCAGCTATCATATAAAGGTAAGTTTTCTTTATGACATTCTTTCTTTCCTAATGGAGGGAGAGCCCAAGATATTTTCTGTTCAGCTTAACCAGCCAGTCACAATCAAGGAATTCCTGAAACCAATAATCTTATTGCTCATGACAGAAAATATATAACCATTTCACATGTTCTCAACTTCGTGCGCCTACATTCCAAAATTAATATAATTAAAGCCAAAATGCTCTACTTACAATCACAAATGGCACCATTAGTCTGTACAAGCCTCAAATGAACTTTATATTAACAACATCTAGTCAAATTTTTCCCGCCATGATCTGGCCTATAGTATTCTTTTGAAGGAGTTTGACTCTGTGATGACAACTCTCCTTAAGCTGGAACATCAATTGGAGTTTACTGAAATACATAACAGATTGCCTTATTCTGTCAATTACAGTCTAACTAAACTTCTCACCAAAAATAAATAAATAAAATAATAACAATAATAAAAGAAAGAATCTAACTAAACTGGCATTATAAGTATAAAGGTCTAGGATAACATACCAAGAGGGAAAAGACCTCCAAAGCCTCCAATTCCAGGGGCCATTTTCGCAATTCTCCTAACAAGCTCTGAGCCAGCATCTATATCCACACCAGCATCCTTGTATGTAAGACTTTCAGCCATTTTTGCACTTATGCTATACTTCCTAAAAACATTCTTTGCACATGCTCTAGCTTGTGTTCCTCCATAATTCAATGGTAGCTGCAGAAATTTCCTAGAGTTTAAGTCTAATGGAATCTTGCATTGATAAGAACCAGACGTATGTGGATTCCAACTACAAGGTCCAGTTGGGACCACAAGAGATTTTAGAGCAGTTTTGGTTCCAATACTTGGATTCATGCTGGAAACACAAAACAGGCAAACCATTACTTTCAAAATATGGGGAAAAAAGAATGATGCGTCAATATTATGCACCCAATAAGATCAGTCCACAATCAGAGAACTCATGTACCACAAATTCACAGCAAAAGAGAAAGAATGCACTTACTCAAATCTCCAAAAAAAAAAAAAGAATGAATAAATAAACATAATAAAATAAAATTTCACAATCTGTAATTGCACCCATAAAGGCCAAAAGAAAAACTGTTAATATGTGCGCAAATGTGACAATATTTCAGTTTCAATGTTGTAAAAAAAAATTGATGATGCACTAATGGACAATATATATTTCCAATTGCAGTAACTGCACAAGGTTGGAAGTGAAAAAGCTAATACCGAGTTTTCTCTCTGAGTCTCCATACTCTCAGACAAACAAATATAAGAACAATATCAGTTACAAGTAAACCAATCTGCCAGAGATGATTATTGTTGTGTCCCCCAAGCAACTTGTCCTATATACCATTCCAATTGTTCCATGCTTTCTTATTTACCCTTGGGGATCTTCAACGAGTTCTCTTTGAAGCCAATGCACATATAAAACATGGAAATCATTTTCTTCTAACTGCAGCTGCTAGTTACAATCAAGGATAGACATATAGTTTTGATTAACCATGGAATATACAGATACCGGCTGCAATTGACTTGAAGGTGTTACCTATATCTCCCAACACTTATGTATATACAGATAATGGTTTGATCAACTCTGCCTAGGCCAACCAAAATTACGGGTTCAATCAAGTTCGAGTTTTTAGGTGAAGCTTCATGCGGGGACATTTTGCAGGTAATTGGGTAAAGCCGTTTGGGAACTTCTTGGGTAATTACTCTGACAGACCCAATATTTTAGCATCAAACTCGACACCAACAGAGATTCTTAATTTTTTTTTTTTCCTTTCTTCTGGGGGGCCAAACAACACCAACGGACTTAAATTCGGTTCGAAACCTTTACTCTACCACAAACACCATTCATCACCAACATGAACAAGAGCATTGAAATTTTATAAAAGGTTCAACGTAACCCATCAGAACACACACTCCACGCTATCCATTTTCATCGACCTCGGCGTTCAATCCACAAGAATTCAATCAAATTTTTTCCAAGGCGCCTCTCCGCCGACACGCCCAGAGCCACTACACTAGGCAGCTCGCGAAGCAGCTATAGATATAACCAGCGGAGGGATCATCAAGCCCAGCAAAGCAATTCCATCGAATTACCTTTCCCAAGCGAGGGCGAGACCGCCGACGAACCGCGCTGTCCGAGACGCGATTGAGAACCGGTGAGGGAGAGATGCTGAGCCGACAGGATTCTGCGAGTTTGCCACTCACGAGAGCTAGAGAGAGAGTGAGTAAGAGAGTGTTGAAGTCTGCTTTTTTCTCGTAGGGTTTAAGCAGTGTGCCCAAAACCCAGCTCTAGCAAGGAAAAAAGATCCCCAAACCCGCACTCAGAGAAATATATTCGATCAATGGACTCTGCAGTGGAAAGATCAGCAATCGAGTCCGTTCATTTAACGAAAAATATCATGTTTTTGAAAAATAATTTTTTAAAAGTTATTTTTCAAGAAAATGACTCAATTTTTTGATATTTGACCGAAAGCTAAACTTTGAGTGAAAAATACTTTTCACCGTTCATTAGTTAATTTAATTATTTAGGAAAAATTATCAAAAATTTAAATTTAATATTTTTAATTGACTAAAAAATTAGTTTTATTTTTATATTTTTAAAAAATGAATATTTACTTATTTTATTTTTACAAAAATCAAAATTTTTATTATTTATTATTTTTCTCTTTCTTTTTTCCTTTTTCTTTTCCTTCCTCCTTCCTCCTTCTTCCTCCTCCTTCCTCCGCCGCCGCATGCTTGACGATGGCCGGCTACTTGGGGCCAACTAAGACCCAATCGCCAAATCCGGCGAGCTCGAGACTCGGCCAGTCTCGCCCAAGCTCACCAAAATTTCACCGGGCTTTGGCGAGCTCATCGGATCTAGCGGCGGAGCTCGGGCTCCCGAATCCAAGCAAGCTCGCGGCTCGCCGAGCTCGGCAAACCTCTACCGAGCTCGAGCAAGGCCCAAGCCCTCACGAAGCCCTAGGTTTTGGATCTTGTCCTCCTCCTCCTTCAACACCGATGATCGATAGCGGCGGAGTGTCCCCTCGTTTGCAAGCCGGCTCGAGCCTCGCCCCAAGCCGGTGAGGCTCCGCCTAGCCCAATCTAGTGAAGCTAAGCTCGGGCCTCGCCAAATCGGGCGAGGCAAAGCTCGCGCCAACCTAGGGCGGTGCTCGCGGCTTGCCAGAGCCCGGTGAACCTCTGGCGAGCTTGGGCGAGCCCAAGCCCGCCCAGCTAGTTGGATTTGGTGAGGCCTGAGCTCAGCTTCACTAGATCGGGCTAGGCGAAGCCTCACCGACTTGGGGCGAGGCTCGAGCTGGCTTGTAGATGAGGGGATGCTCCGCCACTGCTGATCATCGGCATCGAAGGAGGAGAAGGACAAGATCAAAAACCCAGGGCTTCGTGAGGGCAGAGATCCAGTACTGTCGGATGAGGGGATACTCCGGCGCTGTTGATCATCGATGTCAAAGGAGGAGATGAGATCTAGGTTTCATGAGAAAGAGGGAAAAAATGAGTAAGGAAAGAAGCAGCCAACAGAAGATTGCACGAGAGCGTGCGTAAGGACAAGAAAATGATTTCCTCTTTTCATTTTCCACATTGTGATGGAGAGATTTTCCATTGACTGGAAAACATTTTCTTTGACCATCTATTTTCCACCATCCGAACACCGGAAGTTCTGGAAAATATTTTCCTGGAAGTTGTTTTCTGCAAAACAAACAAACTAATAAGTCATCTCAAGGCCAATTGTGGAACTGCAAATTAGCTCACCTAATCTTGTAATCGGATCAACTAGTCTAGGCTAATTCCAAGGTCAATCTTAAAGTTGATTCTTTTCTTTTCTTTTGACTTCTTCTTTTGTCTACAAGTAGGAGTTTCCCAACATTAAAAAAAAAAAAAAAAATGAGAGCAGTACTTTCAATTTATTTCTTAAATATAAGGGTGAGCATCAGTCTAGGGTTAATCCAAGACCAATTGAACCGACCCAACCCGGTTTTAGTCCAGTTCCTAAGGGAGTTGGATCTATCCTTAGTCCTAAGATCCTTAGACCAGCACTATGGGGGTTGGGCATCGGTCCTGAGGGTTTAAGACTCAAATCATACTATATATATATAATATATTATATGTATTATATATATAATACATTATTTATAACTCTTTTGCATATGGTGTTACAAGTATTATTGATAAATGATTACAGAAATTTCCCATCTTATCCCGTATCTTTATAAGCTGTCTTAATCTTTTTAATGGTTTCTTGTTTTTAGCAACTATGAAATTTCTATTATTGCATTATCTTAAATTTGTTGAATACGCATTGATATTTATAGTTTGATTACATAACACTGCATTATCAATGGATATGTACCTTAAAATAGTAGGTTTGTTTTTTTTTTTTTTAAAGTACAAAAGTTAAGTACAAAAGTTATTGGTTGGTTTTGGGTTGAAAAATTGAGGACTCTAGAACCTAGGGTTAGAGAATAGATCGGCCTACCAATGCTCACTTTAAATATATGTTTACATGATTAGGGGCTTGGTGCTAATTGACAATCGATCCTAAATTTTGTAGGGAGAATCCAAAGTTCAATAAGGTTGGTCATCAATTCCAAAAATTGAGGACCAATATTGTTATTATTATTTGTTTTTAATTTTTAAATATTTTTAAATATATATATATATATATATATATATATATATATATATATATTGGTTGATCCTAGGGTTAGAGAATAGATCGGCCTAACTCCGATTATGCTCACCCCTAGTTAAATATATGTTTACATGATTAGGGGCTTGGTGCTAATTGACAATCGAATAGTCTTTCACTAAATTTTGTAGTTAAAAATATTTAAAAATTCATTAAAAATATTAAAAAATTTACTATATTACATGGCATCATATCTACATATATTAAATAATAAAAGAATGCATATGTATGTATGTATGTATGAACTGACTAGAGGTGTTAAAATGGGTCACTTGTTTATAACAAAAGATGGTTAAATAGGTTTCATAATTAAAGGTTTAAGATAGATGGGTCTTAAGTGAGTTTTTAAATGGGTTGGGTTGAAAACTCATTTTCAACAAAAACATTATAATCCCTTCATTCCCTCTTTAACTTTATAAAAATCTTTTTTTAATAAAAATCGAAATTATATATTTTTTTATTTTCTCTTTTCTTTTTCTTCCTTTTTTTTTCTTCTTTTTTTTTTTTCTTTTTTTTTCTTTCTCTTTCCTCCTTCCAACCGCGGCGGCGGCAAATGCGAGCCTCGAGCTCGCCCGACGGGCGAGCTCGAGTTCGCCGGATCTGGTGAGGCGAAGGCCTCACCGATGCGGCGAGACTCGAGCTTGCCCGGCATCGAGCGAGATTTGAGCCTCGTCGATCTCGAGCCTCGCCGCTTCGACGGGGGCGAGCTCAAGCTGCCGGCTCGCGAGCCTCGCCCGAGCTCGCGGCGAGGGGTGAGCTCAAGGCTCGCCCATGGCCAATCGCCGGCCGTCATCATGGCCGGCGGCCGGCCAAAGAAGAAGAAGAGGAGAAAAAAAAAAAAAAAAAAAAAAAAAAAAAAGAAAATTATATTTTAAAAATAAAATAAAAATAATTAAAATTTTAATTTTTAATTAAGAAATAATTAATTTCGATTTTTTAAATAATCATTTTAAAAGTTATAAAAATTGTAGTAAATTTGGTTAAATATGAAAATATTTTATTAATATAAGTATATAACTATTTTAGCAATACAATTTTAAAAAATAATATATATATTTTTCTATATATATATATATATATATAAAAGCTTGATTTGAAGTATTTTAATAATATAATCTTTAAAAAAAAATTGGCATAGGAATAAGTTTTTTCTAAATTTGGTTAAATATGAAAATATTTTATTATTTATACAAGTTGTACGTTTGTTCATTTGATATGAAATTTACGAGTATGGGTTGGATATAAGTCGGGTTGGGTTTGAGTTATAAATTATGACGAAAAACATTACAAATTAATGCATAAATTTTTAACTTATTTTAGGGTCATAAAAATGGGTTACAAGAGAATTGTTCAACTATAGGCATTCTTCTTTAAGGAATGTCATTGATTTTGAGGCATTGAAGAATTGCTTTTTCATTTTAAGACACGATTTGCATTAATGACAAGCACATATCGTAATTGCATGTTGTGTCATCCAAATTACATCTGTAATCAAGACAAGATGGATACTTTTCCCT
The DNA here is from genome assembly GCF_016545825.1 of Eucalyptus grandis. Lineage (NCBI taxonomy): Eukaryota > Viridiplantae > Streptophyta > Magnoliopsida > Myrtales > Myrtaceae > Eucalyptus > Eucalyptus grandis. The sequence continues at coordinate 32,972,906 of NC_052616.1, forward strand.
ATATAGACCCACTGACAAATATATGGAGGTATGCTTCAATAGGTTTAAGAATTTTTTAAGTAATTTCCCCCCTTATCGTCGTTGCTTGAATAGCGCTGCCACCCTATCTTCACTGATGAGGGCTTACAGGCCCTTGGGCGATGGTGGTCGGGCATCACTGCCGTGCGAAGGCCGCAGGCCGTTGCTTGTGGTCGATGAACGTGGGGAAAGAGCTTCCTTTTTTTTGGCTCTTTTTTTATCCCACTTGATACCAAAATAGCACAAGTGGTGAGCAACCAAATTGATTCACATGGGACCAATATGGTTCTCTGTTCCAAAATCTAGAAATCGGTCTTAACCGGTTGGATTCTCGATTTATATATCCTTAATAGGTCAATTCTATTTGAGAACCGGCGTTGATAGAATCTTAAATTGAACCAATTTTTAACCACTTTCCTTTTTCTCGATGTAATAATATATAAACTAATATAATACACACACGTGTCGGAACAAGAGTGCACGTGTATCATACTTGTTTTGATCCATCGCAAATGGATCATATAAAATTCGTCACTTACTATTCAGCTGATGTTATTTAAATTCACTTCATTCCTTTTCCTGTCTACCTGCACCTGCTTCTCCACGTTAAGAAGAGTATATGGGAAAGAAAATATCTTTTTTGGTGGACATAAGACTACATATGATAAAAATGTAAAGAGAATAAGTAAATAGATCCAACCGTCCAAACCAAGAACCACATGGACCGGACCGGACCAACCGGTTTGATTTGGCTCTTGGAGGGATTGGTCCGATTCCTTGTTCCATGAAAATGGAACCGGTGATTGTCGGTTCGCTTCCCAGTTTTGGAAGGGAACCAGACCAGAATGGACCAATGGATCAAATTAACTCTTTTTTTTTTAAATTATATTTGTTAATTTCTTAAAAATAGCAATGAACCCTAAAAATAGTAACAAATATAGTATTTTTTTTTTTTTTTTTTTTTTTTGCTAAGTGATCAACTCCATGAGACTGAACCGGTTCAGTTTGATTCCTGATCCTAAGACTATTCGATCCGGTCCTTGGTCCCCAAAATTAGGAACCGGTCCTCCTAGTCTAGTTCTTGATTATTAGGTGGAAGTAGATTGAATCGGGAATCGATCACCCCCAAAATAAATTTCATTTTCAAGTTAAATTTTTAACATAATTTTTTTGGTGCATCCTTGAAAGTGCCTCGATCAATAAGAGAAGACAAAAAGCAAAGGACTTCCTTTTCACAATATCTTGACCATTTATCATAATTTCGTACCTCACGAGAAATTTATTCATCATCGTTATATACGTTTCTAATCTAGATGAATATCAATTTTTTTTTTTCATTAGTTCCAAGGTCCAGCTCGCGAGTTGATCATGAAGCAAGCCTGTTCGGTTCCAAGCCAATTCTAGATTCAACAGGACCAATTTCTGATGCCAAAAATTAGGAACTACAAAGTAAATTCCAGGTCTAGAAATTGCCCTCCTTGAATCGGTTATCCCTAAATAGCACCACATTATCTATAAAAAAAAAAAAAGCTACGAGGTATTCTCCATACTAAGATTGGACTAAACTAACAAAAGTTTTAGATTTGCACCTTTTGGCTAAACTTTAAAATTTGATTGCACAATTGAAGAGTTTTAAGACTCGATTTTATTTTCGTTACAAGTCTTAGAACTTTAAAAGCACTTATCTCCTGTTTTTAATATCTCAACATTTTGATATACGCTTTCGAAGTTTTAATTTTATAATTAGATTCAAACATCTATCTTATATGTTACTACTAACAACATACATCTTAAGTTTACAAATGATCACTTTAACATGTATTGGTTGGTTTCATATCACCATTTTCACTTTAAAGTGACACTGCATCCCTCGTTTCTTCTGTAATTGCACTAAACAATTACGCAAAAACGCCGTCAACCGCTGTCGTCAACAATGCTTCCCAACTCTCCACGCCTCAAGAAGCCATGCCAGCATCTAGGTTGCACGGATACTCTCCGAGACCCTTCGTGTCGTGTCCAATACTCCGACACGTATTCGACATGCGGTCAACTGCCTTTGACACGCGAGTCGGAAATTCCGACACATGACTCCGACACGCATGGGATTATTTTTATAAATTTCCAAAACTTCTGGAGTCTAAATATAATTATATGAAAAAATAATAATAATAAAAGCTAAAACAAATTTCCAATACTTGTTTGAAGATGTTGGGGTGCTTGAAGTTGTAAATTTTTCACTTGATAAGCCGGAGATGGAGCCTGTTTTATTTTAAAAGAAATAGATAATGTGGATGAATAACTTTTTATTATATTTGATGATGGAATGTTGATTGTTTTTTTTTTTATTGGTAAATTTAAATTTAATAGTGAAACGTGGATTACTTGTTTTTTCCTCCAAGTTTTATGGATTATTACAATAAAATGTAGTTGAATTTGTCAAATTAAAACAATGAATGATATTAACAAATATATGATTAATTTTTTTAGTATATTATTATTAAGATTAATATCCTAAAAAACCCTAAACTGGTACACTTGTGACAAATTTACCCCAAACTATTTTTTTTACCATGAAAAACCCAAAACTGGTAAACTTGTGACAAATTTACCTCAACTGACTATAAAAAACCATAAACTTGTACATTTATGACAAATTTCCACAAACTAATTTATTCAACTGCAAAAAATCCTAAACTGGTAAATTTGTAACAAATATACCCTATGCTAAAATGGATTAATACCACAAAAAAATCATAAAAATTGTAAACTGTGACAAACGAAACGTAAAATTCTAAATTGGTATACCGATTAACTATCACGTGTCATTTAACTTAATAATTTGATAATAAAATTTAACGAAAACTAACATAGGGTAAAAGATATACCAGTTTAGGGTTTTTGATGATCAAAAAAATAATTTTGAGTAAATTTGTCACAAATGTACCAGTTTGAGATTTTTCAGGGTATTAACCTTTATTATTATTTAGTTATTTATGCATTTATATATAAAATATTCATTTAATATATAATGTGTCAAAATTCTCTACTTTTGAAAAATAACGTGTCGGCGTATTGTGCCATGTCATGTCGCATGTCCGTGTCGGTGCTGGTGCAACCTAGGCCAGCATGCATTTGTCACCGGCAAATACGGAACAAGCAAGTTATGTGATCAGATAGAAGATTAACTGATTCAATATGGAAAAATTAGGCTCTTTCATACGGTTCCTGGCCAACGAAAGATTCGGGTACTCGGGTTACAGCACTCTGATACAGTACCAGCAGACGGCTTAGCAGAGGGAAAAATTAGGATGACCCGACACGACCCATATTCCATGGAACAAAAAGAATTAAGTTCAAAAAATAGGGTTCCACGATCCATTTTGCCACCTTTAGAACACTTCATCGCTATATTATCCTCGCTCTGTCTATTTCATATCTGTCATCTAAATGAAACTCCATTCCTATTATGTTAATTTATGATGCTTCTATCGGGGTGACGAATGTGCAAGAAAATCCACCCCCCGTGTAATCTAATAACTCAGAAATCAAATTAGGAGGTAACTTTTTGCCTCATCCACTTAGTAGCTGACCATTTCTCGCCAGCTAGAACCTCGCATCCTCCATGTATGCTCTTTGGATCCGATTGACCGTCTAGTCCCTGAAAAGAAATGAAGATAAAGCCAATATCAAAATGAAGAAATTGTAATGCCAATCACATGGGACATGAAATGAAAATAGAATAACCAGAATCAAACTTGGACTCGGGGGAATTTAAAGGAAAAAATTGCTGCTTTGGTTAATCTAACATCTCATCCACTCATCTTGATTATCTCTCTCGCAACTTACGACTATAAATCGAAGTCTCCTCCTTACACTAAGAGTAACTGTGTCCTAAAACTTAGCATTCCTAATGCTACATTCCTAAATCAATCCACAAGCAATGCAATCTTCAGTCATCTCTCTTGTCACTAAGATCCTGAATGAATATGACTACTCAGATACACATGCAAGGCCCCCAAAAACTTGGTGTACTAAAGCAACTTGATGAACTTGGATGAGGACCAGAGGTTTCCACTGCACTGTAGTCCCTGGACCCACCAAACAAGACCCAACTTCCCCGTCTAGGTAATGCTTGTATGAATGATTGCTTAGCGATTTTCCATTAATAAATAGGCACTCTAATGTGTGCCCTGATGCATAATATCTATGTAAACAAGAAATGCCCAACTCTAATAAATAAAGTGAGACGAACCATGCTCCAGAAGAGCACTGCATCTCCTTTCAGTGGCTTTACTGATAAGCCCTTGACCATCTTTCCACCACAGCTACATTCACCTGTTCCAGCCTATCAATGCAAACACCGAGTCAAAGAAAGAATCAGCTTCTAATACAGAGATAATAGATAGCAGCAAATGACAAAATTCAAGAGCATTCGATGCCAATTTCTCGGTCAATGCTGGCCACATCACATGCATCAATGTAAAATTAAGAAAGTGCTAGCCCATGAAGAGAAAAGCAATGTCCATTACGAATTTGATCCAAAGCTTGTCGAAAACCACGGTGAGTATGTAGCAAACCAAAGTAGGCACCATGGAGTGCCAAATTTCAATCATAGCAGTAAGTGTAAAAAGAGCATCAGACAGGGAAGGATCCAAAAAATTAGGCAAACAAAATCACAGAAGTACAGCACTTGTACAGACTCCTCTCAAACGCTCAACTAAATTTGGGGCAAATAGGGCAGTGAATTCTGCAAATCACTACAGAGATTGATCAACCTAGACAGTACAGATTAAGAAGTGAAAGTCCTAGAAGGCCTCAACCCTCACCCTCCCCATAAGGCAGCTCCATATTGCAAGCCAACGTTACAGAAGAGAATCTGATCCTCCACACTATTGTGTTGTCCACACGATCAACATCATTCCAATTTGATATCGGAATTTTGATCATTATATGCTTCAAAATCGAAATAAATACATGTATAATGCATAGAAAAATTAATTAAGAAATAACGCAGACATTAAGAAATGCATATTTCTTATTAAAAGAAGAGTTTCTGAAGGTCATTTGTGTTCAACCCATGATCAAGAAAAAAAAAAAAAAAGATTTACTTGCCCTCATAAGAAACTGGAACTAAAATGACTGAGTTACAAAAGTACTTAAGACAAATGGGAGCTTTCAGGCAGTAACCGTATCCTTTAAAACACAAGTTAATACATATATAATTGGTGGCCACAAGAACATTTGAAAGTTCCAGTTATTCAAGCATTTACAGAAACAAGATACCCGTAGCATCGTTTTATGACCTGAATGAAATTTGTTGGATCTAAACTGAACCTCATGAAATTACTGATTCAGGTGCTATGTATCAATTTAATTTATTCATCCAAGAGTTGGCCCATTTTTAGGTCAGTGCTCTGTCAATTATATTTATGAGAAGCAACTTACTGAGGCAATATATCAATCTAAATCCAAATGATGACACCAACAGGACAGACACTGACAGTGTCCAAATAAATTGCTCATTGTGGCAGTAGGAACATCCTTGACATATATTGAAGCATTCATGAAGTGAGTTTCTGAGTTGTACTGTCACCCTAAAGTGACATGGTCAGTATCCACCCTTCCAAAGGACCAAACTCTGATATCCATTTAGTAGTGAAGAGAAGATACATCCAGCAAAAGAAAAACATAGTTGGAGATGGAAATTAAGAATCAAAGTGAAAAAATACTTACCATAGGAAAAAAAGTTTCTCCTCCCTCCACATTGTCACTCAAATACATAAGCATTGTGGCAACTCGCTGACCACCACGCTGCAAGTTGAACTACAAAAGGGGCAAATAAAATATATTTCAGTTTCATATATAGGCAACTGTCTTTATACAACAAGATAATAGTGCAACACGAAGCAAAAGAAAGTACAACAGCCGAAAGAGACTAGGTGGACTTACAGTGTCAGAGAAGTAATCATGGTGTGGCTTGTAATACTGATTCTTTTCATACCTGTGCTTCTGGAGATGTTAGCTTGGATAATGAAACATATTAGTCTTCTGCTCAGGAGCAACAGCTTACAGGAGAACGTTCCTACCTTAAGACTTGGATGAGCTCCCCATTCTCTATAGGAACTTGAGCATAGACAGAGATGCGCTTTTCAATTGCCTGAATTTGTTAAAGAAATGGTATTGAAAGCTTCGTCTTGAGAAAATTCTCCACAGGCCCATAACAAAGAAGGCAAATTGCACTGGAGGTCACTTAGTTGTATTCGTAAATACAGGCACCATTTCCAGGTTCAAAGAATAGAATCATGATCCTGAACTAACCTGCACCATAGGATATCTCCTCTCTGCATGATTCAGAAACATACCAGAGCTTGTCCTAACTTCACTCCTGATTCCCTGGTCAAAAGTTACAGAAAAGTTCACACTAGAAACTCAATATCATCCGATTGAGATTTTTAGGCACAATTTAAGATAAAACAATGAAATATCAAATCTAGAAAGAAGAAAAAGAGCACACCTTCCCTGTTTTTGCATCCACCACTGTAGAAACCTGAAGCCTCGGACGGGCAATGCCTCTGAGATAGTCACATTCCTGCAACATAAACAAAATTCCAGTTAACCAGCTGTAGTCATCAGTAGAGTGCATCCTCAGATTTTAATAGCAAACAAATCTTTGCTATTCTCCCAAGTAGCTAACTTTTGTAGCATTTTAAAATGCACAAGAAAAATTATGACACTATTATCACAAAATGATACAGCATTGATAAACTATGTATTATCCTTCTAATAATTGTTAGACAATAATTCAAGAAATTTGTTAAAAGATCTATAAAAGCAGTTGAGCCAACTGTTCATCCATTCATTGTCATGAAAGAAGATATTGTTGATAACTTCATACTCCTCCAAAATTATTTCACAGAATTATGGTAAGGCTGCTGTGCTCCACCTTGTTTTCCTTGGAAACTAAATAAACATCATATAGCCAATGTTCTAAAGACAAGCCTCCAACTCTTATACAGGATAAACAGTAGTCATCTTAGACCAAAAAAGGGGGGACAAGAAGATTCTCTGTGTTACAACAGCTTGTTCAAGCCAAACTGCAGATATTAACAAGCATCATATATGTCCTTATCCAGAAAAAGAAACGAATCTTATGTCCAAGAAGATTTTTAAGCTATTGCTGCAAGTCTCCATCAACAAACTCAAACTTAACAAAGGACAAACTGTCACAACTTGATAAGCATTCAAGACATGGAAACTGTATTAGTTTATCCAATTTAATCGAGGTTGGAGACAATGAATGCATGAGAACAACTGCCACAACAATAGGACAGCAAACACACAGAAGGTGGAAATGAGATCAAGAACAACAAAAATAAATTTCAACTTCATCATGTGTAGCAAAGTAAATCTCCTTGCGCCATTTATTAACCCTACTAAGTATAAAGTTCCTTGGGTTGTGGTTCATTTAGGTATGCAGTATGGTTATAGGCATGTGGTTTGGGATTGTCAAGACAAGTAATAAGAGATGATGGACAATATAATGAAAGCTTTAGGAAGGAAAGGACCAATTGTTGTCATCAATTATATACGTTCATGCAGGAACTTGAATGAAAAAAAAAAATTGTGCCTCTATCATTTGTGTGTTGTTTCTATTCGATTAATCAATACTCAAGCTAGTTTAGAAACAAATACAGCAAAGTCTACTCTTTTCTTAATAAGACAGGCAACAACGTAATTGAAAGATAAAAATAAATGGAAAGCATATTCCACAATCATTATGCTGCCAAGTCCAAGTAGCATATTCCACAATCATTATGCTGCCAAGTCCAAGTCTTTTCACTGTGTGCATCAGCACCACCATCAATATGAGCTCGTTACAATCAACAAGGTTGCTACACAGTCCTAAAAGTTGGAATTGACTCTGGAACTAGAGGAGGCTTCTTTACAGTAGATGGCATAGTTTTGCCAACTTCATGAATTTAGTAGGGTCAAAGTCATAGCCACATACAAATAAGCACCACTTCACATCATCTAACTCGAGAGTAGAATTATCTAAAGAATCATAAAAAAAAAAATTGATCATGCACCTTCTAGTGAAATAAGATATCAAATGAATAACAAAGTGGAACAAAACCATTTTATTTGCTATACTAGAACTTGACCTGTTTCTCTTCAAACTATAAATGTAGGAATGAAGTAGTCCAGCTCCACTTGGCTGAAAGCTTGTTATATAGGTTGGGACAACATTTTTAGCCACCCCTACCCTCCCCACTCCCCTATACCACGGACAAGAGAAACTCCAATTCAGCATACCTATAGCAATACCATCTATTAAGCAAGTTGTACTTTTTTTCTCTAGCTTGAATTCCAAAGGACGATCTTTTAGTTTGTGGGTTCCCTTTCAGCTATCCGTGTTTACTGCTTCAAATATGATCTTGGAACCAAAAACTTTGAATGAAAAATTAGTCTACATCGAGATGCTTAGTTATTATTCTCTAACAAGTACATTGAAAAAAAAAAAGTAATTTATAGCAACTAAAATGGAGAGATTCCACCTCATCTATTTCATAGGTTCAACAAACAGGGTGGGCAATAGTTGTGAACTATAATCACCATATAATATGCAAAAGCACCACGATCTTTGAGGTGGATTTCCAACAAGGTTCAATGGATGGAGCATTCAAAGACACAACATTTCTAATGATAACAAGGGTTGCCCATAAAATGGAATCTTCAACCTTTTGCTTGATTAAGATGTACTTTAAGGTCAGTTAATCCGACTAATGCACTTTTACAACTGCCCACAAATTAACAGATGGAAAATTGGTTAATGCAGTAGTATATGTGATGATAGACATACCTCCATGCTTAAAAAGTTGTGTAGTACAATGATTCGGGGTGACCAACTAATGATCTCAGGTTTGACCTACAACAAGAAATATATTCATAAAAAACCTTAGAAGATCTACCACCAAAAATATGATATAACAACAAAGTTAATTGGTACATTAAAAGGGCTACATTTCCAAAATTACAAATGTCAAGATTTATGAAAATTTTAGATGGTGTGACACAACATAGGGCACAATAGCAGCGAGGGATGCAAATATAGATGACTTTCTGTGGCTAAACACAGTTCTTTTACTTTTATGTGTGCAAAGTATGTTTCACAATGAAGATTAGACTTTTATACTACTCTTCTTATGTTAATAAAAGTCTATAGAACTGACTTTAAAATTTGGTAATAAGGTGTGACTACATAACAAAATCGCAAGACTAGTTGGCATAACACCGTTAGCAGGAAAACAAGAGCCCTCCAAGGATATTGATCAAAAAGATGAAAGCCTGAATAATGATCCACTATTTTCATCAGTGGATAAGAGTTTAAGCCAATCTAGCATGCTTGAAACCAGAACAATCTTAACTTGAGCAGGTAGCATGCCCAAGAAGTATAAACACATAAGACATCACCTAGGGCTACTCCGGGACACAAACAATGAACCCCTGACAGACTGATGATGTAAAAGAGTGAGCCAGTAGCAAGCAACCTCTGACATTGGCACATAAAGTGGATCTAAATGATTGATGGAAGGATGAAATAAAACAGCTATCCCAAGCTAAATGACAAGATCATATGAGGCTTGTTTATCACAGGAAGATTAAATAAAATCAACAAGTATTCTCTTCCAAACACAGAAAAAGAGGCGCTGTGGCGAAAAGCTTCCTTCACTCAAATCTGTGGTGACACACTACCAACCTGTCACAATTGTAAATATATACAGCCAACCATCTGTTCTCTACTAACCTCAGGAACTTACTACCAATAATCTTTGAATAATTTTAAAACATCGAAGTTGCACATGTGAATCCAGCAATCATTTCAAAAACAACATTCTTTCATACATATAAGTTGATGTTAGCTCCAAAAAGAGCTTCCTGTTGGGTACTTCCTCAATTGATCTTTGAATACTTGGTTGGATATTGAAATTGATTGTAAAACCAATTCAAGAAACAGGTCATCTACCTTCCACCCCAAAAGGAAAGATCTTAACAACTGGTATATAAGTATTAATGCCATCGGACCACCATTCTTTCATTTTTATTGCAAATCCATTTGACACAAGATTATCTACCAAAATTAACTGTGATCAACAAATATGTAACCTTGTGACAACACCATACTTGAAAAGAAGCACCAAAAGGTTAATTTCAAGAACAAAAGCATCCCTTAGAAAGAAAACACATCAACTTCAAGCTAGTTTTGATTTCACGGCGAGGTTCACTCAATTATGCATCAGAAGTGTTTGTCCACACTACAAAATAAGGTACAACTATGAATACACAAGATGCTAATTTTATAACACAGACCAATTGCCACTAAATGATGTCATCAAGGATCATGTAATTTCAAGGAAAGTTACATGAGGTCACCACCAAATAATGTATAATAAATGGGACATCATTATTAACTAAGTTTCCCTGAGATGCAATGGGCTTGTACCAAAGTGTTGTCCTCCTGCATTAGTTTCGTCTAATAATTCACTTTACTCATGAGAGACGAATGCTGAGAACTTGATTAAATTGATATATCAATAAGAATCAAGTGACTTCAATTTATAACAGTGGAATATGAGAGATAATAGACACTTCTATATCGATACATTGTTAAAGCAGCTCAAAAGCCAATCAATTTTTTAATGCACTGCTTATTATTAAACATTCATTTTTATTTCCTTGAGAAAAGAAGATTCTAGTATGTGAGAGATGTGCAATAGCCAAGGAACAAAAGGGCAAATAGAAATTATTACAACACTAAGACTAGGCAAAATTTGAGCCCATTGACCAAAGACAGCTGAAATAGTACAAAATAATAGCAATGGAAGCTTCTTTACCCTCAAACAATCTATTATTATGTTGTACAAAATCAGCACATTAGGCAAAGCGCTCCAAGATTTTGATTATTGAGATTAAATCACCACCAAAAGCATTCAAACACCTGAATAACTGGATACATTTCTAAAAATGGGGAAAAAAAACACCTTTGAAGTGCTATAGATAGACTAAGAATGATGCCACACAAAAGGAGAAGACTATTAAAACAAGCCATTTTGTGTGGCCAAATGGTCTTAGAGATGATTTTCAACCACTCAAAAGGTTGAGGTGTTAATTGCAAAAATGAGAAGGACAAGAGTGACTCTACAACTGACATGTTTCTAAAGACAATAAAGTTAAAAAACCTACGCCATCACTTTGAAGACTCTAGGCCAGTAATTTAGGAAAGGGAAAAACTCTGAACATTTTTGTCCACCCAACTGCAAAGCCTAATGTGTACATTCAGTCAATGAAATGGGAGTCACCTATAAAGGAAAAGGTTGTATGCAGAATATAACAAGCAAGGGCTTTCCACTAGTTGCATATGATAATAACAAATACCAAATAAAGTCTCTACTTACATAACCAAGGCGCAAGGTTTCAGCTTCTTTATCATTCCATAATGAAATGCCTGGAAAAATGCCAAAACAATTTGGCCTTAGTTAAACTAAAAAGACAATGAGGAAAAAATATCTCGTCATGCAGCTTCTGTAATATACCTTATACAGACTTGCCAAAACAAAGCAAAAAAGTTTGACTGAGAGATTTTGATATAGGACAACGAGTCCACAACAAGAAATAAATCTTTAGGCTTCATCACAAACAAAGGTTCCTAAGCATCACATAGAGGGTTTTTATAGCATCACACCTAAGAGAAGACTTGTATCACACAATTCGAAAGCAAAGAATTGCCAATTCAAACAATCATCAAATCTATCAAAATAATGTATCCAGACTTTCTAAAGTGCCAAGAATACTCCAAGTCAAAATATGAAACTTAAATATTCTAATAAAACTACAAATACATATTCACCGCCAACTAGGAAAAGGAAACATTAAATCCAATTCCAAATATAATAGACTCCAAACACTATATGAAAATTCCTAATTTATCAAAGAATATAAACAACATATCTTCATCATGCATGGCTTTTCTAAGTCTTCAAAGGTTGTTGCCATTGTTCTCCATCAGATTTTTAGGCTTACTTTTCAGAGGAATGAGAGCTATATAGAATTTGATATCCCATTGTATAAGTAATGTTTTTATTGGTGTAAAGGGAAAAGGGGAAAAGAATATTCTTAGGCTCCGCTTGTTTCACACAAAATGATATTTGGGAAAACATGTTCATTTTTTTGTGTTTGTGAAAGATTCTCAGAGATATTGGACTTGAAATTTTCACCAGCATCACCGCATCAGTTATTTTATTACTGACAATTACTATAAATTTAGATGTGTCTCCTCTCTTTCACATGAGTCAATTATTCAAGAAAGACCACAGTTATTCTAATTATAAGAGAAAAAATGGTTTATTTACAATTGAAAGAGATATTTCATTTCATAAATAAATTGTTATGATGAGATTGTGCTCAAATTAATGAAATAGCTCTTTAGAATTTAGATCACCGGTAGAGCTGAAATTCCCCTTATAAAGGTAAAATATTTTCATTCAAAATGGATGAAAATAATTTGACCATCATTTTCATGAGTTTAGCCAAACACCAAAAGATAATCCTTTTCCTAAAAAATGACTTCATGGTAAAAAATTTCCCAAAGTATCACATTTTCCATGAAACAAATGGAGCCTTAATCTCATGTCAAAATTATTTGAGTTCTTTGTTGACCAAGTTACAATCTTATCTAGTCATGAGATTTAAAATAAAATTTCGGGTTAATAGAAAAAGAAAAACTAGAAGAAGTCAAGAATCCAGAATTTGGGACAAATTGCTCTATCAGTAGGTGATCTTGCATGAAGGCAATGCAATCTTCTTCCAACATTGGCATACTAACTATTCTTTCTTTTTTTCTGCTAAGCATGGTAAATCTTCTTTCACCACCAACCATAACAAGAAGCTCAACCAGCTTACATTCAATTCATCAGGATAAAAATCTCATTCAGCAAGCCCTTTAGTATAGACTAGTGACAGGGAAAATATCAATCTTTCTCTGATAAATGAATATTGATTAGAACAAAACAAAATACCATTCACATACATCAGGAGAAATTTTGATACAATGAGACTATGCATACAGCAAATTTTAAACTCTAGAGAAGCATTACAAAACAACTTCCATTCTTTTGGGGGGAAAAAGAACAGACAATGGCATAAGTTTGGATACTTCCATCAATCAATACAGGCAACAGACAATCTTATCAGAAAGCCTAATTTTGTCCTGGACAATGTAGTCCAGAAGATGCAACCCTGTGCAGGACCTCTATCGTTATATTCATTATAACTACCATTAATAAAAGGGAAACAAATAAAGGATGTGATTAGTTATCACAGATCATCCTTAATGAGCTCAAGACCACATAATAGCTCATCCACAAATAAAACCACTATCTGACAATGCCTTTACAATGAAAGACAAGGTATGAACAAGTTAATAACGTGAACCTGTAATCTTCAAAGGGATTCAAGCTTAAATACATACCTCCAGGTAACTTAAGATAGCCATCTTGCTGAATTTTGCGAGATCCTTTAAAAGATGGAAACTTCGTGCCTGTGAATAACAATGCTTTAGAAGTCTGATATGATTCTTTAACAACCCACTTGCCCCCACACAACCCCTCTTTGCCAACCCTCACAGACCCACATGAACAAGGGAATGACAACCTACAATCGAATAAAGAATATTCTACCATCAATCATATCCAAGTCAGAGTTTATGTCTTCCAGTTCAGACCTTAATATGATGTCCACCTATTTATAGATCAACCCCAATATGCATCTTGAAATCCAGAGTCTACTTTAAGGTATACAAGTGAAATTACAGGTTGTACTTATCACCAATATGACTATTCCTTTTATTAATAAATACAACCAATATGACAATTCCTTTTATTAATAAGTAAAAGAAAGTCAACTACAGGACACCAAGAGGGGTACAAACCCATTTTCAAAAAGAGCTCAAAAAACCCAAGAAAGAGCTCAATTACAGGACAAAGCGTCTATTGTTTATGCTAGACATGTAACATATGGAACTATTCATTTGTTAGCAAGGATAATAGAAAAACTAACAACTTTAAAGGGAAAAGAAGGCACAAGAAACTTATAAGAGACTAAAGTCAGAGACAGCTTTACAGTTTCTAGAGACCACACCAAACTATATTCAAAATGCATAAAAAAATAAACAAAATAAGCAGGGAACGAAACCTAGTATGGCCCATCACTCCTCGTAGCTCCCAACTAATTAGTCCATAAGAACTGACTCTGAAACTGTCCTTGAAATTGACGTGCACAATTACAGTTAAATTCAAGACCTCAAATTCTAGCTGCATATGTAAAGAGACATGAAGAACTGACAGAGCTAAATTAAACTTTTGGAGCAAAATTCCAGCAAATCTTGCCTGTTAAGCTCTAATAGGTTCTAGGCCTAACCAAACTTCAGGCAAAAAGAGCAAAACATGAACCGGCAAATACCAAGACAAGAACCAACAATGCAATCATTGTCAAACTTAAAAGTATTCTCAACAGTAAGTGCAACACTTTGAGTTCCCATATTTCTGTAACTTGTTCATGTACTGAACCAATCAACCACCCTCTTGCGTAAGAAACTAAACGCGTGAAATGTATAAGCACAATAAGAACTCAGGAATAGATCACTAGTGAAAATGCTCTGATGCAAATCAACATGTATAAAATCGAGAAATATTATGTGTACCATATGAGTCTTCCAGCCGTCGAATGAATGCTAACTGAAGAAAAGCACCTGCACTCCCCCCAAAAGCAAGCCAGAGTTGAAAGATTATTAGGTGCAGATTTTATAAAGGGAAGTCAAGAATGGCCGTCTACAGTCAGACCTCGATCAGCTACCAAAATATATAAGAAGTTAATAAACAATGCCCCCTAATGGTCCGATCGCAATAAATCAACAAAGCTCAGATCCACGTGAATCAAGATCTGGCTTCAAACCGATCGGTCTCAAAGACAAGAACTCCAGTACTATATGCAAAAGTGATTATTCACGGCCAACACTATTTCAAGAAACGATCAATAAAATGAATCCCTGGCAAATAATGGCACTTCCCAGTTCTTTTTTCTTTTCTTTTTTTGGTTGGAAAAGCATAACCCAAATGACCGCAAAAGCAGGATATCACCGTCAATCGGAAACCTTTACGTACCGATGATCATCCCTACAGTGACGAACGTCAGCAGCCCGAACACAATTTTCATTGCAGGAGCCATATTGCCTGTACAGCACAAACTGGAAAACACCCCCTCTCAGTCACACAGAATCAAGAAAACGTCAGGAGGGATCGCGCAACGCAAGAATGCAAGAGGCGGGGACGATCATCAGGCCCGGTAATTCGATCCAATTTTTACCTTCCCAAGCGAGAGAGGTCGAGACCCGGCAACGACCCGAGCCGATTCGTGTGGTTGGTTCGAGGCGATCTTGGGAAACTGCAGAATGGAGAGATTCTTGCAACGCCGGACCGACAGAATCCTGCGAATTTCCACGGAGGGACAGGCTTTTCTTCCTTGTACTCGTAGGGTTTAAGTTGAGGTTGGTCAGAAAATGAGGATGGCAGAAACGGACAAAACGAGAAGACGTTAGCCCCCGAATTGCACGTTTGATTGTATTGACCCCACTATACCTCAAGTCCACCACGTCACATGCCAACTCTTGATTTCCTATGGCCAACTCTTGCAAGAAAAGGAATTTTCATTGTGATTAAGATGAGAACAAAGTAAGTTGATATTGTGGTAGTTGTGATTATATAAATTGAATCTCGAATGAATTAAAAATATAAAGTGACGTACAATTTTTTTAGGCTATACATAATTAAAACTCTAACCACAAAATATAAACTCCTACTTTTGTCAGGCCATTATGATCTAGTTCTCAAAAAAAAAATTTCAGAATCGCTAATTTTAAATGTCCTTGAACTCCAAAGTTCACCAATTTATAAAATATTTTAGAGTGAGTATGGGCACCGTAAATGAAAACTCAATGTCTAAAATAGGAGACCTACTCACCACTTTATGCAAGCGTAATATCAATTAATTTATTTAGAGGAAGCATCATGATTCAAGTGCTAATAAATTTAATCACAATCCAACATGTCAATCAATTGATCTCTTCTGAGCATTGTACGGTAACGTAAATTTACAAATATATATAAATAAATAAAAATCCAAACATTCATAAAAAAATTGTCACAAGCATATCTAACCATGTCAAATTTCTCTCAAAAGTTGCCCATTGCTGCAATAAGGAGATTAACATATTCACGACAATGCATATTCACATACACTTTTCAAACATATTATTTAAATTCATTTAAGATACTGTAATCAACCAGGATATTTTAATCATTTATGCATATAGTCTTGCCTATTATCAATTCATCATGTAATTATTAATTTCTTTTAACATTATGGATCTATGATATTATCCATACTTAAAGCTAAAATAACTAAAGGATCAATAGCATTAAATGGGTCAACCCACTTTAGTCCCTAGTGATTCTCTTACCTTAAACAAATAGATTTGTGTGTAGATAGAGTTTTGATCCACTTAAAATTAAGTGATAAGATCTTCAATTAGGCAAATGAAGCATCTAATCTAACCATGTTGAGGTAAAAGAAAACCTTATCTTAGAGAATCTTGATCAACAAAAATGGTAACTCTTAGCTAGCTTTGCTCGTGCTAGCATTGCGAATATATCCAAATGAAGACTTGGGCTCTTCGGATACGATTTTAATTAATGGAATTGGGTAGAATAATTAAAGATAATGGTTCGAGAGAGAGCATTATTGGGCAAGCAGGTGCATGAATGAGGAAGTTTGATTTGCAATTTTATCAAGAACATTAATGAGCTAAAGTTAAAAATACGATATCACACATGGCGTATTGCATAGTTAAAATGTGGTTGAAAATGAAGGAGACGTGTCAAGTTTTTTTTTTTTTTTTTTTGAAACTGCTGAAATATTATATTAGAGAAGATAGACATCCAGATGCTAAAGCATCACCGTACACTATATCTTGCAACATAAAAGGAGGGTAAAGGATCCAATTGCGGACCGGGCTGTGGTTCCTGTGGGCTTTTGCGGCCCAATCTGCAGCTGCATTCGCTTGTCTGCGGCAGTGCTTGAGAGAGAGATTAGGGCACTGGGATAGCAGTTCTTCGAATTCAGCGAAGAGGAGGCGTTCCGTCCATGGCGATGGCTTCTTCTCCGCTACCATCTCCACCAATTGTAGGCAGTCCGATTCCACTATTAGTCATTCCTGGTGACGCCCATGCTGGATCAAATGTTGAATCAAAAATATCAGAGCATAAAGCTCCGCCTGGAAAGCCGATTGAGCTGAGAAGCTTCGGGTAAAAACATCAGTGAGAATTCCTTTGTGATTTCTACAGATACAAGCCATTGAGCCTCGCAAACCCTCTGATTGAAAAGCACCATCAATATTGCATTTTAAACTGCCTTTGTCAGGAGGTTTCCATCACTGATCTAGGCTGAGGGATGAGATTGGAAAAGCGGTGAGGAGTTGGGTCGACAACCTTATAGATCCGGCTCTGTGCAAGGGCATCCTCCTTTGCTTGGATGGGGTCTAGACTTTGGTTTTACGAAGATGAAATTGTTGCGGCGCGCCCGGATACGCCACAACAAATTTGCGATCACCTCAAATTCATGGAAAGCCTTCGAATCGGTGGCTCAGGCTGCGACCCAAGCATCAAAACGCTGCACTGAAGTAGGTAAGATATGAACCCTAATATGAGGATGAGTCCATATCTTGCTAGTCCACGTGCAAAAGAAAAATAGATGTTCTACAGTCTCTGGCATGTTTTGAGTGCATAGGCTGCAAACAGGAATGGGTGAGATGTGTCTGTGAAAAAGGTTTGCTTTAGTAGCAAGGGCATTCTGACAGGCTAACCACATAAACACTCGAATTTTAGGAGTGGTTTTCATATGCCAAATCGTTCGCCATAACTTAATGGGGTTCTAATAAGAAGTTGAAGGCACATTGAGTTGGGTATTTAGGTGTGAAGACAAAAGATGGTAACTGCTTTTTACTAAATAAACACCGGAGGAGTTAGCAGTCCATACCGGTTGGTCGGTAAGTAAAGGATTAATAGGAATTTTAAAATCTCTTCACGACACGAGAGTCAAATAGATTGGATATAAGAGTTGAATTCCACGTGTGATGTGAGTTATCAATGAGATCAGCCACTAAAACCGGTTCGCCTTGAGCAACTGTGCCTCCCAATGTACCCATAGGTAGCCAATTGTCTTCTCTTATATTAATTTTGGAGCCATCCCCAACTAACCATCGAAGTCGTGGAAGAATGGCTTCTCTTCCTTTTAAAATACTCGCCAACCCCATGAAGTACGATTTCTGCTTGTGCACCTTTGAAATGATGAACTCTGAAATACAATCCCTTGAAAAGTTGACTCCATAGAGCGTTAGGTTGTTGAAACAGACGCCAAGCTTGCTTACCAAGCATTGCTTTGTTGAAACTGACAAGGTCTCTAAATCCCATTCCTCCAGAGTCTTTGGAGAGTTTTAAAGATGTCCAATTTTGCCAATGAATTCCTGTTTTGCCATTATTATTGCTCCACCAAAACATTGATATCTTTTTTTCTATTAATCTGCATAAAGATAGGGGGAGCTTGAAGATCGACATGGCATACTGAGGTAATGCATGTATAACAGATTTCAAAAGTATTTCCTTTCCACTCTTCGATAACAGTCTTTCCTTCCAGCCATCTAACTTGGCATTTACTTTGGCCAAAATCCAAGAAAACATCTCCCGTTTCGATCGCCCCCAATCGAAGGGATACCCGGGTACTTCCCATAACGATTCATCACGGGCATTCTGAATTCACTTGCTATATTTTGTTGTAGAGACAACGGGCAGTTTTGCTGAAATACAAACCAGACTTATTCCTATTTATAATCGGCCCGTAGCTAAACAATACTTGGTTTAGAATATTGGCAAGGTTTTGGGCTTGAGACCATTTGCTTTTAGGAAGAAAACGAGTCATCGGCGAATAATAGATGGGATAAAGTGGGGCATGCTCTATTGAACTTAATTCCTTGTAAATGACCCATTTCCACAGCTTGAGTAATGAGAGTTGAGAGCGCATTTGCGAGTAAAATAAAAATATATGGGGATAGGAGGTCACCTTGTCTAAGTCCTCGAGATGGTTGGAAAGAAGCAAGCTGTTCCCCATTGAAACGAACACTTAGGGAAGTCGTTGTAATGCAAGCCATTACCAACCGAACCCATCTGTCATTGAAACCCAGCTGCAGCATGTAGGCTTGGAGGAAATCCCATTCAACCCTATCATACGCTTTTTTTGCATATCGGTTTTAAAAGAAGGTTGAACTTTTTCTTGCTCTTGCGCACTTTAAGCGATGAAGCACTTCTTGAACCACCATTATGTTGTCATGTATCTGCTGTCCTTAACACATGCTTTTTTCTTTGGATATCAAATTAGGAAGCCAAGGTTTAAATCTATTGGCCATAACTTTGGAAATGATTTTGTAAGCGAAATTACAAAGACTTATTGGTGCATCTTGATCAATGCTTTACGGATGATAAACCTTAGGAACCAACACAAGTATCGTTACATTTAGAGAGCGAGGCATGATACCTGAAGTGAAGAAGTCTCGAACTGTTTTAATGACATCTGCTTTGATAATTTCCCAGTGCTGCTGAAAGAAGAGGCCATTAAGACCATCGGGCCCTGGAGCCTTTGAAGCACCCAGCTGAAAAGTTGCCTGGTATACCTCATCTTCCATTACTGTTCTCAACAAATGATCATTTATGTTCTCAACAAATGATCATTTATGTCTGTAATTACAACTTCAGGGTATTGATTTAAAAAGGGGCCAAAGTCGCGATAGCCGACTGACTTATATAAATTGGAAAAGAAACCCAATGTTAGCTCCTTTAATTGTTCTGGCTCCCTTATCCAGTCTTTGAGTTCATCTTTTAACGAGGCAGTTCTGTTTCTTTGTCTTCGTTATGCATCTTTGCGCGTGGAAAAATTTGGAATTTTTATCCCCACCGCAGCCGATTGATGCGAGATCGCATAGCCCGAGGCTGCTCCTCTTCTTTGCCCGATTTGTTGAATTTCGTCTCGGATTGAATGGGCCAGCTCTTTATCATCTCTTTGATAATATTTTCTGTTCATGATAGTCTGTAGCTGGTGTTGTAAATGAACTATACGAAGATGACCGTTACTGAACTTTGATCTACTCCAGCGTGCTAATTCATGAGAAACTGCCTGCAATTTTGCCACCATAGTAGTTTTATGCCTTTGGATATATTCCACGAATTTTGAATTATTTCTTTGCATTGTTGATCTTGGTTCCAAAAAGCTTCATAAGTAAAAGTCTTCTTTCACTTGACAGGACTTGTAGATGTGGTTAGCAAAAGAGGGCAGTGATCCGAACCTAAAGCAGGAAGGGCTAGCACTTCTGCAGTAGGATACAACAATCGCCATTCCAAAGAGCAAAAGACTCGATCCAATCTCTCCTTTACCAGGTCAGCCCATGTTATGTTATTAGACCAGGTAAATTCACACCCTTTGCTTTCCAACTCTAGTAAAGAGCAAGCACTAATCACTTTGCTCGAAAGGATGCTAGGCGAGTATATAGGCTGGTCTCTTACCCACTTTTCCCGGGGGTAGAGAATTTCATTAAAGTCGCCCACGCACACCCAAGGAAAGGTATTTACAGCACTGATCTCCCTGAGTCTATCCCAAAGCTCTTGTCTAGCCCTATAATTAGAAGGAGCATGCAAACATGTGATATGCATAGAAGTAGCTGCAGAAATATCATAGCAAAGCAGATCAAAATAATTCTCCACTGACTTCAAAATAGTTAAAGCATAAAGCTCAGTCCAAAAAATAGCTAGACCACCGGCCCGGGCCCACTTGGATCCCTTATCAAGGAGTGTGGAAAATGAAACCGACGTTGTAATCTACTTAAAACTGAAGCTACATTCTTAGTTTCCATTAAGAAAACTATTTCGGGCTTTTCTTTGGCCAAAACGGCCTTTAGGGCTTGAACTGTCAGTGGGTTGCCCAACCCCTAACAGTTCCAACATAGGAGTTTCATTTGAGATGCGGTGGCTGTTTGGGGCCAGCCGCCAATGCCCAATGTGTTGTCTCATGTGCAGCATAAACAGGGGTGTCCATGAGTTGAGTCTCATCCAGATCTGATGAGTAGCCAGTTCTAGTATCATACGGAGAGTATCTCTTTTGTTTCTTACCTGATCCCGTAGCATTATTTGTTTTCAGAATTTTTGGCTTCTTTTGCTTAGGAATCTCCAGGGAAAGAGTCTGAACACTCTTCAATTTTGCCATTGCGGGTACCAGGTCAGTAGTCCTTGGAGCGGGATTGACTATTTCCATCATAAAGGAGGATCTTGAGGGGATGATGGGGGTCGTTGCTTGAGCTGCTAAATCTGGCACAATGGGAGGCAGGGCTAGGATTGGCAGTTGCATGGCAGGGGGAATTTCAGGTACAGCTTCATCCATCTGCTCCATAGATTCCTGAGGATTATAGAACGTGTCCCAATACGGGCTATGTTGTCGAACCTCCGCACGTAACCAGTGACCATAGGCGAGTTTCGATAAACCATCGTGTTTGTCTTCCTCATAAGGATATTCTTTACAAGCTGTCGCATAGTGTCCTAGCTTCCCGCATGAATAGCAGAAATGTGAGAGTCGCTCATAGCGAAAATCTAACCATAATGTCTTTCCTTCGATACGAATTAGCTTCCCCGTCCTTAAAGGTTCTCTCAAATCAAGTTGTATGCGGACCCTCCCAGAAGTATCTAGTTTAACTTCGATTACACGACCTACCTACTTAACTGCCTTACGCAAAATGTGTTATGTGTTCCACTCCAAAGGTAATCCTATGGCATGCATCCAGAAGGCACAGTGGGAGAACTCATAGCAGTGTAATGGCGTATTTGGTCGCCATGGTTGGAAATGAAACAAATGTCTTGAGAACAGCCACGGACTCCTTGCAAGTACTCTTTGTTTTTCGATTTCTAACCAAAATTTGACTATATACAGGCCACCATCACAAAGGGAGATATCAACCTGGTCTAAACGCCATGCTTTCTTCATTGCAATTTGGAAAGCAGGAAGATTGACAGCAGGATTGGTAAAAATATTACCCACCAGGATGAGGCGACACTCTTTCAGCTTGTCTATGGAAGGTAAATCATCCCAAACTTCCAATTCTTGTTCTGAGCATAGTCGTCCCAGTCTTTGACACAGCGCAACAATGCGCGAGGAGCTGTCTCGCTCTTCCATTGCCATAAAGCTTACAAGTACGCAAAACCCTGTGCAGAATTAAGACCCAGTTGTTGCATGTCCAGAATTGAAGACCGACAGCGCTGTACATGCAAATTCAACCTAGAAAAACCACATGCGAAATTAAGACCCGTGTTGCATGTCAGGTTGAAGACCGACAGCGCTATACATGCAAATTCAACCTAGAAAAGATGATTCAGTGGACAGCGATGATTCAGTGGACAGCGCCATAAGGAGATGGGAAAACTCGGGACAGGGGAGAAAGAAGGCCTCGATGATTCGGTGGACTCAAAAAACTTCACATGCAAGCCACTCCAAGGAATAGGAAGGATTCTTTTGAAAGGAAAGGAGGTATCAGCGGGAGAGCGATGGAGATTAGAAGGAAGAAATGAAGCCGAACGGGAAGTGCAGATTGAGCACGAAAGGAGAGAAGAAATTACAGAGGAGGAAGAGCTCGAGCATATCGCGAGAGGAAACTCTAACATAGGCGAGAGGAAACTTCATTCCCACGAAAGGGGAAAAAAGTATCCGATACCACTATGAGACATGTCGAAGTTAAAACGAGCAATAAGTGACTATCTCTAGTTGGCAAAGCTTGTGGATATAAGAGAGGGGAAAGTGAATGTGATTGAAACATGTGATGAATATCAACAATCGTGCGAAAAATATAACAAGACTCATGTATAAACTAATCTAAGTTTGCATCCCCAAAAGCAATTTGGGCAAGATCTTGACTATTATCCACAGCACATAGAGTCGTATACATATGTTGTCACATCATTCCTAATTTTAATGTGAGTTTCGAATTTAAGGATTCATGAATTGGTTAGCAGAGGTGGATCAATTTTTGTATTACTCTAATAGCTTTGAGTATAGTAAAATTTGAGTGATGAAGAGACGACAAAGCATTGGTGACAATTTTATCGAAGAAGGGAAAGATACTAAAATTGATGATTTTGGCCTAGAGACTCAAAACAACCTTTCTTGTGATTAGAACTTAGAAGTGTATCCGGGGCTAAAAGCAAGTGCATCAATATTTATTCAATTGCTCAATTACAACCTACCTGAAATTGATGCTTTCTAAACCCAAGTTCAAAAGTTTGTTCTGCGCTAGCCTCTAAATTAGATTAGCCAACACATTGATGGAGTAGGAAGAATCAACATTGAAGTTCTCGAATTTTCATTCCAAAGTTAGAAGATTATGATTCGAAAGATGAATTTAAAGAGATTATTGTTTTGAAGACTTGCAAGGCGAAAGAATTTTCAATTGCTCATAAATTTTGCCAAAGTCGACTTTGTAGAAAACGATTCTCTATTGGCACATAACTTCAAAGGATCAATCACTAGTAAGGCTCCGATTATTTCATGAAAAATAAATGATTTCAAAAATATTTTCCTAAAAATAATTACTTATATTGCTTAAAAAAATAAATAAACGAAATATATTTTCATTGTATACAAAAATCTTTAAATATAAAATTTTTCAATTACAAAATATATATATTGATTAATTATTTTAAATAATATGAGTGATCGCTTATAGAAAAAAATATATTAACAGAGCCTAAGCTAGAAAATCTGTGCGGTGAAAAGTGCGCGGATCATTCTCTAGTCGAGGTAGATCGGTGCTTCTCTAGACGACGTGTCGGAGGGGAGCTTTCCCGGTGGGGAAGACTGATGTGGGGAGAGAGAATCATACATATTTGCAATTTTGTTTTATTTAGTTATGCATAGAATTTTTTTATTTATTTAAATATTTTGATTTGATTTCCTTTTAAACAATTATTTTGATTAGATATCGGTATTTTTTTTTTTTTTTTTTTTGGATTTTCATTTAGAATAGTTTTTTGGCACTATTGGTTGAGACGTTGGGGGACTTGCAACTCGAGTTAGACATCATCCGTCCAAATTCCACTAACAACATGCAAATTACTTTGGATCAATGTCATTTACATAGGCCAAACATCTAGATTTAACCGATTTATATGTTATATATTGTTGTATGGGTCTAGCGTAATTAGATCTTCCTACTCGTACCCTTAAATACAAAAAATGCATCTTTTGTGGGGTTATCCTAAGAATATTAGGTTATTATACATTAGTATTATTCTCTTACATAACACAACTTTTTACATGAAATTAAAAAAAAATTATATTAAAAGATTTCTTTTGTTGTGCTTCGGGCGTGTTGCGAGTATGTACTCAGCCTCGTTCTCACTGCAACTCTCAGAGAAAATGAGGAAGACAGAAATGGACAAAATGACAAGACGTTACCCCACAATTTGTACGTTTGAGTATTTTGACTTCACTAATCCTCGTTTTTACTACTTCACATGATATCGGAGCAAGTACTTAGCGAGGTCTGCGAAGCTCGACACCAGCGACTTTAGGGATAACCATCTTGCCGATGACAATTAAGAGGTGTAGGCTCTTTGACAACGGTCTTAGAGTATCTCAATGGGCCATTGACCGTTCGGTCGGAAGGCTAAGGTGACCATTAGTTGATTGGAAACATTGAGAGTGAAGAGAAATTCGGATTAGAATAATGAAGCGGCACTCGACAATCATGCTTATCGTTCGAAATAATTAGGATGTTTCCTTTAATTTCCCACGGCCAACTCTTGCTCCGATTGTGTAGTGCAACCGATGTCCAGCTTGGAGGAAAACTACTCACATGGTAATGAGCCGAATTGCAAGAAAGGAATTGTCGGTGCGATTAAGATGAGCACGGAGTATGTGGATATTGTGGCGATTGTGATGGCTATTGTTATGATCTGAATTTTCCATGCAAATTCATACTCGAATGCATACAAAATTTAAAGTCATGTATTTTTTTTTTAAGTTATGATCGCTCCACGAATATAACATGCATTCTGCAGGATTCAAGTGCTAGTAATCTAATCCCATTCGAACATGTTAATAAATTTATCTTTTGTGAACACGTGCTATGACGTAAATTTACCGACGTATAAAAAAGTTCAAATATTCATTAAAAAATCGTTACAAGTAAGTAGTAACCAATCATGTCAGACTTCCCTCAAAATTTGCCCACTGCTGCAATAAGGAGATTGACATACTTACAACAATGAATATTCACGTACAATTTCGAGACATATTATTTAAATTCTCTTAAGATAATGTAATCAACCATGATATTTTAATCATTTATACATATAGTCTTGCCTCTTATTAACTCATCATGTAATTATTAATTTATTTTAACAATATGGATCCATGAATGATATTATATCCATACTTAAAGCGAAAACAACTAAAGGATCAATATTATTGAATGGGTCAACCTACTTTAGCCCTTAGTGATTCGCTTACCTTAAATGAAAATATTTGTGTGAAAATAAAGTTTTGATCCACTTAAAATTAAGTGATGAGATCTTAAATTAGGCAAATAAAACACCAAATCTAACCATATTGAGGTAAGAGAAAACCTTATCTTAGAGAACCTTGATAAAAAAGAATGGTAACTTTTAGCTAGCTTGTGCTAGCATTGTGAAAATATCCAAATGAAGACTTTTATAGCTTGAGATTTTTAGATACTATGTGAAGAAATGAAACTGGGTAGAATAATTGAAGATAATGGTTGGAGAGAGAGCATGATTCGGCAAGTAGGTGCATGAATGAAGAGGCTTCATTTGTAAGCTTATCAAGAACATTAATGAGCTAAAGTAAAAAGGATGACATCACGCATGATGTATTTACGTAGTAAAAAGATGTGGCTGAAAATGAGGGAGGCGTGTCCAAATTAAAACGAGAGATAAATCTTTAGTTGGCAAAGCTTGTGGGTATAAGAGAGGGGATAATGAATATGATTGAAACATATGATAAATATCACCGATCATGTGAAAAATAAAAGACCCATGTATAAACTAATCTAAGTTTGCGTCCCTACAAGCATTTTGGGTAAGATTTGACTATATATATATACGTCACATCATTCTTAATTTTAATGTGAATTTTGAATATAATAATTCATGTGTTGGTAGCACAAGTAGATTGAACTCTTTATTACTCTAATAGCATGGAGCATAGTAACATTAGAGCGACGAAGAGACAACAAAGCACAAATGACAATTTGGTCGAAGAAGCAGAGGATACTAAAATTGATGATTTTTGCCTAGAGACTCAAAAACAACCTTTCTTGTGATCAGATGTGCATCTAGGGCCAAAGGCAAGCACATCAATATTCATTCAATTGCCCAATTACAGCCAATTGAAAGTTGATGCTTTCTAAAGTCCCGACTTTGAAGGTTGTTTTGTGGGTCTCTAGATTAGACCAGCCAACACATTGATGAAATTGGAAGAATTGACATTGAAGTCTTTCGAATTTTTGTTCCAAAGTTGGAAGATTATGAATCATAAGATGAAATTTTAAGAGATTATTGTTTTGAAGACTTGCATTGAGGCGAAATAATTTCGTGTTGGTAGGAAAATTTGCCAAAGTCAACTTTGTAGAAAACAATTCTCTATTAGCATAGAACTTCAAAGGATCAATCACCAGTAAGGCTTCATTTATTTCACCAAAAATAAATAACTTAAAAAATATCATTTTAAAAATGATCGCTTAAAAATGAATAAACGCAACGTATTTTCATTGCATATGAAAATGTTTAAATATAAATTGTTATTAATAAAGAAAATATTTTTTTGTTGACTAATTATTTTGAATGATATGATTGATTGTTTTAGAAAAATATATTAACAAAGCCTAAGCTAGAAATTCTAGGTGGTGAAAAGTGCGCGGATCACCGTGCAAAGTAGGATCATTCTTAGAGACTAAAAATTTGGAGGGTCAGTATTCTCTAATTGAGGTGGATCAGTGCTTTCTAAATGACTTATCGGAGCGGAGGTTTCCCAGCGGAGGAAAATGATGCATTGGAGAACCATCCTATTTGCAATTTTGTTTTATTTAGTTATGCATACAATATTTTTTATTTAAATATCTTGATGTTATTTCCTTTTAAACAATTATTTTGATTAGATATTAGAAGAAATTTTTTGGGATTTTTTTTTTTCCCCATTGGGATTTTTATTTAGAATAGCTTTCTTTTCCCCAGAATTGGTATCATTGATTGAGACGTGAGGAGAGTTTTTTTTTTGATACCCAGGGAACCCCGTCAGCCGTTCATCGCCTTGCAGCGGTACATAGCCGCCAAGTAAACCCTAGAGTGATGCTAGCGGAGGACCCACCACCCCGACATCACACTTAAGACGCCGATGCTTCCCCTGGGGTTTAACCCCTCGACCTTTCCCCCAAGGTTGAGGTTTCTTATCCAACGGAGCCACCAAGGCCGGTGGTGATGTGAGGAGAGTTTCAGCTCAAAGAGTTGGACATTGCCGGTTTATAGAGTTATAGATCGTTGCCCGGGCCTAGAATAGTTAGGCTTTCATGCTCAAGCTCTCAGATATAAAGACACATCTTTTGTCGGGTTTTCATAAGAATTTTAGGTTATTATATATTAGTATTATTCTCTTACATAAGACAACTTTTTTACATGAGATAAAAAATAATAATAATATTACGAGTTTTCTGTTGTTGTGCTCGGGAGTGTTGTGAGTACGTACTCAGCCCTGTTTTCACTGCATCTCTCGAATGCAAACAAAAAAATGAGAAGGGATAAGAAAATTTTGAAATTTCATCTTCCTCCCCCTTACAAAAATTTTACATTCTCTGCCATCTTCTCCCATTTCCGTCTTCCAAAAAAAAAAAAAAACCTAATATTAGTAATTTCTTTTTTAGCATACTAGTTATTGTACACAAGCTATGCGCAATTTGAACCACAAAAGAAATCAAATAACATATGTACAATCTAAAAAGTGAGTACGAACTCAAATGGAATTGGAAGTACATACCCACTAAAAAAAGCTAGCTAAAATGTGAATGGGGATAATTATCTATAAATATTACTATTTTATACTTAGTTTATGGAGGAATCATTAAAGTGATACATCTTAATAAAGGAAAGTTAAAAAAAGTTTCATTCCCAAATCAATTCACATCCCGTTTGATAAGAGATGCAAAAGCACCTAAACTAAAGAGGCAAATATTCCCTTAACTACAAGAAAATTACCAAAATAGTTTTAAATCTATTGCAATTTTTTAAATTCATTTCTAAATATTTTTTTTGCCAATTTAATTATAAATCTTTTGCATTTATGTTACTTCAACCCATCCAACCAATTTTTATTGGTCAATGCCGACTATCTAGCCGACACTGACGTGTTATTTTTTCCTCTTTTTTTTCTTTCCTTCTTTCTCTAGCCTATCGTTGAATCGGCTAGAGGCTAAAAGCCAAGAAGGTCGACCTCACTAGCCATTGGGGAGGCCACCCCTAGCGAGGGCTCACTGTCATTGGGTGAGCTCAACCTCACTTGGCATTGCAACGGTAAGGGCGAGGGCGATGTTCGACCTCGCCAATGACAAGGAGGGTGAGTCTCCACAGTGGCCAGTGAGGTCAACCTCTCCAACCCCAGCTTCGAGAAAAAATAAAAAGGAAATATAAAAGGAAAAAAATTGACATTTCAGTGCTAACCAACCAAAATCAGAAAAATTGCAAAAAAAATTAGGACTAAATTGACAAAAAAATGTTATGACTGAATTGGAAAAATTGCAATATGTTTTAGATTGATTTGGTAATTTCCACCCTCAACCACAAACTAAGTTGTGGCCTCTCTCTCTCTCTGGTCATAATATGCCACTAGATTCGCCATCTTCAACCCATGCCTCCACCTCCGTGAACAATGACTATGATGCCCCCGCTCTACTACGGCAAACGAGACATGTCATCGCAAGTTAGTCGCCCCACTCCCTCCATTCACGTTTCTTGTTTTCAGTGTGTCTCTGTCGCTCCTCTACACTTCGCTCGACTACAATTGGCATTGCGCTCAAACTAACACTTGATGCAACAGCAGGACACAAATTTGACAAGCTTGGCCAAGATGTCAACAACCATGGAAGAGCCACCAAGCTCGATGACAGGCATAATAGGAGTAAGGGAAGATAGCACGACGAAGGGTGGCTTAACAGTGGTAGTACAGGTGAAGATGCGGGGAGCATCAATGGGAAAGATGAGGAGAACGCTAAGCAATGGATAGGCGTGTTAGGATATTGGGTACATGACATTATCATTACAGGTTGATTTGGATTAATAAAAGGGATAAAATTGAAAATGAAAAGCAAAAAGTGAAGATGGCAATTGTATAGAGCATCAAGGATGCAAATTGACGCCTAATCCAAATGCAAATATAGTTATTGAAGTTTTTGCATTGCAGTAAATTTGAGGGAATATTCCAAATAAGTATGAAATAACCAACTTAATCTTAATTACAGGCTCGAACTTGCATGTAAGAGACTTTTCAAGACATGGTTGAGGGTATTTTCGTCTAGGAGCTTTTATTTTTCTTTTTTATGTTTCTTTTTTATTTATTCTTTTCTTGGTTCATCTTCTTCTTTGTTCTTCCTTCCACAGCATCTCTCTTTTCACTCGCGCTTTTCACTCGCGGCCATGGCTGCCATATCTCTGACCTCTTAGCCATAGCCACGCTAGACTTCCTTACTTGGAATACTTGGAGAGGTTGAGGGTATTGCAAATATAGTCATGTGAATTCTTGAAAAGCACACCCAATTTATCACGCTTGAAGAGCTGTAGCTTAGTGACTTATCCTTAATTAGCGGAGCACTGAGGACCATAAACAAGAGCTTAGACTCTTAACTAATCTAGGCTGCCATTCTCCCCCGATTACATCTACATGCACCTAACTGCCTATATTTCTCTCGCATTAAACAACATCAAGCATAAGCCAAAACCTAGACTGTTTGTGTAGCTTTGGCTTCTCTTCCATCTTAAATCCTAACCAAAACTCTACCAAAACCCCCAATCCCCCTCCATGAATCTCTTTTGGAATATGTTACGTTTGAATTCTACCAAAAAAAAATGGTATTTTTGGAGATTAGGTTCATCGAAAAGGGTTTTGATGTGTCATTGATATATATATAAGTGAGAGAGAGAGAGAGAGAGAGAGAGAGAGAGAGAGAGAGAGAGAGAGAGAGAGGAAGAAGAGAGAAATCTAGAAAAATTTCGGGTCCCCTTCTTCTATGTCGAGAGGGTATATTTATAGGGGGATCTACAGTGAAAGTGCTACATTGCTGAACAGTGTAAAGTGAATAGTAAATAGTGAACAGTGTATGTCTATTACGCTACGATGTATATCCTTTGCGCCGCTTGTAACAGTGTCTGCATGTGATGTCTTGAATTTAATCTATGTCTAGGTTGATCCCATAGCAGTCGTCTTCATTGATGTTTCAACCTTCCTCCTATAATCACTATCACTCCAAGTACTCATAGAAACACTCCTCCTCCTAGTATGCATAGAGACACTCTGGCTTTTTCTTATGAGTTTTTTTATCTAAGAGATCTTGTATTTCTGCTTGACAGAATTTCAAAACTTCTTGATTCATTTGTGTTGGGTGAGCTTTGGTAGGTATTTTGTTTTAAGAAAAGTCATGTTCATAGGGTAAACCAACGATATGCTTCTTTCTTTCCCAAAAGGCATTGGGTAGAGTAGAGCATATAGTCTTTTCTATGTGTTTTTGAAGGGAAGCTATCTTTTCTATGATGTTTGGTTTTATAAGATTTTATTCTATTCTTTTGAATTCTAAATCTTCTTTTAAAAATTCAAGCTGATTTTCTTTGTCTTTTATAAGGCAATTTATTTCTGAAATAGAATGTTCTTGTAAAATATTTAGGCTTCTCTTCGTGGTTTTATTATGAAGTTGAAGGTGATTTTTCTGTTTAAAGCATAGGTTTCGATACCTTCGTTAGTAACAGTAAAATGTTGGATTAATTTTATGAAAGGTGTTCCAAGAATTACCTGTTGCCTCATAGAAAAGATGTTTTGTAAGACATTTGATCTTTTATTATTAAGGCTTCTAGTAATTTGTATTAGATATTAAGCTTATCTCCTGAGGCTGATTTCAAAGATTCGGAAGTTTTATTAAAGTATATTGTTGGAACAAGACCTTCTTTGATACAATTGAGATCAGCTCCTGTATCAAGAGTTCTGTTGTTTCAATAATAAACTCATTATTGATTTTTATCATAATATTTATTATACATTTTCTAGATCATGAGGTATTTGGCCATTGTATTCTTCTCTAATTTTATCTCTAACTTGATCACCTATAATTTTGGGTAAACCAGCTAAGAATTTTTCTTTCCAAAAGGGTTGATTGCAATCAAGTTTGATAAGAACCCTTTGAAGGAAGAGTTCTTTGTATTCTCTAAACCTTCCTAAAGATTTACAGCGCATATTGGATAAGAGATCTTGATTCCTATCTCTAATATGTGAAGGGTCTCCTACGAAATGTTGTGAAATGAAATAGATAAGAGTATTCACCGCATCTTGGATGAGATGTCCTTGATCATCATCCATGCGTTGGCCAAAATTATCAATTTTATAAGCGGTTAAAATTTGTATTCTCTGTTCATCAGTCAAATAATTATTCCACCAACCTTTTAGTTGTCCAGTAAATCTGGCCACTAAAAGATTAGCAACAGCATGATCAGAAACATCTTGCTGAGTTTTGTAGGCATTGGCAAGCATTACCATGTTGTTAAGAATATTCATGATATTGCTTTCGGCAACACCATCTATATTTCATTCATAAATGGTATCAAGAGAGTATTTATTCTGTATTTTATGTGATGATTCTTCTTGGGCAATGTCAGGTGGAGTAGCTCTACTATAATAAAGCTTCTGAGGTTGTTTCCAATTGAGTCTATTAATCTCAGCGACCGATTCATTATTAAAGTCACTAGATTGTTTGGTTAATGTACTAATAGTGGGTTGGTCAAGAGTGTCTCTAATGATAAGATTCTGGAATTTAGGGGTGTCTATAATAGGAGTAGGCTCTAGCTTTGATTTCCCTAGGAGTTTTTTCTTTTGTTCTATGGCTTTGGCAAACTCCGGGCTAAGATTTTTTGGAAATTCAAAAGCTTTAAAAATGGGTTTTTTGAAAGTGTCCACTTGTGATGTGGGGAGTTGGGTAGGATTCTGTATGGTGGATTAGATAGACTACACTCTTCCCTGAATATTACCTCCAAACCCAATACTTCCTACAATTTAAAAGACATTTTGAATAGGAACAAGAAACCTTAGTCCAAACCCATTAATATAAATGACCTCAAAAACGAAATAAAACAACAAAAATTAGAAATCCAAGCCTTGAAAGCAACACAGTTAGAAATGAAGCAAAAGATTTCTGACATAAAATCGACATGACTTGAAATGGCAGAAAACAACCAGACATTCCTACACCAAACACCTTTGAAAATATAACACATATCACCTGATCCCATGTTAGCCTTTAATCAGCTAGCCGAAATGATACCAAAAGAAACCATTTTATTACTTACACAGTCTATACAAAACAAGACAAAGAAAGAGCCATCCAATGCCATTGAGGTAAGCAACAATCATTCCCCGCTGGTTACACAAAAACCAGCAGAATATAAAAGAATTTTGAATGAGGTGGTTATTAGGCCACAGGCAACCCCTCAATCTCAAAAATCAAAATTTTTCCCCAAAACATCATTTCAAAAAATATTGACTATAGAAGATGGATTCTTCGATGAAGATCCAATCAAATTTGCAAAAAACATCTTTCCAAAAAATTGGTTATTCAAACCACAAATACAAATAAAATCCTTATTTATTATGAGCAAATTCTAGTGGAGACGGAATTAGCAAGATTTACCCATTGCTGACAAAAACAATACATAAAACATTATATACTCCACTATATCCATCAGTAAAGTCATACACCTCTCATACTGGGGAGCCTCACCTCATACACCCAAAAATTCCAAACCGGACTTACCCAAAGCCTACTATATTCTTCCTCATATATCTATTGGGACTACCAACAAGCTTGGTGGAACGTTTTCTTCAGACAAAATACAAATTTCCAACACACCTGGTTGTTATTTTTCAAAGATAACTTCCCAAGACAAAGCTTACCAAATTGGTTTGACTCTTGGTGAGATCTCTTTGGTCCTTTGGACATAATACTACACCCCACAGTCAAACAAGGTTATAAAGTTTTTAGTGAATACTTTGTACCAACACCACATGATATAAGGTTCCCATGCCTTATGCATTTCTTTATAATATTCAGAATCTCTTGGGTAACAGCATGGGAATTTGAATACAATACATCCACAAAACCTGGGGTACCAGTTCTTGTCCGAAAATACAAAATAAAATGGTGGGATGGATTCAAATACCATGAACAAGGATCTGAAGCTGCGGTTAAAACATGGCTAAATAGCCAGAAAAACATGATAACCACAATCCCATCAAATACAGGAATTTCCCAATTCTTTATAGATTTGTTGAAATCTTCTATCCTTACTTCTTCTCTATGTATAGGACTTGGATCTGAGTCCATTTGTGATAGAGAACTAGAGGAAGATGTAGATCTTCTATGTAAGCTCATACTTAAGATCGAAACTATTCCTTCTTCAGAACCATTACAGAGCTAAACCAACGATCTAACAGCCACTCAGGGACTTACAGCCTGGACCACTCTATAGAAACAAGAAGGATGCCAACGAATGGCTCTCGATTAGATGGATCCTCACAGTCACATCACAGTGGAAACACCAATGAAGACGGCTGCTATGGGATCAACCTAGACAGAGATTAAATTTAAGACATCACATGTAGACACTGTTACAAGCGGCGTAAAGACTATACATCGTAGCGTAATAGACATACACTGTTCACTATTCACTCGGTACTATTAACTTTATACTGTTCAGCACTGTAGCACTTTCACTGTAGATTCCCCTATAAATACACCCTCTCGACATAGAAGAAGGGGACCCAAAATTTTTCTAGATTTCTCTCTTCTTCCTCTCTCTCTCTCTCTCTCTCTCTCTCTCTCTCTCACTTGTAAACCATCATCTCTTCCTTCTCCACCCTCATCCCTTCCATCTCTAAGCTCCCTTACCTTGTATTCCCTGGTTCCAAAGTAAGTTAGTTTGTTGTTCAGTTTATATCAAAACATTGGAATTCCACTCAACAAAATTATTCGACAATCAAAAAAGAAATACTTGCCATAGTTTTGTCTATATCAAAATTCCAAGGAGATATATATATATATATCAATGACACATCAAAACCCTTTTCGATGAACCCAATCTCCAAAAATACTATTTTTTTTCTACCGTTTCCACCCCATCCCCATTGATTTCAATGATGCAGCCCTGACCTACTCCTTGCAATGTTGCTTTGCCCTTGGATTGATGCTTGTTGATGCTGGATTCCTATGGTTTGTAGTTTTCAATCACTAAGGTCTTCTTTCCCCACACATCATCGCCCTCCCTTCTTCTCGACCCTACAACCATTACCCTCCTTTACACTGCTACTGCTGACAGAAGATAGAATGTTGGATTCATTTTTTGGCCTCGGACTCAAATGCTTTGTTTTTGGCAACTTGCTTCTTTGAGGTGAGCTTTGGTGTTATTCCCATGTTCTTTGCTCCTATAATAATAATAATAATAATAATAATAATAATAATAATAATAATAATAATAATAATAATAATAATAATAATAATAATAATAATAATAATAATAATAATAACAACAACAACAACAACATGCATGGAGGGTGAAAATGGTGAAACCTAGCTTATGGGAGACTCCTATTAAGTAGTGGAGGGGTCATCCAAGTGGGCTTTGGTTTACTTATGCGGTAAATGAATTGGAATCATCAACGGTTGGCCACACCCCTAGTAATTCAAGTTTTGAGGGTCCTTGTGACCCAAGAGAGGCCTAGTATTGTGTTCTTAATGGAAACAAAGAACTAAGAACAAGTGGTACATTGGTTAAAGAGGCAACTAAAATTTCAGAGTAGTTTTGTGGTAAATCTAGTGGGTATAACGGGAGGCTTGGCTATTTATATGATGAAATAGTGGTTTTATCTATTGAGTTGCATTCCAAATCTTTCATTAATGTCCAGTGTGAAAAACAAGAGAGCATGCAGCGGATGAGAATCGCCTTTCTACATGCCCTTAAGGAGTTTAGAGAAAGTATTATTGTGGGACGAAATATATAGGAAAAGCTTAACAAATCATTTGTGCTAGATTTGTATGGAAACTTCTATGAAATTCTTTATTATTAGGAGAAAGTGGGTAGGAAGATGACAGAATTATATAGACTCACAACCTTTAGAGACTTCTTGAATGCTTGTTCCTTAATGGATATGAAAAGTAAAGGTTGTACTTATACTTGGGTAAATAAAAGGGGAGGAGATGCATATGTTAAGGAAAGACTGGATAGAGTCCTTTGTACAATGAAATGGAGGGTAGCCTTCCTAGATGTCAAAAGGTTTTACATTGCCAGCCATAGGATCTTATCATGGCCCTTTACTCTTATCATTACTCCTTAGGATTGTGTGTTGGAAAAATGAATTCAAATATGAAGCATTTGGTCTGAGAATGAAGAGTGTGCTCATATAGTGAATAGAACTTGGAACTCCCTTGAATCTCGGTGGATAAACGTATTGGAAAAATTACAATAAATGTTAAGGAGGCTAGCTAAATGGAGTAAGAATAGATTCTCTAAAACACATAATAATATCCAAGCTAAAAGATGAACTCCAAATCTTAATGAATAATCCTAAAGTTTGAAGTGATAAGGAAAAAATCTAGAATTTCAACAATTAAATCGAATTTATGTGGAGACGAGAGTAGATGTACTGAAGCATGCAATCTAGAATTAAATGGCTAAAATGGGGGTGATTGAAATATAAAGTTGTTCCATGCAACAACTATACAAAGTAGAAATTGAAATCGGATCTTCATGCTAAATGATTTAGAAGGGGAATGGGAGAGTCAAGGAATAGTTAAAAGTGATGACGAAGGATTATTTCTCCAATTTTTACCAGATAGGGGGCCAAGAAATTTTCAACCCGTATTCAATCAATTCCCGTGCCTAGTCAATGAAAACATGAATTATAAATTGATAGAACCTGTGAAGTCTCAGTTCTGCCTTTCAATAAGGACCCATAAAGGCCCCTGGTTTAAATGGATTGAAATGGATTATTCTACTATTACCACTAACAAGACATATAGTTGGATGTATACAAAAAGAGGTACAACAATTTTTGAAAATTGATATTTAAACCTTGATACGAATAGAACAAATATCAACTTTATCCCAAAGATCTCCAATCCAGAAAAGCTTGAATAGTTCCTTCCTATTAGGTTGTATAATTTCATTTAAAAGATTATCTCCAAAGTAATGACAAATTGATTGAAACCATGGCTAACCAATCTAGTTGTAATAGAACAAAGCGCATTTGTTAATGGAAGACAAATTCAAGATAATATCCTAATTGTGTAGGAGGTTCTTCATGAATTGAGGATCAGATAGATAAAAAGAAAATTCCAAGTTGTTTGTGAGTTAGACATGTATAAAGCTTATGACTAAATAGAGTAGGATTTTCTCTAAGGAATGTATGACCAAGATGGGTTTCCATGAAAAATGGGTTAAGTGGATTATGTAATGTGTAACAACAGTGTCTTTCAATGTGAAATTCAATGGTGAACCCTTGTTGTATTTCAAGCCAACAAGAGGTATTCATCAAGGTGACCCGCTATCTTCCTAGCTTTTTCTTTTTATTTTATTTTATTTTATTTTAGTAGCTAATGTGCTCTCTCACTTTGATGAACCAAGCAATCTTAGTAGGTAATATTCAAGGAATTAAGTTGAATGGCAATTGTCCATATTACCACATCTTTTATTTGCCAATTATTCAATTTTTTTCTTGGATGAGAATATTAGTGAATGTCAAAATGTGGCCGTAGTACTTCATCAATACTATTACAGATTTGGCAAAGCTATAAATTTAAATAAATAGTGATGTATTTCAGTAAAGGTTGCCCACAAAGTTTGAGAAGGAACGTGTCCTCAGAATGAGAGTGACTGATAGAGTGATTGATATATCAAAAACTAGGAAATACCTTGGAATCTGTTAGATTTGGGAGCATTGAAGAAAGAGATGTTTACTTGGCTTCTTGCGGGAGTCAACATGAAATTAAAAAGTTGGAAAGAAAGCCTAATGTCAAAAGCAAGGAAGGAAGAATTGATAAGGTGGTGGTATAGGCGTTTCCTCAATACGCTAAGTCAACTTTTAAAATCTGTCAATTTGTAAAGCCATTGAGAAGAAAGTAGCCATATTCTGGTGGAGAAATAACATCAAGTCAGCTTGTTTACATTTGAGAAATGGAAAATTTTAAAGTTTAGAAAAGACAAAGGCAAACTTGGGTTCATAGATTTATTGGCAATCAACAAAGTCATGTTAGGGAAATAAGCCCAGAGGATATGGTAGCATCCTGAGTTGCATTGGAGCCAAGTTACGAAGGGATTTTACTTCCCTTGATGTAATTTTTGGCGAGCTAAAAAAGGGTCTCATCCTTCATGGGGTTGACAAAGTCTTGTCATAGGAAGAGATGTGATTGCTTCTCATATTAATGGCAAGAAAATCATTAGTAGAGAGGTCAAGTGGTTGAAAAATATAGCTATAGGTGGCTCGGTGATGAGAGAAGAACCACTGAAAGTGGTTGCTTTGATCAAGAGAGGAGGCAAAGTGGAATGAACCCCTTTCGAACACTTTGTTCAAGTGACTAGAAAGCAAAAGAAATACTGGCAATTCCTATAGGCCTACGTATTATAGAAGATAGACTTGCGTGGGTAAACAACAAGTCAGGAATCTACACTATTTAAATTGGACACTTCAACAGCAAAGAACTAATAAAAAAAAGAAGAAGAAGAAGAATAGAGAATTAACAATCACAACCCACATAGAAGTAGTATTATCCTCCTAGAAGCCAAACCTAGAACTATGGACCTATTTTTGGTAAACCAAAACTATTCCTAAAATCAAGTTTTTCTTGTGGAGTGCCTATCAAATACCTTGCCTCCAATGGATAGTGTCTATAAGAGGAAGGTAGTACTTGAACCCATCTGGGCATTATGCAAGCAAGAAGTTGAAACAATTGAGCATGTTTTGCTACTATGTCTATGAACAACCTTGGTTTGGAGAGAAGTGACCTTGAATATCAATATCAATAGAATGGGGTTAGCTCACATTGACGAATGGTTGGTTGGAATGAAAGAGGATCCTAGAACTTTATCGGTGTTCAAACTTATTTAAGCAATCTTATGGTTCATATGGAAATCTCACAATCATTCCATCTTCAAAAGGCAAACCCCAGATCTGAAGCATTTCGTTAGCATAGCCATGGCCATGAATGAGAATATTGTGGCATGGGCAAGGACAATGAGGAAGAAAGAGGTGCAATTCAAAGACTTACCTCATAATTGGAAACGTCTTGAACCGAGGATACTAAAGATCAACATCGATGCCTTATTTGTAGTCAATTTGTTGAGAAGTGCTATAGTGTGTGTATACTGAAAATCATTTGGAAAATTGGTAAATGGATTTATAAAATTGGTAGATGTAAGCTCGGCGGAACAAGCGGAAGTAACAACGCGAGTCAAAGCCTTAGATTTTCTCTCCTTGATCTGAACTAAAACTGAACATGGAGTCTAATTGCAAAGTTATTGTGGAAGGAGCTTTCGACAATGTTCAATTACAATGGGAAGTACAAACATTTGTTCAACTAGCCTAGATAATATTGAAAAGCTTTTAGCTACTGCAAAAGGGACACCACAAAGTTGTGAATTGGATGGCTAAAGCTCATTGGACAAATTGCCTTCTAATTGGGTCAAGTACCAAGCCGCTCCCCACCCCACCACCCCCCGGGCACAAGGGCCCCCATAAAAAACTTGGAAAACTTTAGACTTGTATCCACTAAATAATTTTAAGTGAATGAAAGCAAGTTGTTCTAGAAAAAAAAAAATCAAGCACTCCATACCATGATTTCATGGAAACTTAGACACATTTTGCACCGCCTATAATTTTCAAAGACTTACCTCATAATTGGAAATGTCCTGAACCGAGGACACTAAAGATCAACATCGATGCCTCATTTGTAGTCAATTCGTTGAAGTTCCATAGTGTGTGTTTACCGAAACTCATTTGGAAAATTGGTAAATGGATTCCCAAAATTGGTGGAAGTAAGCTCAGTGAGATAGGCAACAATAACGGCGCTAGTCGAGGTCTTAGATTTCCTCTCTCCCTGATCTGAACTAAAACTTAACGTGAAGTCTAATTGCAAAGTTCTTGTGGAAGGAGCTTTCGGTAATGTTCAATCACAATGGGAAGTGCAAAAACTTGTTCAACCAGCCTAGGTAATATTGAAAAGCATTTTGGGCCTTACTCTAGCCTAGCAGAAGGGACACCACAAAATCGCGAATTGGATGGCTAAAGCTTATCAGACAAATTATCTACTAATTGGGTTAATTAGGTCAAGTACCAAAACCCCCCCCCCAAAAAAAAAAAAAAAAAAAAAAAAACAACTCGGAAACTTTAGACTTGTATTCGCTAAATAATTTAAAGTTAAGCAAGTTGTTCTAGAAAAAAAAAATGAAAAAAAAAAAAAAAACATCAAGCACTCCATGCCATGATTTCATGGAAACTTAGACACCTGTTCCATCGCTTATAGTTTTTGCCCTTTTCATTTTATGCATGAATATTATCCTTTTAGCTTCTTTAATTTTTCTGTTTTTCATATTAAGCTCTCAAAAACACAACAATAAAAAAGAAGCATACATATAACAAAGTATACTAATGAGTCAGTTTCTTGGATTGGACTCCCACAAAATTGCACAAGCTAAATCCCAAATTCATGCTCTGCATTTGACTGGAGTAGGTGTTATATAATAGAATCCAACATAATTTCCCAGGCTCGTAGAATTACTAATGCCCAGATTGGAGTTGCAATTTGTCGAATCGGATGCCATTCGAGATTTTTCCACTACATTTTTTGACTCATTGCACATGGCTGAGGGCTCGCAGATTTGACGGCCATAGCCATGAATGTGAAGAGAAAAACAGTCACCGGCGTCATCGGGCCAACGTAGGATGCAATGGCATTCGTTTGCAATGCAGGTATAAAGGCTTAATGGCGATTTCGTCAAGCAAGACGGGGGAGCAGCTTGGCACGGGTGTGCAAGAAAAGCAAGAACAAAGAAGAAATGAACCAAGAAAAGAACAAATGAAAAAGAAAAGTTGCTGAACGAAAATACCCTGATCATTACTTAAAAAATAAAATGTGAGAGACA
This sequence comes from Eucalyptus grandis, assembly GCF_016545825.1. Taxonomy (NCBI): domain Eukaryota; kingdom Viridiplantae; phylum Streptophyta; class Magnoliopsida; order Myrtales; family Myrtaceae; genus Eucalyptus; species Eucalyptus grandis. Next base: position 33,013,570 of record NC_052616.1, read on the forward strand.
TATACCAATTAGGGCTTTTAATAGAGACTAAGTTGACTACTTTGGATTCTTATTTAAAATAAGATTATTTTAAGTCTTTTTTTGTTAGAAAATGACTTAACTTCTTCCATTTCTTTATTTGAAATTTTTCCTAAGTTTGACAGCGGTTACCGATTTTGAAAGTTTTCCCTATTAATTAATAGCACATAGGGGAGGGAAAAACCGCCATGAGTAGTCTCCCAGTTTCACGTGCCTCTCCCCTCCTCAATTCCCTATTTTACGCAACTTATTTAATACCCTCCCTCAACACCGACAAGACAACCAGGAAAAAAAAGGGGAAATAAAAAGACAAAAATTCGGGAAAAGAATAACAAAGGCCGCTTAAGACCAAACCAAACAGTCCATCTTCACATTGGATCCCCCCAAACAAAACCGACCCCACACGTCCCACGATCCAACGGCCAGGAACGCCCCGGATGGTGATCACGCTTATCGTGGATCAATCAAAGCCACACCCAAAAAAAACCCTCCCTTGTCTTAATTTCTTTCCCAATCAGGAGCAGATAACTGAAGGCCCCTCACCCATCGCTCTCCCTCCCTAGTCAACCCGGCGAAGTGAAGAAGTGAAGTGAAGAAGTGAGCTTAGAAAAGAAAAGGATTGGAAAGCTACTCAAAGCAAAAGGGTCCAAAGCCAAAGGAAAACGACCCAGAATCAAGATCAAGATCAAGAACAAGAACAAGACCCAGAATCAAGATCAAGAACAAGACCCAGAATCAAGATCAAGATCAAGACCCAGAACCAAGATCAAGAACAGGAGAGAGAGAGAGAGAGAATCAACTGAAAGATGGGATTCACCATGGGGCTGAACCTGGTGCTGCTGATGGCCATGGTGGCCACCAACATCCTCTCCCTCTACCACCTATCCAAAAACGTGCAGTCCCCCAGGGCCCCCACCCCGCAGCCCGTCCCCGACCACCTCCTCAACCAGCTCCGCACCATCCGCTCCACCATCAACCACCTCACCCGCCTCCAGCCCCCTCCCCGCCCTCCTCCGCCTCCGCCAACCCCGCCCCCACCATCCCCTCCGATCTGCTTCTCCACTCCCAGCTCTCCCCCATTGCCTCCGCCTGCCACGGCTACCCGGACCTCCTCCACCGCTTCATGAACTACACCCCCTTCTCCCTCTGCCCCCACGACCCGGACCTCGCCGAAGCCCTAATCCTCCGCGGCTGCCACCCCCTCCCCCGCCGCCGCTGCTTCTCCCGCACCCCGCCGAAGACTACCTCCGCCTCGTTGCCGCATAACCCATTCCCTCCTGCCCTCCCGGACAGCAACGTCATCTGGGCCAAGTACTCCTGCAAGAGCTTCTCTTGCCTCAACCACTACAACCCCAACTTGGGGTTCGACACCTCCCATGAGTATTCCAAATTCACCACCTACAGGTCTGAGCTGGATCTCCCCGTTTCGCAGTTGCTTCAGATTGCTAAGTCTGCCGGCTCGGTCCTTAGGCTCGGGATCGACATCGGTGGCGGCACTGGCTCTTTCGCTGCCACCATGAAGATGCAGAATGTGACCGTTGTGACGACCACTATGAACCTTGGTGCGCCTTACAATGAGGCGGCTGCGCTTCGGGGGCTGGTGCCGTTGCATGTGCCGCTGCAGCAGCGGCTGCCGGTGTTCGATGGGGTGGTGGATCTGGTCCGGTGTGGGCATGCGGTGAACCGGTGGATACCGGAGACGGTGCTTGAGTTCATGCTGTTCGATATCGATCGGGTGTTGAGGGGTGGTGGGTACTTGTGGTTGGATCACTTCTTCGGCAAAGGGGTGAGTATGGAGAAGGTCTACAAGCCCTTGATCGGGAAGCTTGGGTATAAGAAGGTGAAGTGGGCAACAGCGAATAAGACGGACTCAAGCGGGTTGAAGAACGGGGAGGTTTATTTGACTGCCCTGTTGCAGAAGCCTGTCACCAAATGAAGAAAAGTCATGGAAACTCAGGTAAATTGCTCTTCCTTTTATGTCATTTTGAATGTATCAACTGGCCGACTTTGCATAGCGATCGGAGTGCATTGGATTGATTAAATCTGCATTTACTGCCATTGATCTTTGTGTCATCCAAATATGGTTAGTGATTGCCCAAGTCATTGTTATGGCACTCTGATTAAGTACAGATGATCTGAGCTATAATCATGCCACAATTTGCTGCAATATCACTTTATTGTGCTATTGAATTGTTCCGAAAGTGATCAAACAAGTACATCTTCTTTAGTCACACTCCATTCTTAGATCATAAATATTGTACTAAAGAGTATGTCTCGGTTGTTATAAGAAGGCAAACCAAACATATGGTTTCACTGTCATTTCCGCCACATATTGCTAAATCTATATTTTATGGGTCATCAAAATCAAGATTAGATGTGGACAAAACAAGAAGTATGAAGTATAGAGGCATTAGAAAAGCCGCTTTATTCCTTTATGAGGAGGAAACTTAAGTATTGAAGGTGGCAAGTCATGCTCACCCATTGAATAATTCTGAAGAATCAATTACGAGAAAGGAAATCAAATCAGCAATGTCCCATCCACATGGCTTGACCATTGTCGAAGGGATTAAACAAGATTGTTTTCTTGTTCTACATTCTAAAGATTATCATCTGTGAAATGACCACTCTAGTCCATCCAACGTCCTGACTTGGTCCTGCTCCATTCAGATGTACTCCCATATTTGATAGACATAAGAGCAATTACGAATTCATCAAATTGCTGTGTAGTTGAGGGTTATTAACTGATATAACTGTTAGTTAGCATAAAAAGCATTACAAATCATTCCCTTCATTGGAGATTACCCCCTCAAGCTGCCTTTAAAAGAATTATCAAATTTAGCATTCTTAGTCATTCTGAAATTTTTCACATTTGAGATGCCACCAAAATTGTTCTAGATATTCAACAGAAGATGGCACCTTTTGATCTCTCACGATGCTTAGCTTCCATCCTTAACCTTCTTTGTCACGTAATCCCACTTAAAAATTCCCATTTATTAAGGTGGTGAACTTCAAAAACACTGATGTCCATAGCATTTACTTGTTCCTCGAATAGTACTCCATCTGATTCATGTTGTTTTTTCTTTAGGAAGTAACAAATAATTAAGCCCCCTGCCTTTTTCTCTGTATTTCTATTTCATTTGAGTATTTCCGTGTCCTGGTCTGGTATATTGCACTGGCCAAAATTCTCCGCAAAAGTCTTGGTCTTTTCAAACACCATGGTAGGAATCCTTAAAGACATTAAGTATTTAGTGACTGAAATAGCGTTAGGCAAACTATAAGGGAGCTAGGACACAGTGATGGGAAACTTCCTTGCTTGGAAATTTCCCCTAAAATGTCATTTTCACATGGACACACAGGAGAAATGTCATTTTCACATGAACACACAGGAGAAAAGGGACCATAGTCTTTAATCACAAGAATACCAAAAACGGTGACAACTCAGAAGGAGGTTGACAGGTCGCTGTCTTCAGACAAAAAAAAGAAATTAATATGAAATGATTTTGTTCACATGTGATTAAGTAATTCTCCATTATGACGGATCACTATTCTATCTTTAATTTATCAAATTTGCTACCAGATACATGAAATGCTTTTGTCATGCTGAGGCAGAATGCTGCAGTCCAACTATATTCTTTTCCGTGAATAACATTATCAGAAAAACACAGAAAGTGAGAGTTCCCAGCCTTGATGAGGTTTTGATTTCAGACTTTCAGTCCATCTCACTGCATCACCTTTTATCAAAATGTTGACTTGAAATTGTGAGGTTAGTGGTCAAAGATTGCATACTTGTCCTGGTTGGAGTTCATATTATGGATTTTGATCTTGATTCAATTTCTGTAGACTGTCAAAGTGCCTCATATTTGAGGAAGCATCAAATAGCTAATATCTTGAATTGGCATCAATTTTGTGTGTCTGTAGCATTCTGGTCATTGCTGTAATCATTCAAATAATTCTTACAGGGTCTGAGTATCATTGCCGTGCTTTATCATTATAACCAAAATATGCTTGTTGGAATGTGGTTTTCTAGAATAAACCATTTTGACTAATAAAAATATGGAGCTCTCTTCATTCTGCGTGAGAATTATGAGCCAAATGGGCATTGTAGGTAGCAATAGGGGCTGATTTTGTCTGTGTCCATGTTGAACTCTAGATCTATATTAAGCCAAATGCAGCTTTCCACTTCACTGAATTCTTGGTTCTATTTGACACTATTTGACCTAGTAGTAAACAATCAGTTTAGTCCCTTGGTTCCTATCTTCTTTACAAAACCTTTCATTCCCATTCCAGTAACCCATTGCATACTCCTGTTCCTTTTTCTCAGGAACCACATCGAGATTATGAAAGTTCTGATGGGAAAACAAGAAAATTCCCCCAAAGATTTAGACTGGGTCGAAGACTGACTCCTCCCCCGCCTGGTGTAATGAAGAATTTATTCCTTTCTATTACTTTAAAAATAAGAATTTGGAGCAACCACACAGAAACAAGATGGGAACTTGTAAAGGGGTGTCGAAGGCATTCTTCTGGGGACAGCATGAACAATCTTTCGTTGTTTTTGTTTTTTTGCTGTAACAATTATTGCGTAATAAGCAAGGAAAAAGAAATTGTTTGATCTGTTCATGCATGTATGAAAGCACTTTTAAAAAAGCTTTTTTGTGGCATGTGGGTGTCGGCTAAAAGCAGGTCTCTAAAGCGAAGTCTGATTCAAAAGGCCTGATCTGAATTGAAAGAAAGAAAGGCAGAGTTCCATTCCGTGCCTTTTGCGTTCAAAATGCTGCCCCAGTCTTCAATTCTGATATAATTCCTTGGTTTTTGTTCTTTTCCCCTTTTCATGAGTGCGATTCATTCACTTGTCTTGTTCATTGGCGACTGCGTAGCCATAAACTTGATTCCGCTAAGGACAGTTTTCGGACTTTCAAGGTCGTCTGCTTGGCAATGTATGCTCGAGGCCAGTGAAGGTTGGCCATGGCCCGAGACGCTTATACTTATTCAAAGGGTTTTTATGTCCTCCAAAATTGAAGGGAAAAGGATAGCACAAGAATGGCACTCACTTGGTGCCGAAAGTTTTCGATAGATTACTTCAAAGCTACTTTGGCTAAAAACATCTTTTGAGTATGATTTGTCAATTTGGGATGCTGAAATTCGATGTGGCAAAATTTCAGCCTAAATGTGTTAGACGATGTCCCTACACACGATAATTAAACCCTTATTTCCCCTGTTCTTCAAACCCTAATTAGAGCATTTTGGGACAAAATTAAGAGTTGAATCTTGCAATGGAGGGCAGGAGTAGGACAAGCCGGAAGAATGTGTCGTCTCTCATGTTTGCCTCAAATTCAGCCTCTTCTTCGAACCCTAACCCCCACACGAGGATTTGGGCAAAATTAGGTGTGTTTGTTTGTGTTTCTGTTTAAAAATTATTATGAGGAATAGAAATAGAAAAAATCTATTCCATTTCTGAAAAACAATTTTTGACCAAAGTGAAACGCGTTTAGTAAATTTTGTTTCGGAAATAAAAAAAGAATCGAAACATGTTTGATAAATTTATGTTTTTTTTATTTCTTTTAATTTTTTTATTTTATTTTTTTTTTCTTTTCTTTTTTTTTTTTTTTTTTCTTTTGGTCGATCGTCGACCTCGACTATGGCCGGTGAAGGCCGTGAGGGCTGGCGGCCTCACCCAGCCATAGCGAGACTTGCCGAATCTGGGCGAGCTCAACCAAGGCGAGGTCAAGCCTCACCAAGGGCTAGAGACGCTCCGGCAAGGTCATCGGCCCTCAACGGCCGGTCGCCGGTCATAGCTGAGGCCAGTGACTAGCCAAAGAAAAAAGAAAAAGAAAAGAAAGAAGAGAGATAAAATTTGTTTCTTCAAATTGTTCTAAACAAGAAATAAATTTTTTTTGTTTCTTATTTATGTTTCAAATTTGTTTTTGAAAACAAAAATAGATTTAAAACAAAAACACAAACAAATGCATTTCTGTTCTTTTTTTTCCCAGAACAAAAAAACAAGAATTTTGTTCATGAACAAAAATTAAGAAAAAAACAAACACTACCTTATTCGTGTGATTTTGTTCCGCCAGAATTGAAATTTACTAGTGGAAAAGGACGTCCGAACTTGACAAACGAAACCCCATTCCGACATTTTCTTTTGCTCTGTCCAGTCTTTCTCAATGAGCAGTGTCTAAACAGTGAGAAAAGGGATAGGTAAAAGATAAAAAGGGAAAGAAAAAGCGGAGAGAGATCTCCCCCTTGGAATCGCCTGAGTTCTCTTTTTCTTTGGCTCTCTGCTAGAAGCCCGCCGCTTTATTCGCCACAGAAGAAGCGGAGAGAGAGAATGATTAGCGTAATACAATGGGGTCGCTTTGTCAAGGACGGCAGGTCACTGTCCACATTGGACTTACTCTTTTCATCAACAAAGTTAAGTAGGAATTAAAATTGTATAAGAAAGCCATGAAGGACGGATTGGAATTCATTGTCAGAGGAACTTAAAGTATCATTTTTCCATGTGGCACTCAAATGATTGCTCAAAATTTTTGACACTAAAGTAGGTTTCAACTAAGTTATAACATGTATGCTTTTTTTGCCCAAATTAAAAAATCCATTAAACCCTACACATCGGGCATTGTTCTCTTTCTCACAAACTTCGCTCTTGCACCGTGAGGCTTTTATATGAACAATTTTACCTCCCAGTCATAGTACCTAAGATTCTTGCTCGAGATTTATCAGAATTGGGATACCCACAAATCCTGATCTTAATTCCCGACTCGGCTCCTCCCGCATGATGAGAAGGCCCGAATTCATACAAAAACAAAGTATGACTAGCTTTGTGCTATAGATTCACAGTAAATCTCGACACTACTGGCTGATTGACAACGTAAGATCAATACGTTCTAAGAGATTGTCCATACCAAGAGGTCTTAGGAAGCGATATCAACAAACCAGTCCTATCCTGTAGATCCTAACTGGTTCATAGGGTGTCATTGGAGCGTACCAAAAGGCAAGAAAACTCGTATCTTTGTTCCGGGAGATCTATCTTTTTCGACAGCAATGCTGAGTTCGCAGCTCACATCATGATTGGAGAGGAGCACCTTCTCTTAGATTCAATGGGCTGAAATACATTCATTGGCAATGAGCGTCTCAAGGTTGGACCGAACTCGATTCACTCAATTTGGAATTGCTCAAGACTGAGGTGAGAAAAACATGTCGTGATGTGTGATTGATGCTATTGCCAAAAGCATCTCTGCGACATTGCTTGATGAAATAAAATTAGAGCCTCAATCGAATTAACGATTATAATGATAATTGCCAGGCAAAATCTTCGGGTTGGTATGGAATCAAGAATTGATGTTGTGTGTCACACCAAGAAACAGATAATCCATTATTGAGAAAAACATCCCCTGTCAAAATTTATGCAGAGATCCTCAGTATACCCTACATGAAGATGAGCATGTCAGAGCAACTGCCGTTGGAAAATTAAGAATTTAGGTTTGAGTATATCCTCAAGAGATCACAAGCAACAACATCCACACAAATCCAATTGTAAGGCTACTTCGCAATCGCTTTGCTGCTACTAGCATCAAATGTCGAGCAGATAAAATTTGAGAGGTGATTAAAGAGACCAGGAGCAAAGAGTCGTTTACCTTACAATACGAGTCGACCGCTCGATAAAGTCCATCAAGTCCTTGCAGATTCAGGCAATGCCTCGGCAAGGACTTGAAACTTTGTCAATGAGAGGTTTCTGTCTCTGGACACCTCGATGAGATAATTGTCCACTAGTCTAGCCACTCTCATCTTCGCATTTTGCTTGTTAACTCGTTAAGCACTGTCATAGCCGTGCTCCTCCAAGGACGACTGCCAGCTCGAGCTCAAGCCCTCCATCTGTTCCTGGACAGGAAAATGCTCCAGAAGCCTCTGAACTAGATCAACGTTATACAGAGTCTCGCTCTTATTGTACAATGGGATAAGGAGATCAGCCAAGGTCGCCTGTTTGAATTGCATGCCGACCCGTTTCTCTAACTCAGTAGCTAATGCAGGAGCCACTTTCAACATGTTCGCCATTCATAAAAGCCGGAGAAGGAAGCTACACGTGACGCTGTCCTTCTGCGAAGCAATTATACCGATAAGGCTCTCTATGATCATCCTCTGGTCTTTGGCCTGAACCGTCGAAGGTTCATCCTTAGCTCCAGCCACGACCATGTGAAGCCCGCCTTTCCAACTAATGCTTCCACTGCTGCTATGGCTGTTCCCACTGTTGCTTCCTTCATCTCCTGTTGCTGCTCCATCTCTTATCAAACCTGGAAGCCACTCCATGGCTGGCTTCCATATTGATGCTTAGCTCTTCTAGTCCTTCCTTCTCGATGCTGGATTATATCATTCACTATTGAGGCTGGAAACACAGAGGTGAGGCTTTCGCATCTAAAATGCTAACATAATATAGACACTAGAATTTAACTTGGAGGCGGAGTTCCTTATCCCATATACATTTTAGCTTATTGCATTCTTGCACCAAAAGCAATATTGTTGTGTCGGTAGCTACCAAGGAGGCTGATGGAAAACGGATTCCTAAAAAACAATTCGATATTTGAACGATTGAATACTGAATAAATACGGAAACGGGTCCGATGATACATGTAACACCGATCAAAAGACATATCACAAAAACAGACATATCTTATTTGTAATGGATTAAGTACTTGTTGCAATCTTAAAAGAATTGATCAAAATTTTGGAGTTCCGTTCTTCAAGAGTGTTCACTGTTGTTAAAGGGAAAGTATGTTCTATTTTTTACCATTAACTTTCCCTTTTCCTTTTTCTTTTAATATATAACAGTTATTTTCACTTAAAAAATAACTATCTTTCTCTGTTATGAGCCATTCCCTAATGGGCCAAGTTTGGCCCAACATAAATGGATAGGCTTAGCTTGGCCTAATCAATAAAAAAAAAACCCATCATCTTCATTCGCACATGGTGAGCCGAACATAATTCTTTTTTATCCTCTCTGTAACATTCATACCAATAAATAATTTATGCAACCAGCATACTTCGAGAACTCATTGTCATACATCTATTAGAAATATATAGTAGCTCAAAATAGGCATCACATTTTAAAGTAAATAACGTATACAGTACCATAGATCAATCGATTATATTTATATATCTTTCGATCTCTTTTCAATTATGATATATTCTAGTCACAATTATTATTATCCCAAAATAATCATAATTGGTCAACCATTGAATACACGACTACAATGTGATATGTCAAACTAGATTTTCCCTTTTCCTTGAAACTTTCAGTTTCGATTCATCTTACTTTTCTAAAATTGTCCCATGAGGTCGAATAAATTTATGATCATTAATAATATTCTAAGATAGCAAACATTGAATAGAAATCTTGAGAAGAAGTATAACTCATGAGAGTACTTAATTGAGGAACTACTTTGCTTAAGAGTCTTATACGGCATAAAAGTTGAAATAAAACTTTTTGCCACTCTTATTGTCTTATGCATACATAATATGAAATGCGTACTGTAGTATTAACTAATTTTCCATAGAGCATATGTCTTCACTTTCAATACTATACAAATGATAGTTTAAACATATTTAATGTGGACAAAGTTCACTCCGAGTGCCAAAACTTGGCACGGAGGAACACTTAAGTGTCAAAAGTTTGGAAAGTGACACTTAAGTGTCAAAATCAGAGCAAAATTGATCACTTAAGTGCCACTCTAGCTGGATTTTGGCCGAAGTGGCACTTAAGTGTTCATCCGTGCTAAGTTTTGGCACTCTAGGTGTCCGTACCTCTATTTAATGTTTAACTTGAGTTCATATATTCACTCTTTCAAAGAATCCATCAAAACTCACATCTAATATCAAAAATTGATAAAGTAAAATATACATATTATTTTCCTTTCGAATAATAAATATTATGTACTCATCTTAACATTATGTTAATGCGACATCTACATTTTAAGCTTAAGTTTTATATTATTATCTAGATAATAAGCTTAAAAATTATCTCATTTCTATTTATCATATAGTAAATAAAGATGATTACCCATGTGAATATGCTAATCTCTTATCCGTCTGACATACTTTCTCAATATATAATGCACTTAGCATTAGAATGCATAGACATCAATCCAAAAACTTATAGACATTAATAACAAAAGACAACTTCGTTAAATATGAATATTTAGGGAAAATATAATATTCAGTACATCAGCCTCTACATAATTCTAGAGATTTTATATGGCCACTAAATACATCTTTAGGTATTGTTTCATCATAAGATCCACTATCATTTCATATGTAGATATGTATGGCAAATTCACATATTTTTGTGCAATCATATCCTTGACAAAGTTATACTTGGTATTTATATATTTGGTCTTGTCATAATATTTTGGATACTTGGTGTATGTTACCATTGTTTAACTATCATAATTAATCAATAATGAGTTTGCAATATCCTTAATAATATCTAAATGATCCAAAAATCTCTTAAGTCAAACACCTTCTTATTGCTATTGATGATGCCACGAACAAGACTTCTATCGTGGATAAGACTATGCATGTTTGTTTCTTACTGCTCTAAGATATGGCGCCATTATTTAAAAAGAAAATAAATCCAAAGATAAATTTCCTTTCATCTAAATCCCCCTCAATTAGCATTTGAATAGATTTTAGGCAAAAGTATTAAAAAAAAGTTCTAAATCTAATGTATTTGTGCCAATTTAGTCCTAAACATTTTCATTTGGTGCCAATTCAATCATTTCCAGCTAATTTTGGTAAGATTTTGCTAACTAGGCGTCGGTCGGCTGACGTGACACAATCGATGTTGACATGAACAACTTTTAATAATATTTTTATTTTATTTCATTTCATTTTCTTTTCTTTTCTTTTTCTTTTTCTTTTTTCCTTATCCTCCTCCTTTTTCCAACCAATGACTAGACCTCGATGGTCGACCAGAGGTGGCAGTTGGCAAGGCTCTAGCCCTTGCTAGTAGTCGCGAGGGCGAGCCTCACCAGCCTAACACGAGGCTGCCCTTGTGGCCAAGACCTCGCTAGAGGCAGGGAGGAGGCTAACCCTTGCTAGATCAAATGAAGGTGAGCCCCGCTAGTGGCCGGCGACCGATTGGAGGAAGGAGGAGGAGAAGGAAAAAATTAAAAAAAAAAAATTCAAAAACATTAAAATATTATTAAAAGTTGTACACATCAGACCGATCGTACCATGTCAGTCGACTAACGCCCAGTTAGCAAAATTCAGCCAAAATTAGCTAGAAATGATTAAATTGACACTAAGTGAAAATATTTAGGACTAAATTTGGCACCAAAAAAGGTTTAGAATTAAATTGGCACAAATGTAAAATATTTATTACTTTTTTAGCACTTTTCCCATAGATTTCAAGCCATAAATCCTTTTTTTGATAACACAGTGAATAATCAATAGTTCCTTTCAAAGATCTCAATATTCTTTCAATAACTGTCCAATGTGCTTTACTTGGATTAGATTGGTGTCTATTTACTATTCCAATTGCAAAATACATATAAGGTCTTATATACATCATAGAGTACATTAAAATTCCAATAGTACTAGCATAAGGAACATACTGTATTTATTTATTCTCTTATGGAATTTTTGGACACAGTTTATGGCTCAATCATTTACCTTTGTAATAGAAGTATCTATGAATTTGTAGTCTTGCATGTGAAATCGTTCAAGAATCTTGTTTGTATAGGTCTTTTGCAAAAGAAATAATGATCTCTTTGAACGATCTCTTGAAATCTTTAACTCCAAAAATATATGCAACCTCACCCATGTCTTTTATCTCAAAATCGGAACATAACTAACTCGTAACAATATTAACAAATTTTATATTACTTTTGACAATCAATATATCATCAACATATAATAATATGATCACAAATTGATCTTTGGATCTTTTGATATATACGCAATGATCATCATTAATCATTATAAAATCATATGTCATTATCTCAATAACTGCTTAAGGCCATCTATTGATCTCAAAAGTCGACATAACTTTTGCTCTTGACCTTTTGAAATGAAGCCAATGAGTTGTTCTATATATATATTCAATTATTCATTGAGAAAAACAGTCTTTACATCCATTTGATATAGTTTAAGATCCATACTGATTACTATTGTCAGAATAAGACAAATTGAGGTAAATTTCACTATAGGGGAAAATGTTTCCTTATAATTAATTCATTCCTATTAATTATACCCATTCACCATAAAGCGAGCCTTACATCTCTCTATTAAACCATCAGTTTTATACTCTATTTTGATAATTCACTTGTTCTTGATGGTTTTTCATCTTTTTAGAAGATTAACTAGTTTCTAAACATTGTTTGATTTCATTTACTCAATTTCCTCTTCTATTACACACATCCATTTTTCACTATTAGGACAATTTAGAGCATCATTTACATTCCTTAACTCATGTTCATCTCATGGAACAACTATGAAAGTTTCCTATTCAACGTCAAAATTGTCGATGGGGAATATTCTTACGACTTGTTCGCCGTATGGGAGAGTGTACATTTTACACATCATTCTCCATTATGCTCTTATTAAGATTAGATAATGATGATATCGTCTCATCATATGGTTATAATTGATATTGGGTCAAATTTAATTCCTCAATTCTCACATTACCCCCACTTGGATGAACTCTATTAAGTTCATTATTTTGATCCCAGATTTCAAATAAGCAATAGTCCTTATTTGTTTTGCATTTCTTAAGAAATTCATTAATGTGACATCTCGTAATTTAAATTCAATTATACTCACACTTTCCTGCTCACTTATAAACGCATACATTTTTGAGTGTTTTGAGTATTTTATGAAAATACTCATTTTGCCTCTAAGACCAAATTTCCCAAACTTGTTAGAGGGGATCATGAGTATAAGTAGTACAACCCTATGATTAAGAAAACTTCAGTAAGGTTTTCTACATATATATAACTCATACGGAGCAGAAGTAACTAATTTGGAAAGTACATAATTAAGTATATAAAGTATTACCCCAAAAAGTGATAAATTAGTTAGCATGCATCATCATAGACCAAACCATTTCCAGTAAGATTCTGTTTTTCTTTTCCGCAATACTATGTTGTTGAGGAGTATAGAAAATAGACAACTATTATTCTATTCTTTTGAATTCATCATATAGATATTCTTGACTTTGATTGAATTTTAATATTTTTATTTTCTTATTTAATTGATTTTCTACGAAGCTCATAAATTTCTTGAAACAACTTAATGCTTTAGATTTATAAGAAATCAAATAAACATGTCCAGATTTAGTATAATCATATATAAACATGACAAAATAAATAGCTTCATGCCTTACTCTTATATTCATTGAACCATAGATGTCAGAATAGATTAATTACAAAAGAAAATCAACTCTTATAACTTTTTCAAATAGTTTTCTTGTCGTTTTCCTACTAGACAATGCTCACATATGCACAAATTGACTTTTTTAATATTGCCCAACAAACTCTTTTGGCTAGTTTATTCATTTGTTGTTGGTCAATATGACTAAGTTTGGCATGCTACACATTCACATCATTATTATATGAATTAGAAAATGTGAAGAAGGAAAAACAAACATTAACATTATTATAGTCAACATCCAACATAATAAACTATCTAAAAATAACCACAACTGTAGTAATTTATATCCAAATACAAATCCCTATCGATATTATGTAAGTTTAATTTGAAACCGAATTTAAACAATACTAACATAGATACTAAATTTCAACGAAACCCGAAGTATAAGGTACATCATGTAAGAACGAAGTGTATCCATCATGCATATTTAATCGGTAAATGCCAATCCATTTTACTTCAACTTTAAAATTGTTCCCTACATAAATCCATTTTGTTCCAATTGAAACTCGTCAGAGCTCTATGAAGGCATCTTCATCCTTCTCTACATGGTTTGTTATTATCAAATCTACATTCCACAAAGAATTAGATTTAGTTAAAAATACATAACTTAATACATAAGTAAAGCTTTCAAGAATGCAAGGGATTTTTACTTTCTTTGGCTCGTTACAATCGCCAGCATAGTGACCATTCTGCCACAATTATAACACTTCACCATTGACATTCTCTTCACATAAAGACGTTTTCCTCTCTTATGTTGGTCGACTATTGGTTTCTTACTTAAAGGGCTCGATCCCTTGCCTTTCCACATCTTGAATGAATCGAGGCACTTGTGCTTGGAACATGAAACCCCTTATAAGCTAGAACTAGCACAACATATATCATTTTCAGCTTAACCGTCGGAGGCGGTCCTCTATCAACTCAAGGTGGTGCGCAACATTCTCAAGTTCTCCTATAACTTGATTAAGAGCTTCTAGTGCCTATTACTTTTCTTGCACATATTGAATTCATATTAATTATCTTATAATTCTCATTCTTCAATATCTTTCCCTGTCTAGTTCTGCTATTATGTTCTTAAAAGCTAAAGCCATTATATCTGAACATTTCAAACATATTTGCACAAATTATTAATTCCTAATATTTATACATCTATATACATAAACTAATCATATTAATAAATAAGATCAATTAGGGCTTTAGAGTCAAAAGGTCACTTTATTTTTAATCATCATCCAAAAATCCTAATTTAAAATTATCATTAATATAATCATTTATGCAAAAATAAGTTCACCAAGGTCACTAAAATTTTCTTGAACTTCTCACAAATAATTATAAATTAAAATAATAATTTACAACAGTAAATAATATTGAACTTTCATTAATTAAACATGCCATTTACACGAAGCAATATGTTTAGTAGTAAGATATCAACAACAACATGAAAAGAAATATTTACACCTAAAATATCTCAAATTAATCTAAGAAAAAATAATAAATAAATAAATTTTAAAATACTTATTTATCTCATAAATAAGAAAAGACTCTTCTAATTTCTTAGAAAATTCCTCTAAGAATTTTAAAGACACATTGGGCAATCACTAAAAGATCTTGGGAGAACCTTTATAGCTCATCTAAGGCGCATTCATTCTTTGCCGAGTGACACTCAACCTGAGGGTTGAAGCTTTCATTGCCTCACTTCTATAGTATTATCGCACAAAAGCTACTACAAGTTTCTTATAATCCGAGATCACATTGACCTCCCATAACCGATCTAACACTGCTTGCCATTCAGATAAAAGTGTGTTAATTAAGGCTAGCACATTCTGAAAATCTAGCATAAGATAACCATTCTAGATGATTCCTTGTATCACCAGGTTAACATTGACCATATGTGACATTATATCACTGTTATTCCACCGATAATTAACTAATTCTGTTATTAGCCTTTCAAGTCTCGTCTTCTATTTATCTGTTTTCGAGAATATAGGCATGCACACGAAATGCATCATTGTTCTTGCAACAAATGAAGAACAAGAGGGATTACAGTTGTTTTTACTTAAAAACTAACTACTCTTTCTCTCTTATGGGCCCTTCCCTTATGGGCTGGATTTGGCCTAACATGGGCGAATGGGCTTGGCTTGGCTTGATCCAACCAATAAAAAACCCATTAGTGGTAGAGTACCTAGTGGCTCCGATTGGTCGTCAATGCCACTACATGATATCCTTTGACGGCCACGTTCGCCAACTTAAGGATGAAGTTGAGAAGCTAGGGGACGGAAGGGATAAGGTGTAGCATTCCATCAATGCAGCTCGAAACAACATGAAGCGAATCAAAGCCAACGTCCAGAGATTGATGAAAAACATGGAGATTGTTGCCAACAAGGCACGCAATGTGTTAGATTATGACAAAAGAGCTAAGAAAACTTGCTTTCATGGGTGGCTTCCCAACCCAAAGGCATGTTATCAACTCTGTAGGGAGACGAGGACAACAGTCTAGGCCATCCGAAAACTCATTCAGGAGGGTTGATTTGAGAGTGTCTCCTACGAGGGTGCTTTGCCAAAGGACATCATTGGCACTTTCGATGTGGGCGACACTATCAAGTCAAGAGCTTCCTTCCTAGAAAAAACAATGGATGCACTAATGATGAGAAGTTTAAAGTGATTGGGGTCTACAGGCTTACTGGCGTGGGGAAGACTACCTTGTTGGAGGAAGTCGATAAGAAACTCAAAAGCGAGAAGAGATTGTTTGGCATAATCGTCAAAGCGAAAGCATCGCAGACTCAAGATTTGAAGAAAATCGAAGATGATATTGCTTATGCCTTTGGTCCAAATATGAAGGATGAGCCAAGCGAAGAGGGAAGAAGAGATCGTCTGTTTCGGAAAATACAAAGCAGTTTGATGAAGAAGGTTCTCATAATAATGAATGATCCATGGGACGAACTTGATTTGAAGGTGATCAAAATTCCTTTGGGGGAGGAGAGCAACATATGCAAGTTGTTGCTCACATCGAGATTGGAAAATGTGCTGAAGCGAAAGATGTGTGCCTAAAACATTTCATCTTAAAGGTTTAGAGGACGATGAAGCTTTCAAACTATTTGAAAAAACGGTCAGCAACAAGCTCAAAGACAATGAGGAATTGCAAGCAATAACAACTTAAGTGGTCAAGAAACTTGTAGGTTTGCCTCTTTTGATTATCTCTATCGCACGCAACTTGAAACACCGGGGTTCTTGTCGTCTCCTTCCATCTATTGCAAAACAAAAAGAAACTGAAGATTGGATGTAAACTCTAGGCAATCAAGGCCTAATAACACCTCTAACCTCCAACACGTAATCGAGACTCCGCTACCAGCCCATACCCCCAGCCCGCGACACGCCCACCACCCGCACGCCCACCGCACGCCGAGAGGTGATTTATGCAAATCCATTACTTCTTTGGTAGAATAAAGAAGTAACTTCTGAAGCATCTGTCAAGAGGTGATCTATACAAATCTATTGAATAAATATTAATATTTTGCAACAGAGCACTATAATAGTATAGTAGAAACATAGTACTCTTGGGATGATGAATAAAAATGAATGTCTTGTAGGACTATATGGAGTTACATATGTCACAACCCCAACTCCATTCCTAGGGTTACGAGCAACAAGGGTTATTTTCACGACGTCTTAGGCACATCACCGTCCTGTTTCTTTTTAATATTTGATTTAAGAACATGCGGAAGCATACATACAACCCAAGACAACAACAAACAACCAAAAGAACAACCACTTATGAACACATAATTACATCAATTACATTTATAAGTCATTCCATTACGAGCCATTATATTTACAACCACTACATCTTCTATGTTCAGAAAACCGAGGTAAACCTTAGCTCCTCTAACGAGATTGTAACTTCCCATGCCTACAATTCTGAAAAATAACGAGATTGTAACTTCCCATGCCATTGATATTTACAATATCAATGGCAAATCGATAGTAATATTACCGCTTCACCTCGACCATACATATGTATCCCTTCGGTGTAACTTCCATGCATACTTACCTTCGGGTTATTTATGAACACATCGAGTTAAGTAGTAATAAACATACCGGCATACATAAAATGTTCATTAATATACATCATGCCTCAATCAAGGCATCCTAGCTCAACCAAGGCATCAAGTTTCAAGCTAGGTATTCTGGCTCAACCAGGCATCCCGGCTCAACCAAGGTATCCCGAGGCTAACTCACTTAAGGCATCCAAACTCCATTAGGGCATCCCGTTCTCACGAATGAGGCATCGCCACCAACGCTATGTGATAATGGTCTTATTCTTTCATTTAATGATCACATATTATGTGTCATACAAGTTAGTTTATTATCTTCCATCTTAACCCACACATGAACAAACCATACAAAATGGACCCGCAACATAAAAACAACTACTCATGAGTAGGTACACAACTAAAGCTTGATGACGTAGCATATCACCCTAGCCAAGGGTTATGAATTCTACTTACCTTCGATAAACCTCGATAAATTATAGGTGGCTTTACCAAGAGAGGGCCATCTTGTGAGGCGGTGGGCGAGCAAGGCTGAGAGAGAGAGAGAGAGAGAGGCATGAGGAGGAGAGGGCATCCAAGAGGAAGAGGAATGAGAAAATGGATGGCAAGGCGAATAATGAGGAGAAGTCCTATTTATACTACTCGGCGCCATCATTACCAAGCCAAATGGTCCATTCTAATTTTTCCAAGTGTCTTGCCTAAAGTCCTTAGTTGGCAAGCTTATTTGTCTAGTGATTGCACCTAAAGAATGAGTTGGACAGCTAAAAGATCTTACTTGGCAATCTAGCTTGTAGGCGTCATCAATGATGGCCCGCTTTTCGCCCTTTCATTAATTACAATAATAAGTTCAATTGAATTAAATGAATCCAGAAATCATACAATCAAGTCATGTTGAGTCATATCAGTTTTTTAATCAAGGGATGTTCGTATTAGGAGCACATTTGGATAATAGATTAAGCTTGCTCTTGGTCCCCACCATTTATCACCTTCAACTTTTTCTTTTTCTTTTTTATTTTCAAATCAAAGGAAATTTTCATTCATTGCCAAAATGATACATGAAAGGATTTATAGAAAATCCTGAAAATCATCAAACAAAGCAAGCTCATATAATTGTAAAACAAACCAAAATCCAGAAATCAAGGTATATCGTCAGAGCATGATTGGCGGATGTAAACATGTGCTCATCCTACAAGAACAAAATTGTAAATACATCCAAGCAATAGAGTCAATAGCTGATCACTAAATCGCATATCGTCATCATGTTAAATGAGAAAAGTACCAAAAGAAATCATAAACATATTATATTAGTACTAATTCGGTCTTAAAACTTTTAATTTGATCAATTTAGTCTTGAACCTTATTATATTAGTACAAATTCAATTCATTGGGCCAATTTAGGCAGGAACCAAATCACACATCATCATCATCATCATCATGTTAAAAGGGAAAATTACCAAAAGAAGTCATAAATCTGTTGTATTTATACTAATTTAGTTCTAAAATTTTTAATTGGACCAACTTAATCTTGAACCTTGTCGTATTGGTACCAATTCCATTTATTGGGCTAATTTAGGCAGGAAATTGTTAACATGAATGCCAGTCATTCTACATGGCACGGCTAGCTCCAACATGAACTTTTTATTTAATTTAAATATTTTTTTTTGAGCTTTTTTATTAACCTTTCTTTCTTTTCTCTTTTAATTCTTTTCTTTTGTCCTTATTTCCCTTCAAGTCGCCAACCTTCAAGATGGCCCTAGCCCTTGTCGGTCACAAGAAAGGCTAGTTAACGTGAATTGTTGCGGAAAGATCATTCTACAAAAGCCCAAATGGTGTGAATTGCAAACCTCGACCTCCAATTCAACTTGTGATTGGCAACCTCAGTATGAACGCGACCTGTTGACGAACACGTGTCAACCAACCAACGTTATAGATGCCACGAGCGAAAGAATTTGCTATCTCACTCAATAAGTCGAATCAACCATTACAAGGGAACCTTGATAATGTCAAGGCCTCAAAAGAACAATAGAAAAGAATCTCTCAATTTTTTCCTTAAAAAAAAAAAAAAACAATCCCCCAAAGAAATTCAGCTAGTCTTTCCTATTCTAGCCGCCACACAAACTCTAAAACCAACCCTATAAATCTAATGCGTGATATTCTAGAATATACCTAAACAAGAATATATATTAACTTGGTCAAATATTTGGTGACTAGATAATCAAATTGCGCCAAGATTTCCAAGATTCTTCAAGATTCGATCTAAGGTCATCTCCACGCCAAAAATTATGCTAATATTTACAAGATTCTTCAAAATTTGATCCAAGGTCATCTCCATGCCGAAGATCACGAACCATGACGCCAACAACTTGCCTCAATTGCTTGGTCTGCGCTCAAGTAATCGAACTAGTAGGAATAGACAATGGGTCCCTAGCACCTCCTCCTCGATATGGCTCGATGTTCACATCATCAGCCCCTCGCTAGCCTTTCGTGAGGGCTAGTGAGGGTTGGGCAAGGCCACCCCTTACCAAATCCAGCAAGGGCCAACCTCACCTAAGCAAGGTCCCTCGCCAATACTAGAGGCCCGACAAGGGTTGGGCGAGGGTTTAGTTCTCTAAACATCAAAGCAGAATACTAATCCTGGATAGACACAAAGGAGACCATTATGGCAACAACAACAAGATGCCCACAGCTACCACCAATCTAGAGGCCCCTCCTCCTTGCCTTCACCAAAGGCTAGTCAGGCCCTTTGTCGGCCTCTAGTTAGGGCCATGTGACAACCTCTATCAACCATCATAGATAGGAGTGAGCATGGCTCTAGGTTCAAAGGAGAGATGATTCGGTTCCCAGTTCCACTTTTATAAGAACCACTTGAAAAAAAAGCACCATCCATTTTTTTTTTTTTATCAGTCCTACTCTATTCCTACTTTACACTCACTCCGTGGGAGTCGGAACCCACTCCTGAAACTTACACGTCCCCATCCCATCCCCTGAGAATGTGAGGATTTGAACCCCTCACATCCCCCTTACATGTTGGAAGGATGGCCACTGGACGAATCCTAGTGGTTTAATTTCAGCCACTTTAGCAAAGCAAGTTTTACCGGAATTGAATCGATATATCCCACATATTTCGCCCAATTACAGGGGGACGGAGATCACGATTTTTCTGGAAGAGAGGGCTAAAAATCCGCGAGTTTTAGGGCATGAACTGAGGAAGCCTTTTGCAGAATAAAAAGGCGGGGACACACGCACTCACGGGGTTATCGCATAAAAAGAGAGCGTCGAGAAAAGGAGGGAGCACGCTACTGCGGGATACATGTTCAACCAGAAGATACATGCTGCATCGTTCATGTCACCGTTGTCGTGGGTCTATCTTGTTAAGATGTGTGTAAGTTATATTAGAAAGAAACTCCATATTGGAGAATTGGTATATAATGTAAAACGGTTAATGCATTATAATAGGCTCATAACTTATTAATTTAAACTTTTCGAAGAATTGGTATAATATAGAATGATTCATGTATTCTAGTTAATCCATGACTCATTGATTTAAGCTTTTGAATGAAAGTTGACCCAATTGAAAAAGTTAACAAACTCAGACTTGGACTCTTTCTTATTAATCTCTCCAAGTAAAGGTATCTTTGCTAAATGCTCGCAACACATCGTCTGAAGCCCCTATGTTGCCCAACATATTGTCTCAAGCCCCCATGTTGCCCGGCTGTTCCCGAATTTGATAGCCCAGACAGCAGTTCCTCAGCGACAAGGCATTGTTGATTTGTTCCCTCTTAATCCTCAGCTATAGTTCAATTTGTCGTACCTATTGTCCAGGTTTGATACTTAGGCTTTATTTATTTAGCAAAAACTAAAATCACTTAGGCCCCACATCACTTGCAGGCATATATCTCCATTTATTTTGCCGAAAATGAAAACGTTTAGGCCCTACATCATATGCAAGGCATATCTAGAAAATTCATGAATACTTAAGTATTCAAACCTGGAAATCATGTATGACAAATCGCATTAGGAATTACCATCCTGTAGGAGAATTTATGCAGATTGACTACATTTATGAAAATAAAAATCCTTTTGGATAATTCAAGGATAGTTATTGAGTTTGCAAGCCTTTGACAATTGCAGAAAATTTTTGTTAGGCATTTTCCTCGATAATCATCAACTATCAAAACCTTAGATTCATGAGCATCCTAATCCCTAGAGACAATCTAAATATAGAACATTACAAATAAGAATGGATTGCAAAGCCTCCACTCATGTCGAAAAGAGACAACACTCGATTCTGTCGCTAATAAGTGGATTCAAGTAAACATGAAACTGCATCTACCCTGAAACTAAACTTTCTCCATACAGCTAATTGGAGCTTAAGCTCATTGCCAACAGCCTCATAAAGGTCAGACAGCACCTCACACATACAGCTTAAAAATCTAGTCCGAGCTCTCACATGCAACAAGAATGTCAGTCTGCTCGTCACACATCAGTCTCATCATACTGCTAATTCAGTTGTCTCAAGTATTAGCATGCTACTTTCAATTTGATGTTACAAGCATGCAAGAGCCATATATGCATGGGTTGAGGTTACCATTGAGCTCCCCAAAGTGTATCCTTTTTATAATAAGTTAAATTTTCCACAAAATATCATCAACAAACCTTCAGACACAATAGTACCGAGGACTCTCAATGACAAAACATTATGTGTAGAGGAAAATATCAGTACCACAGTACCAAGGGACTATCTTAGAGCATATCAGTTCTTGGCTTTCCTCCTCAACAGATCTTGCAGGGGCAGTCCATTGATCTTAGCAGCGAGTATGAAGTCATTTTCTGTCAATCCACCTGGTAAAAACACAAGCACAATTTCATGCATGCAAAACTAGGCAGAAAAATGGCAGAAACCCAAATTTTCAGAAAGGCAACTTAAGGTATGCCTTGGGTATTTCAGCAGACAAGATTAATGAAAGATAGGAAGGCATTTCATGTATCTCAAAATGATTAAACTTTCTTGAGAAGATCTGACAATGGAAATAAAATTCAACTTTTGGTTTATACTAACTGTACAAATCAGGCAACATATTGATTGTCAATTATTTTCCCTTTCATACCAAAATGAAGAATTATCATCAAGTTTAAAGAGGGGAAATAAAAGTTCACCATTAATAGAACGACAAATTTCACACAAATGAATTCAGCACAAGAATGTAGTATCACACTCACAAAAATCTTAAGGAACCAAGCAAGATAAAAGCAACATTTTCCTTCACTGACGAGGTTAATAATGCAGCTCTAACAAAAAGAGAAGAGTCTTTTGGTTACTGTTGTTCACGCCATTGTCAACAACTCAACTAATGCCAGTACATCAACATGGAAAGCACAGAGAGAGCAAAAGAGGGGGAGGGGAAAAAATAGAAACAAGAGCAAGTACTCACCAACTGCATGCGTCCATATTTCAATAGTAACATTATTCCATCCAACAAGATGCAGATCAGGATGATGACCTGCATTAATACATCAAAGTTACTCACATGTCAATAATATTGTCTACTCCACAGCAACACTAAATAATAAAAGAATAAACTCATTATCATTTAGTCAACATCAGAGACCTTCTGATTCTGCAACTTCAGCTACAAGCCTGAACAATTCCAGTCCTTTAAGGAAACTCTTCACTTTCCAAGAACGATTCAGCTTCAGAACACCACTTTCATTCACCAGGTTCCAATCAGGTACCTATCGACAGAATCAACTACTAAGAGGATTCCTTGGGGCAACAATACTGAAACAGAAAAAAAACACACGAAAAAAAAACCTTAGAAATTAGTTCATTGGCAGTTTCTTCAGTCATGGGCCTCAAGTCCTTTGCGTTGCATGGTACACACTTTTTTGCCGAAAAATCTATGCAAAGATCACAATATCTTAGAGAAGAAGAAACTGTATAAACTATCGTATAGAGATTATAACAGATAGAAGTGAGGCATTTATAATTGCAAGCAACTTTTTAGATGGTGCTCAATTCAGTGCTAATTGTAGTGCTTCACTTTTCCTCTAGCTGGCACAAATTAGGGGAACTCTTCCCTTTAAAATTTTGCATTGTAGCTTTTTGGCACTAATACTTCATCACATACTACACCAGATGCAAGAGACTATTCAATATACATGAAAGTAATATCCAGTTTCTGATTAAAAGATACAGCCCCTCAATCGATAACTTGAAATTGCTCGATGTAAATGGTATATGAAAACAACTGTTTTAAAAAGTCATCTTATATCATCCCGATAGTCCAATACAAACAGTAGCTTACTAGAAGCTAGAAGCTTCTCTCTCTCTCTCTCTCTCTCTCTCTCTCTCTCTCTCTCTAGAAGAAGATAAGTACTGTAAAGAACTAGAATGCAAAGCAATTGAAGTATGAAGCTTATGCACACACCTTCACTAGTAGAAAAAGTTCTAAATCCACCCTGCAACTTCCTACTTGACGATAGTGCCACATGATTCTGGAATATCTGGTTTACTTGAGTGATTGTGCTGTAAATAAGTACGTCTATTCATTCAAAAATATCACTTCCCCAAGTGGTATGAAGAAATAGTTCAAAATCACACCCACTCCAAACTGACAGAGGAGGAAAAAGGCAAAATGGTCATTCAGCCAAGCCACAACCCTTTGTCTCAAGGAAATATAGGATGAAGCTCCAGAGAAATGACGTTTTATAAATTGTTACTAGGAAAATTTATGACATCTTTGTGCCTTGGCAACTGAAACACAGGTAAATGCTAATTCTAAGCATTAATTATAAGTCACAACACTCTCAAACTCAACAAAATGAGTAACCAACTGATGGAAGCTTTCATGTGACATAATCATTGAGGATTTTAAGCCAACTTACTCGCAGCTTTCGTTCATGGTAACATAGAGATGCTAGGAATTCTGACAAAGAAATGGATAGTCTTATTTTAGGTTTTAGGAGAAAAAATAATTGACAGGTTATTCAACTGCTATAACAGAATAAACATGCAAGAAAAGCATTTTGTCGGAAGTCAATCTACCTGCCGCAAATACGAAGTTCTGACCAAAAAAATTGACACCATCTCACCCACGCTATCATACAAGCATCATTCAGCGAGTTTCATGCCACCAACATTCAAAGTTGCCACAGTTTGAGAAAGCACAGATGCTGCTTTTTAAACATCAAAACACAATTTGTGACCCCCCCAAAAAAAA
Organism: Eucalyptus grandis; assembly: GCF_016545825.1. Lineage (NCBI taxonomy): Eukaryota > Viridiplantae > Streptophyta > Magnoliopsida > Myrtales > Myrtaceae > Eucalyptus > Eucalyptus grandis. Next base: position 33,038,273 of record NC_052616.1, read on the forward strand.
AAAAAAAAAAAAAAAAAGTCATCCTCTGTGCTGATGGTGCAAAAATGGAAAATAGGAAATCTTAATAAAAAATTTTGAACTTGTATAGAAACCAGATTGCAGAGGGCAACAAAAGGTCAGATGGTTCTTGACCACCAGACATCTTATGCTTTACATTCTTCTTTATTTGGAGTGTGAGCTTTCCATAAAAATGACCTGGAAAACCAGAATTTCCACTAGGAATAGGCTGCCCAATACCACTTATGGAGGAAGCAGTCCAGCCAGAGTTCCCTGAATGCTATTTTACAAGCTGACATCTGCAGAGGAATACCTGTTTTTTTGGAAAGAAATACAGCCTCGTTTGATTAATCACCTCTTAATGCTCTGCTTTGGGATGGGACAGCTATGGGAACTGATTTGGCACTCTCTTTTGGACATATAATGGTAGAGGATTTGTCAATCTCATTCCCAAATTGACCATGGGCATGGAAATGAATTGGTGATAAATAAAAAGTGTAATGGCTATAAATTATAAGCTTCTGGGTTACCAAAACAATGAGGCACCCTAGCCATTCCCTGTTAGAACTAATTGATACCTTCCCTTGTAATCAATCATATTGGAGCAGTAGTTCTCCACACCTAACCAACGAAACAAATCTCTAGCTGCAGAATTGAGGGAAAAAAAAGAAAAAAGAAAAAGAAGGGAAGCTAACTCACATCTCCCTCCATCCAAAAAGAATCCATGGGAGAGACTCCATCTTAGAGGGAACCATCACGAGACTGACAGTACACAATGAAATGCCTGGGGGCTTGCTCTCCACGCGCACCAACACAAACCAGCACAAGTACATGCGTTTGCGGGAACACAGCCAAATGCACAAATATAGTCACTCTGATTTACATTCCTATCCACATGCATATGCATGCAAGCTCCCTCCCATCTCCAAGCGAAGAGAGTAAATAATGCGACGAATCTAACTCTAGTCTAGACTCGAGACTGGTTCGCAGACAACTTATAAGGAAGAACATGTGAGTTTGACAAGGACCCATTATCAGATTGAAGACACTATGCACCAAGTACAAATAGCTGCTTCTCTCCCTGCCCCCCAAGAAAACAAGCAATCTTCTACTAGTAATCCGATACCGGAGCAAACTTCAGTGGCAGAAATACAACAATCAAACACAGTTCAAAATTCGGTGAAAAGCGAATGCCCTTTCCAGCCTAGCCTCCAAAATCAATCCACGAATGAAACACAACGCACGAGCTCTCATCAACCCAATTCTCAGCATAAAGACATCATCAAAACCCACGAGCCAAAAAAACACAAAACGCGGACGAGCACAAGAAAGAACAACCCACGACGTTCGATTGCAACTCCAAGAGAGAGCCAAGGAATCACAGTAAACAAGGCACCGGAGAAGGAAAACCCACCATCCATGACCAGCTCGCAGCCGCTGGAACAGTGACACCAGCCTCACCTGGCGAAGAAACGAAGGCACGAAACGAAGGAAGAATGAGAAGAAAGGATGAGGGAGGAAGGACGCGAGAAGAAGATGCACCTGAGCTTGAGGTTTGGAGAGAGCGTGGATCATCCGCGACATGACACGAGGAGACGCACCGAATCGGTTCCGGTCTCGTGGCCGCGGGGCTTTAAACAGTGCGCTGTTGTATCGAGTAGGGGTGTCAAGAACCGAACCGAAAATGAATAACCGAACCGAAAAAATCGGTTTTTTCGGTTCGGTTGTTTTCTTTCGTTTTCGTTAAAAACCGAAATCTCTTTATCGGTTCGGTTTTTATCGGTTAACCAACCGAACCGAACCATCTTTTATCGGTTCGGTTTTATTCTTTCCCGTCCCGTCGCCCCGTAGGTTTTACTCGCCTCGACTCGCCCTTTCCTCTCGTCTCGTGTCTCCTCTTGGTCGGCTTGGAGGTGCAACGGCGACGGCGGCAGACTGGGACGGCGACGGCGACGGCGGCAGGGACTGCGACGGCGACGGCAACCGATTGAGGGACAGCCCCTCTTCCTTCGCGACGCGCGCGCTCCGTTTGACTCGGGGCGGCCAAAGTCTCTCCTTCGTCACTTTACACGCTGTTTGGCTAAGACCAAACAAAATCTCCTCCTCCTCGTCTTCGCTACCTTGGGAAACCGCAGCGCAACCCCACCCTCTCTCTTTTCTCTCGTAAAGGTGACCGCTTTTCTCTCGAATCTTGGTTGATGGTGATTCTTGCGTGCAATTCTTGCATCGGGTGTCGAGGGTCGCGATTGATGAATTTTGTGGGTGGAGTTCAGCTTGACATTCACTGGACTAATCGATGAACTGGCTCTACTTTCGTTTTGTAAAATTGCTTTTGTCCCCTGGGCAGGAGTTGATTTTGGAATTATGGGATTTGAGTATGCTTTGGCTATGCTTGTGGTTTCATCCTGTCGATCTCTTGCTTGCTCTTGTCCCACTTTATTGCAGACTTATATGCCAAAGTCCCCTACAGATTAAAGAGTTTATGGAAACTTTTCCTTGTAAGTTTTATATCACATGATGCGTGCATTGCTTTTTTGAAGTTCTATATTTTGAGGTGACCAAGTCCTGCCTGTTTTTCAAGTTAATAATCCAAAGATGTCTATTTCAAAATAGTGTAATGGCTTGTTCATTCATTGTCATGTGCTGAAATATTGGCTATTTTATCCTTGCTAGTTGCCGGCTTATATAAAATGAGAGTGCTTTAGTTAGTATTGTCTCATACCGCCATTAATCATATCATTGCTCATATTGTACTGAAAGCAGAGCAAGGGTATAGCGTTGTGCTTCTAGAGAAATTGCAGATGGAAAGTGGAATGTGTACCGGTATGTTGTTATATATGTCTTCAAGTCTTTGCTGTATTGCTTTGTCCCACTAAGCTAAAGTTTGATTGACCGATGACAGATTGGTTCGTTCTCCTTTGAAGCTTGTGAGCATTTCCTAATCATCCCGAAATTGGTACATTGCATGATAATTTTGTGTAAGCATTCCCCATTTGTCTTGGTTAAAGCTTTTCATTCTTCCATGTTGTTAGCTCGAAATGTTTTCTGACTGCTATCTTTTCCTTTTTCTCTTGTGACTCGGGTGCCGTATGATTCTTCTCGCATTCATTTTGTTGAGAAAATAATCTAACATGTTCTCTCCGGTAATGGTCATACGGGCATTCCGTAGAAACTTTTCGAGATTACAAATATCCGGGTACTGAAAAGTGCGGGTAGATGGAACTGTTGAGAGTAAGCATAGCCTTTGCTTTCCTTACATCTATGAATAGGTTGCTGTTTGGCGTTGGTATTCTTTAGTGACATTATTCAAATATATGCTGAAAGGTACAAATGGATGACATATGGAGAGGCAGGCACCTTTGCTCGAGCAGCTTTAGGTTCCGGGCTAATATATCATGGTATTCCAAAGGTGAACTATTTGCTCCAATCTTAGTTATTTCTATTCTACCTCAACTTGGAAGCATGTACTCGACTTTTCTCTTGCAATGTTAACTCTGAAATCGATATATATATATATATGTTTATTTTCAGGGATCTTCAATAGGATTGTACTTTATTAACGACTGTAGTGGGTGATTACCGATCATGCGTGCTCATATACTCTTACATTTCCGTTCCTCTATATGACACTCTAGGTATACACTTGCTTGTCACCACTCGTTTGAAGCCCGATTACTCCATATTTATCTTTTCTACCGAACATATCTTCGTTTCTATCTTTGCGACCGGATGCACAAGTATATTGTGAACCATGCTTTGCAGTACAAGCCATCTTTTGTGTTCCCAAACACTCAATGGGGTTAGTCCATCCCTCTTCTGTCCGGGTGATCACCGTTTATTTGAATTGGTCTTAAACCGGAATTGACTAGTATTATAAATTGGTCTCATTGGTGCCTGATGGTTTGTGGATGAAATAGGGAGTGTGCCCTCTTCTTGCTAGTGGTCATATTGCCTTATATGTTCGATTGCTCTCCGAATTCCGCTCATTTGTATTTAGTTGCGATTTCGTTGTCCTCACTTTCCTTTGTGTTAATGCTGAATTTGCAGTTGTTGAGCTTCCTTTCTGAGATTCCCACCGTACGCCTTATAGTGGTAATTAACCGAGCCTACTCTTCTATTTAACCGGCAAGAGATGGTAATATGCATCCAGATATTTAAACTGTTTTATCTTCTTCTAACCCTATGCTTGTTTGTCTCAAAGACATAGATGTTCGTTTCTTGAATATAGCACAAAAACTAGAGAGAACGTCAATCAATGCTTCAAGGAGCTTATATAGAAGGTAAGCCGTCCTGAAAAAAAAAAAAAAAAAAAAAAAAAAAAAAAAAAACGAAAACCGAAAACCGAAACCCAAAATTTGAAAACCGAAAAACCGAACCGAACCGAACCGAACCGAACGGTTCGGTTCGGTTCGGTTCGGTTCGGGACTTATTCGGTTCGGTTCGAAATTTTCTCTAACGGTTCGGTTCGGTTTTTCAAAAACCGAACCGAACCGAACCGTTTACACCCCTAGTATCGAGTATAAATGCACCTTCAGTCTTAAAAATTATTATAAAAATATATTTAAAATTTAAAATTTTAAAAAGTACAATTAAATTCTTAAATTTTTAAAAATTATGCAATTAATTCCTTTCATTTTCTCCATCCAACTTTTTTTTTGTCAGTCCTACTCTAATTCTATTCTAAACTCACTCTCAGACTTTTGCCCTACCTCTTGCAGGGCGTGGGAATCGAAACCCACTCCTGAAACTTACCCATCCACACCCCATCCCCTAAGAAGGTAAAGATTTGAACCTCTCACCTTCCCCTTCCATGTTGGAAGGTGGTCGGCGAATCCAATGGTTTCTCCATCCAACTTAACAAATGAGAAATACTAAAAAGTTTTAAAACTCGATTACACAAACTTCACAAATTCTATGATTTAATTACATCAAATTGATAAGTCTTGGAATTACTTGCATTTTTTAAAGTTTTAAAACTCAATTATATTTTTGTAATAACTTTTAAGACTTTATTGTACTTTTTAAAAGTTTTAAAATTTAATTGCGCTTTTCGTGACAAATTCTAGTATACTTTGCTCCTATAAATAATTAAAATAATAGCTTAAAAAATATATTTCAAGTGAGAACATACTACTCACGTGGTTAACGACTAAGAGTAGATTTGCCATAATGGCAGCTATATGTATATATAACTAGAATAATAATAATACAGAAATTTATTGATTAAAGTTTCAAAGAGAACCTTGTTAGAGTTAGCTTTAAATGCACATTGAATATATAATTTAGAAATATATTTTCAAGCGGTTCCTATTATTTTCTCCCGTATATACATGATATATGACCATTTTATCTTTCATAACTAATACATGATAAAATTTTAGCTAAAATCAACGCTAGGGGACGCATTACCATCTATTTCAAGTGGCCAAGGGGGTTACCTTGTAAGAATTGAAATATCATAGGGCAACTTGTCGTGATCCCAAAAAATTAAGTGGCGGATCATAATTACCCCAAAAATGAGTCTCGAGAAAATCGTAAATCTTATTACAATATATAGATTGTATGAGTATGTTTCTAAAGACTGTCCTTCAGTAGGGTAAAGTGCAATCTCTATTGTCAACTCTCACCCACCCTCACACATTTTTTATTTCATCTTTCCTTTTTTTCAAACTTTTTACCCCCACCAACTTTCACTTGCATCTTAATTTTCTACATCCTACGATCTTTCTCCTTTTCACTTTTGCTTTAACCCTTCTTTATGTATCTATTCTTACCTTTTTCCATTCATTTAGACATATTTTACGCACTTTATTTTAGGTTTCTTCTTTTTTTTCCTTCTCCTTTTAATTTTTTCATTCTCTTCCATAATGTGAATTTTATCTCAAATTAATACATACAAATATTCTCCAAGTGTTTCCTATAAAAGGCTTGATACATAACACGAAATTCGACATTTTTTATGTTTTATCCCTATTGAAATGATCCTCGTTGAAGAAAAATGAAATGCCAGAATAATATAATACATATCTTTTTAATGATTTTAATATGACAGAATTCGATCAAACCTGAATTTCGCCACATATTTTTAAATTTCGCTCTCTTTACTTTGGTTTTTAATATTCTAATTTCCAAAATAATCAAGTGGCGCTACGCGCGCGTGCGTGGAGGGTTAAAAAGTCCTTCTTCAAGCATATTTCAGTTTTCTTTTGTCCTGCGTCCGGTTTCTTCCAGAAGTCAGCACCGAGCTTAGGCGGAGGTTTCCGACCGCGCGGGTGTTCCGAGAGTCCTCCGTCGCCGAAAACCTGCGAGGCGTCGCGTCATGGTGTGTTGGGTCTCTCTGTTTCTCGGCACAGTCTCATGTCGCTCATCGTTTGATCGAATTCTTTCATATTAAGTGTTTTATGGTAGCCCTCTGGGCCGTGAAAGAAGTTGCGGGTTCTTGTTCTCGCGCTGATCAGTGATCATCTTCATGCATGTGCTTGCTGCTGGAGAGGATTCTTGTATGTGGGTATCAAGGGTTTTGATCTGGGACTGTGTGTTTTGGTTTCGTTCTTGAAAGTTGGGACCTTGTATGTAACGAGATTGTTTCTTTTCTAGTCGACTTTAGCTATTAAATTTTGGTGGGGGTGATCCAAGGCTGTTTTTGTGAGCATTCTTGCATATGGGTATTAAGGGACTTTTTTTTGGTTTCCTTGAAAGTTGAACTTTGTATGTAACGTTTTTTTTTTTTTTTTTTGGCTAGTTGACTTTAGTTATTAATTTTGGTGGGGGTGATCCAAGGCTGTTTTTGTGAGCATTTAATCAATTCGACAGCATTGTTGATCTTGGGATTTCTTTTCTTGAGAATTCTTTGATGGATTGTAGGAGCTGTGCCCTTCTGTGAAGAATGTGCTCTTGCTAGATTCTGAAGGAAACCGCATTGCAGCTAAGTACTACTGTGATGACTGGCCGACCAACAGCACGAAGGAAGCTTTCGAAAAAGCAGTATTCACTAAGACCCAAAAGACCAATGCGCGGACTGAAGGTAAAAAGAGAATAGAAATTTCTGACCTATTTGATGGGTTAGTTGCATAATTGTGTATATTCCATTGGATCAGATTAATGCTGATGTCCAGTCTATGATGCTCCTCTTTGGTACTTGTTTTAGTTGCTCTTTTATATGTGCCATTGTGTTGTCGTCCATTCTGCGATGCTCTTGTTTGGTAATTTTTTTGTTGCTTTTATATGTTTGAAGTCAATATTATTTTGTTTCTGTCTAAATCATGATAAGTCACCCCTCCCTGTTGTCTTTTCGTGTTTCTTTTGTGGACAAGCGGAATTGCGTTCCTTAAATCGGGCACAGTTATTTGAGCTTTGGCAATGATTCACTCATAGTCCTATACTTATTCACGTTTGTGGTGACTGCAGAATCTTTCTTTTTTCTTGTAATTTCCATCCCTCATATTTTTCGTATTTTCTATTTTGGATATTTTTGTATCGCCTACATTTTTGTTATAATCCTCTATAAGATGAAGTTGTTGACTTTGACTGCCTCCAAGAATTGAAAGATTGCTACTGTATATACAGCTGAAATAGCGATGATCGAAAACAACGTTGTCGTTTACAAGTTTGTACAGAATCTTCACTTTTTTGTGACTGGAGGTGAAGATGAAAATGAGCTCATTTTAGCAACAGTTGTTCAAGGATTTTCTGATGCAGTTGGTATTCTATTAAGGTCTTTCTTCTTACTCCTGTTAACTCTCATACTTGGTGTGTCTCTTCAGAACTGGTTAATTCTGATGTCATCTGATAGCACTTGTTCCAGGGGCCAGGTTGACAAGAGGGAGGCATTAGAAAATTTGGATCTGATCCTAATGTGCCTTGATGAAATTGTTGATGGCGGGTAAGTCATAATAAGCCTTCATATTAATTATCACTGCCCTAAATGGAGAGGCATTGTGGATAACTTCTGGAGTATTATAAAATTTTCTAATTTTTTATGTCTTATTAGAGCCAAATCTTCTTCATGTAAAACCTGCTATCCTACTAAGGAGTACTTTTTATTACAATATGTGCAAGGGCTATGGCTGGTGAAATTTTTACCTGGGTTTAGGAATCTTATGGGTAAAGTGGTTTCACTGAGTTTGAACTATGCTATTTGATTTTACCAAAAAAAAAAAAAAAACTATGCTATTTGATCACACCATAGCGTCTGTTGTCCCTAGTGAGGAAGAGTGTTCAGGAGTCAGGACTATGCCATGTTTAATGTATCATTTTTTGGAATTATGGTTATTGCTTTCCATTAAGTTTTTGTTCTGAGTTTTACATAAACAAGTCCTAAAGAGAAAAGTACGCTTAGCATTAATCATTCATTTGAGTGATTGATGTTTTTGGCGAACTTGCCAAAATAGCATCTTTTCCAATTGCACAATCAAAGCATTAGAAATGCAACTGTAAGGATATTCAAAATCAGCCAATTTCGCTTCTCTTCCTCCTCCTCCCCCACTTTTCCTTGCCCATGCAGCCTAGAGCAGGTTGGAACTTGTTGGGACATATCATTGATTTCTCTTCAGGTTGAATTGCTTAGGATAAGAGTCTCCATACTATTTAATAAGGATATAATTGGTAGATTTTAGTAATATAACTGGTAAGTTCTATGTATCAATAAATGTTTTTCCATCTAGAAAATTAAGTGACCCTTTCCTTGCTTACCTTATCCAATGAATTCATTACTGAACTAGTTGGCATCATCAAGCATGCTTGATCTCATTAGTTGTTGAATGTTTTGGTACCAACACTTCAGATAGTTATAAAAGGCCTAGTTGCTATTTCTATTATTCTATCTGAAGTTGGATTCTGGTATCTGTTGTTTACTTGAATTAGGATTTTAGTAATCTATTAGTACGAATACTTTCAATCAAAACTCATACTTGACACCTTCACAATCTCTTTATAATCTCCATTATTGTTCAGCATAAATAGTAAATGGGTGCCATTCATAGTCCTGAAAAGGTACTTCCAAAACCTGATTTACATCTGGTCAGTTTGTGGTGCATCCTTTGTTTTTTTCACCTTTCTCATTTTTGTTCCACTTTTCTGCTGGAAGGTGGGAATTTGGTTTTGGGGTTGGGAAGGGGAGACAAGCAGGTTGTCATTTTCTAAAATTGTGCCTTTAAGATTTCCTCAATTTTGTTTGCTGTATTATTTCTTTTCATTTCATGTTCCCCTTACTATTTATCTGGAGGAATGATGAATCAGTGATAGAGGAGATTGAGCTCTTGGCATTCTCAGTGTGTCATCCTTGTATTATAGCTCTGCACTTTTATTGGCTGATGAAAGAACCCTCTTAAAAGGCTGCCACCCGTCCCCTCCTCCATCAGCTCCCCTTTCTTTTTGGCAGACACTAATGTTAAATCTATCTCGTGCAGCATTATTCTTGAAACGGATCCAAATGTGATAGCTGGGAAGATTGCAAGTCAAAGCTTGGATGCTGGAGGTCCTTTGTCCGAGCAGGTATGGTCAACCCGATTTCCATATGTAACAGAATGGCTCGACATATTTTTCACTGTTTGATTTCTCAATCTCTCCCGCCACTTTTTGCAGACAATAAGTCAAGCACTGGCCACAGCAAGAGAGCACTTGACCAGATCTCTTCTGAAATGATTCTTGCACCTCACAGAATACATTGTGTCTTCTAATCCATCATAGCCTAGGGTCATGTCCATATGCGGTTCGTTGCTATTGATTTACACGCCAGTTGAACTATCAATGCCGATTTGGCTTCTGGATTTACTGAATGATGTGGGTGGGCTTTTGTGAAGTTTTTGGTGGCTGCGAAACTGAGTGTACTCTGTAAATCAAGAACTAAAGTGACCACTTTCAGCTTAATGGAAAATATTCCAGTGAAAAGAGGATGTGGTATACACATTAATTAGAGTCGTGTTTGAATCTGATCTTTATCATCCTAAGCCGTCAAATTTTGCTATAGCAGGAGGAGGTAATTTCATGGACATTGATTAGTAATCGACGACCTTCCCATGATGACAAAGCTTATGCCGAAGTTTGTCTTTCTAGTTTCTCTCTTCACTTGGCTGATGAAAAACGTGGTGGAAGTACTTGGCAAGCTTAAGTTTCGAGGGGAACTTTGGATTATTCTCATTTAAGTCGATCAAAGACGAGATATGTAAACAGCAACATCTGATAAAGGTAGAGAACCGAGGTCGAAAAGTCGAAAATTAGTAGGGCAATATGCGTGGCCTCATTTGAGATGAAAAGAGAAGTTGATTTCATATGGGGTAGACACCAAATATGGCCATCATAGGATGCTCAAGAAGAAGATGATGCTCTGTAACGACGGTGCTCAAAAGGCTTGATGACCAGAGGGAACGCCTGAAGAAGGGTGGACGAGACTTAGAGTGAAGATCTCACATATCTTAATCTTAGAAAAGGTAGGTCACTTCTATTGTTCCTGAAGGACCATCCCCGAATATAACTTACCATAACCTTTTACATTTTTCCTTTTAGTAACTCCAATATTAATATCGGAGCACAAAAAGTTTAAATGATTTGTGATCAAGATATGAGAGTTAACTCTCTTTTCTTTTTACCCAACAGTCATCGAGAGATTAAAGATCCATTCTTCAAGAATCCTTACAAATCTTCATAAAGGACAGAGACAAAATAGACGAGTAGGTTTGAGCATGGATCCAAATTAGATCACAAATCTAAGAACTGGATCCGTGAAAACCGGTCTGGTTCTAGATATGAAGATATATAGAATAGATTCTGAATTCCAAAAATTAGAAAACAAATTTCAACGGGTAGATTCTAATTTCAGGTGGAATTAAAACTAAGAACATGAAACAACTCTTTATGTTTTTCCCGTCTTATGTCTTTGCGTGGTCCTATTGTATTCCACGAAATTTTATGATGAATGTGTAATTTGAAACCACCAATCGAAGCTTCCATTCATGGGGATATCTATAATTAATATTTTTACTTTATAATTTATTTCATAATCTCCATATGTATAAATATAAATTGCGATTAGTGAATTGTAATAAATTGTGGTCATTAAAGTGCATTTAAAATTTGAATAGATCTTAGAACTTGTGACAAAGTAAATTCCAAATTTATGGGTATGCAAGATAAGTTTTAAGTTTAAAAAATTAGTGAACCTATTATGATGTTTCAAGTTTCCAATGAAAATTGAAGAAAACCTAAACAGAATTTTTCGACCAAAAAAAAAAAAAAAAAAAAAAAAACAGAATCTGAAATTGCTCGCCCTTAGATAGTAATGCCTTGAAAACATAGTAGACACCAATTGATGAGACAAGACTTTTATATATATATATATATACCTGTAGTTACTATGAAAATGGTAGCATGGTAGCCGTGAACTATCTCGAACGTTAATTGTGATGATAATAAGTCGTGAGGCCTTTGATGAGTATGAACCTTTAGGACCATGAATCACCATAGGAAATTAACTTGAAGGCGTCGATTCGCCTCAGGGGACAGAATTATAGCAATACATTAAGAATGAGACAAGGTATGGAGACCTTCATAGCTGAAGCCATTACACTAGAAGAGTCAGATCAAAGAGCAAGCCCTTCGGCCTACGTTGTTTTAAGTGGGGTGTAACTCACATGTATTCCTAATTTAAGATATAACTCGATACACTGCACGGCTTAATCTACAAGAGAGCTCAGAAAATCACCTAGATGAACCATTAGGCACATTATCGTGGATTTTTAACAAAAGCCGGACATCAGACCCCAAGAAATCAAGCACCATTGGCATCCATCAGGAAATTTAGTGTTTCAAAATGTACTTGACATAGAAATCTATAGGAAATTGTGCAACTCTTCAATTTATTTGGCACAAACCACTGGCCGTTGTTCTCTCCACACAAAGGAAACTTTCTTTTTGCCTCGGTCTTCCATGTTCCGTTGCTTTCCCATGAAAGCAATGTAGTCATGGACACTTAGTACTTACTATAAACCTAAGTTTACGGGTGATCGCTAATTTCCCACATAATGCTAGCTAAAAAACCTTTCCCTTGACATAAAATACTTGCCTACTCCCACAACTCCCCACAAATGCACCTGAGATTGATTCTAAATTGAGGCGAATGACTTCAGGTTCCACACAAATTCCACCCACAAATGCACCTGAGATTGATTCTAAATCGAGGCAAATGACTTCAGGTTCCGCACAAATTCCACTTGGAACTTAGAATTTACCCGCGGGAACAGATTTCTTTTTTTTAACTCTCAAACTAGAAACCTACATTGTCATGAGTTCTAGGGCTGATTCCAAGTTCTACCCAAGTGCCACTTATATTATTTGTTAAACAATTACAATGAATCATTACATTTAATGACCAAACTTATTGCTACGATAAATTAACCACAACTTATATTAGACACACAAAGAATTTCAAACATTAACAAAATAAAAGTTTCAGTAAAATGAAGTTCAGACTAATGGTTTCAAATTATACTCATTATCAAACGCCATGGAATAGCCATGGAATAGGATCATACCCAAAAATAAACCAAGAAAAACACATAACTCATTTCAAGTTCCAAATTTCAAGTTCTAAGTTCCACATATCTAGAATCTAAAACCTGCCTATCGAAACATGTTTCCCAATTTTTGGAAACTGAAATCTACCCTACATACTTTGGAGTTCCCCAATTTTTGAAAACTGAAATCCACCCTACATACTTTGGAACGTGAAACCGGACAAATTCCCAACCGTTTGATTCGTTGGTTACAAATTTTACCCTTAAATCATGCTCACTTTTAGTACTAAAACCTTTAGTTCTAAAGCCAATTGTACGACAAAGTACAATCGGACAACATGCAAGTGTCTAGTGGTGCAACACATCTAATGAGGTTAGATCATGACCATAATAGCATAAGAATTACACAGGCCGGTACATATGGAGTAAATGCAATTTCTCTATGAAAGGAACGAAACACAAGGACAGTAAGGAGGCAAAAAGCAAAGCAAAACAGAACGAAACAAGCAGACAGAAAAATCCACCATTCCGAATTAGCACAGGTCCTACGTCAACCTAACTCGAAAGGGTATCTGTAAAATACAACCTCATGGCACAGAGAGGCATCCAGCCAAGGTCCTTTAAGGACCATCAAACGATACGCGATGATTCCGCTCTGCACATGGATGCTTTTCATTGGCCACTTTCAAACCGAGAACTTAAACCCTAAAAAGACGGGAAGGAATAAGATTAGTAGGTGTTCTGCCATATCTGAGCGGACTGTTTAGCTTGCTGGCTTTGTGAGCCACCGAGCGAACTGTCTCTAGCAATTTGCTGTTGATGTTCCAGTGAGATCCCAGCTGACTGGTAAAAGTTCGGGTAATTAAGAGACCCAAAGTGCTGAGAAGGCTGCTGGCCTTGTCCTTGTCGGATACCAGTAGGTTGTTGAGTTTGCCCTTGGAAGTTGTAATATGTATTGGCTGCCACTGTAGGCATTGTACGCCCACCAGGTCCTTGAAGCCACAAAGCTGAATTCTCATTCTGAGGAACATATGCAACAGTTAGGATGACATCAATATGAATGAGTTAATTAAAGAAAGAAACTTTATGGCATTCACAAGTTCATGATAATAGACTGTGAACACATCTCAGCAAGCCACACCTCCTCCTTCCCATCCCCCATCCACCCGGAAAAAAAAAAAGGGTCCATTATAAGTATCTTGAAGAATGATTGGTTGATTATAAGGGACCGTGAAGACAAGACATGAACTACGAATGTTCTGTACAAGGCTACAATTACAGCTTTTAGAATGGCTTTTTCTACTTTCAAAAGGTAGTACTAAGCAAACACCTCACAGCAACACCCTTGCAGTTGCTACTTGTCAATCCCAAATGCAACACCTCAGGTGCATCCAGCTTCAAGGTATTACAAGTTAACACATGTTACCAAAACTACAACCAATTCCAGTAGAACTGCACCAAAACAAAGCTAAAACAAATATAGCAATATCGGACAGACCCTAACACATTGTTTCGCTGATTGAGGTGAATGGAAGTGGGAGAAAAATACCTACAGAAGCACCTTCATCATGGAGAAAAGAAATGAAAGGAAGTGAAAAAAATTACTTCCCTTGAACCCCCAGAGACCAAAAGTTCCCAGCATTGGAGAGAAATGGGAGGAAGGGAAATTGTGTCTAACTCGGTTACACACAAACTGCGCCCTTCATAAAGATAATAAAGTGCAAAAAGACAAGATACACTTGGGTAACTGGAGGTGATAGGAAGTGGGAGGAAAAATACCTACATAAATGCCTTCGTTATTCGGTTATCTTGGAGAGAAGAATATAAAAGGAAGTGAAAGAAACTACTTCCCTTCAGCACGAGAGAGGGGAAAAAATTGGAGAGAAAAGAAGATGCTCTTATGAAAGCATACAAAAGGCGAGAAGTGATTTAGACCGTCAATTAACTCAATTTCCCTCATCATTTTCCAATACCATTAAAATAACCAAGAGAGACAAATTACAATCTTCTTTTCTTCTGCCTCGCTTACTTCCACTCTCGTTCCATTTACATCCCTCTTAATTCAGGTAACAGGATAAAACTCCTATGAAAGAACAGAAGTGGAGTATAAACAGCTATATTTGGCCACAGTGTAAAAACCCTAACCAAGGGAGATTGCTAGTGATTGAAACCAGAAAATGCAAAAGATTTCATTATGAATTTGCCATCAAATTAAACCGACTACATCAGGCAATCACAGGGGGAACATTCTCTTCATTGGCCCACTACTTTAAGCAAATATTATCTACTGCCGCAACAGCAGTCAATAGACAATTACCTGCTGAAGAGACAGCAAGCTGTTGGCATCCTTGTACTGTGAGCTCAAAGCATCATCATATCCCAAAGTCGTGGTCGCAGGTGCACTTGGTGGATTTAGAGAGAAATTCCCTCCAGGAATGCCAGTTGAACCATTAAATCCATAACCAGAAGGAATTGCACCAGACTGAGGCAAGCTGCTAGACGATAGGCTATTTTTGTATTGGGGAAGAAGAGCAGCTAAAGATTGATGATATGTGCTATTGCCAGTGAATGTTTGCTGGAAAGCTGACGGTGGCACGTATGAGTAGCTCTGAGGCAAAAAGGGGTAACTGACCATATTTGCAAAAGGGCCCAGAGGAAGCGTAGGCTGTGAATAAGGGTGCATTGCAAGGTGCTGAGGAAGAGCCGGTCCTGTAGAGAGGCCAGCATTGGGGAGGTTTTGTGGGTTTTGCTGAGCTCCAGAGATATTAGCTGCTCTGAAAGCCTGCCAAAAGTAACAAACAAATATCATCTCCATGCCATATCAGAAGGGACACAGAATAACATTTCCTTTTTTCCTTCTCTAGGTATTCTTTTTTGGCATCTATTCTGAGAGAGAAGTGATGGTGGAGAACATTGGTATCAAGGATAGACAAGTCAAACCAAGAGCAAATAATCACACTGAAAACAAGGTCATCACTCATCCAAAATTTGAATGGAAATGTCCCCCTAGTACTCCCTCCTCCTCCCCCCCCTTCTTTTTTCCCCCAGTCAAAAAAAAAAAAAAAGTAACTACGATCTGTCTGTTAAAAGCAACACCCTGAGTTGATAGTTTGGCCTGCAGCCTCTCCTAGAAATACTGAACTACAGTTTTCTGAAAACCTGAAATTGCTACTTCTGGACCTATTAACATTTCCCTGGTTTGACAAATAAAACTCAGCGGTTCAATGGAACCATCTTCACATTCAATATGAACCTGTGATATTGGTTGTAGAAACAACATCCAGAAGTTATACAACACCCCCTTGGAAGGATTTCACATTCACTACTTCTTCCTTCAAGAAACAATTGTTCATATGAGATTTTCTCTTCCTTGCAAACTAAACATTACAATATTGTGAGTTCCATAACCAAGACAAAACAGAAATGCAAATTGTAAGAGTAGTTACAATAAGTTCAAAGGACACAAGCATCCACTCGGCATTCTTTCTGCTCAAGTCTAAGCAGGAAAAAGGTGGAAGGATGTGAAGCTTCACAAATATAATGATTCCTATGAGCAGACAATAGCAACAATTTCAGCTGACAATTTTACCAGCTCAATTATACCTCCACGGAATCCTATAAATATGGACATCTTAGCTATTAGTTCAGGTATAACAAATCCTGTGCCACCAGTAAGCATCTGTGCATGTGTGTGTGCACGCATGCGTGCGTGTGTGCAGCAAATCCCTTCTTCTTCATAAGCTTAAGTTGTTAAATAGTTGTCCAATATTCAAATGAGCTAACAGAGATTTATAAGCTTAAGTTGTTAAACAGTTGTCTAATATTCAAATGAGCTAACAGAGCACCTTACCTGTAAGGCTACAATACAGCCAAAGTATGGATATTATTATAAATAGGGAGGCAAACAAGGGATGGAGAAATTCAAAAATATCAACATACTGCTCTAACTATCACTTTAACTATATAGACCCACTGCCAAACTTATCTAAAATATTGAGCCATTGGATCAAGGTTGATTTAATATTTACTCTCAAATAATATCAATCATATAAAATGGTTGTCTACAATCACAGTCCCAAACTTCTTGCCAGCCTTTCAAATATGATGAACGCAAGCTATGTTTACCCTTAAAGGTAACTAATGAAAAAGAGCTCAGAAAAGGAAGAAAAGGGCAATAGTACCTCTGGCGTAGAAAGGACCGAACTACTCATTGAAGAAGTTGGGTTGCTGAATTTTGTGGGCATCGACTGTGTCACAGGGAATGGCAAGTATGGGAGCTCAGACTCTCTTCCTGTCTGAACAGTTGAAGCTAACAAAGCACTGGGTAATGAACTTGAATATGATGGCTGCAATTTGTGACACATGAAAATGAAAGTTATAACTGTTGATTGTCAATGATGCAAAATGTGCAGCAACACCTGCATGGAAAGCTATAGCAACTAATACCAAAGAGGGACTAGCACAATAGAAGCTCATTCACAAAGGTCCACTTTACACTTGTCCAAACAACCTTTTAGAACAAAAATAATTCCTAACAAAAATTCAGTGGTCTATTCATCACTCCAATAAGCCTTGCCCTCCTTAATCAAATCAAGCACTTTTCATACATTTTATCCCTTCCCTCTCCCTCTCTCCAAGAAAGGAGAATTAAAAATTCCGTCACAACTTTACCGTCAGCAGTGACATTATGTTCTTAATTCTGCTTGAATTCTAGAACAGGATCACTGGCCTAATAACTTCACTCCTTCATTTTGAAAATTACGCGGAAGTTAAGTATTAATGGTTTTCTCGCTGTCTCAAACTTTCCAAGCTCTGAGGCATCTTGAAAAGAGCAGAGGAAGTTCATTAAGACTACCGGTCATTACAGAGGGTCCTCACAAGCTCTCAGCAGACTACACAACATGCATTGGTGTTTGCTAATGCAGTCGCCCTTCTACCCACCCGTCAATGCCTTATCTGAAATACAACTTAGGTCTTATAGTTCTTGTGCACATAAACCCCCTCATGCACACTTGTATCCCAAGATCCTAGTTTTCTCCAAAATTAGACTGGGAAGGATCTTTTATCTTACCAGTACACTGGAGAAAGAAGCAAGGTTTTGCAACTGCGAGCTAGTTTGCTGGTGATTAAATGCAGCATTTAGGTGTTGAGCATTATCATAATTGAAACCAGGTGCTGATGATGGGAAGGTGTATTGATTCCCTGAAGTAGTTTCAACTGACTGCTGCTTCAATGAGTCTGGTTGAGAAGCTGAAGGAGCTTCATAGCTTCCAGCACTTGCAACAGTAACATGAACATCATCTCCATCTGAAGGGGGCCTAAGATGCTCATCACCATAGTGTTCCGTATTTCTGGATGTAGCAAAAAAAGGTATCAGTTTCAAACCATAACATGAAAGAGGATGAATAGATTTGATTAATAAAATGGACCTGGTGTCAGACAGGGCTACTGAAGAAGCATCTGTAACTGGTTGTGTTTCAGCCAAATTACTTTTCAACGTCCTAGCACCAGCACCAGCACCAGCACCAGAGCCAAAGCTACCAAAACTGAGGTGCTGGCAATCTGGTGTATGGATTTGCAAGTGGTCAGGAATTACTACAGCAGGACCATCTTCCTCAGACGCTGATTCCTCATCACTGTTCTGTAAATCAAGTTGTTGCAAGTTTGTAGCAACCATCGCAACATCTTCAGCTAACAATTGCAAGTACAAATTAACATTAGCATCAACCCACAGGACCAGATAATGAATGGCTCATAACACGGTTGACTGCAGAATATTTAGATCAGACAATTTCAGCTACAATCAATAATGCAGATTAGAGACACACCATGCAAAACTGGTATTATTTATATGTATCTGCACAATATTTCATCACCAGAACTTTTAACATCCTTTCTTGAGAATATAAGCAGATCTTAATTAGCTGTGCCATAAAGTAACTCAAGACAATGGCTTTTAAGTCACATGATACTGTTCAGAAGAGCACACTCGGATTAAGGGATCATAAGGCAGAAGAATGTAAGGAAAATAAGGGGAGGCCAAAAACCACACGACCAACCAGTATGAAGTAAACATCAAACTCAGCAAGATCATACCAGAGAAAATATCTTGGCTTAAAAGCAAAGGCCAACTGTTTGTCTAAAGCATAGAGACAGTAAGAGCCAAATGACAAAGAAAGACGTCAATTACACAGACTGAGGTATGCCAATAGTAATAAAGTGCACAGAAAGACCCCACCAAGAACATGAGCTTAATCAATGTAATCACCTTCATTATGCTCATACGAGTGCATGTGAGCCTCAAAAGCACTGATGTTCTTATAGACATTGTTCTCCAAATAGGATGTCTCTACATCATCATCGTCCTGAATGTTTCTGTTGGATACCGAAGCAAGTCCCATGTGGTTTGCACTATTTTCCAAAGATCCATCTTCCAAGAGATGAACATTGTCAAGCTGGGATGTCAAATGCTGGCTGGTTTCATCCAAGGGCAAGTCAGATGGACCTCCATACAGTTTCGACTCCACCACTTGTGAATCCAAAGTAGAGGATACCGCAGTCCGTGAATTCTCAAATGGAGGCCACTCATCACTAGGAGGAGGTGCGTGATGCTCATCCAAGGGCCAGTCATCATTGGGATCTGACATATATACTTTAGAAGATTGATCCAATTGTTGAAAATCATCATGCGAAACTGCCGAAGAAGGCGGAAGGACACCTTGATGAAGAGGTGGATTCGAGGTCCCAGAAACCTTGCCTTGTGGCCTACCCATCTTCACTATATCCGCCATAGATACTTGACCAGGGACTCCTGCCCAAGCTCGTTGCAATCCTGGTGAAGGCTGAACTGACGAAGATATGAGATCAGTTTCACCAACTGCAGACACCTTATTTTCCCAGGCTGAAGCGTCACTGAGGAAATTTCAAGTAAAATTTAGATTATCCAAAGCTGCAGTTAAAAATCAACAGCAAAACTTACAACAAAGAAAGACATTATCAGGCTATGGTGTCTTCTAGGACAATAAAACATACAGAAAAGTTTGCAACAATGGCTTTTGAAAGTCCTGGGGGAATGTAGCAATTCTACATGTTTCATTCCCAGTTGATATTCAATACATGAGATTATAACTTAAAGTGCTTCACAACCACGTTCAAACATTCCTAATAATATACTTATAATCAAAATATTAGGTCGTTATTGAGAAGTTAAGCAGTCTGAGAAGCATACAAAGAAGGGATAAAACAATATCATGGCGTGGCAACAAGAAAAAAAGTAGCAAGACTCCCAAAAACAAAAAAAAGGAGAAAAACAATCCTTTTTAACATATCTACACAGATCATGTAGAGATGATCAATAAACAGCCACACAGATAAATTTCCTAAAACCCAATTAGACAAGTAGAAAGACAGTCTGGAGAATCTGGATTGTATAAGAAATAACCTGTGCGCGATTTGCCGGTTCACACTATTTCCCGACATATTATAAGCAGAACATGTAGAACCTGTGTAAACATGTGACCCATTTTCCTTCTTATATGGCTGTTGTTTACCAGGCTCTGCCAGAAAGGTGAAATGTAAGGAACATATTAAGAAAATTCACTTAAACTATAACATAAAAGCCAAAGTCTTATCAAATTCATAAATTCAAATACCACTAGAACTTGGTACGATTGCACGACCACGGCCAGCATAGCGTTCCACACCACTCCGACCACCACGAGTTGTTGTGCTAATAGACCCGCGAGGTCTCACCTCTGTTGTGTCTTTGCTCTGAATGGTGAATTACATTGTAAAACAAATCATTCAAATGATCATAAATAAAACAACTGATAAAGATAAGCAAGGGAGCTCCAGCAACGACAGATCGACTAAAGAAACTAAGTCAGAGGAGAGGACTTATGACAACTATTACCATGGCCAAAGATAAATACTTTGATTTGTCACAATTACAAAAGTAACATAAGCATTGGATGAATAATGGCCTTGACAAACAAGAAACCTGCACCTTAATTTATTCAGGAAGGAAAGAAGCACAAGCCAATAATGGTAGAGGCAACCAATAGACACAAAGATGCACTAATACTCGAGCTCAAGCACAACATAAAACTGAAATCACAGCCAATACCAATTTATTAAGACAGAATTCATATATATTCAGAATATGGATATGCTCCAAACTCTTTATTTTGTCATCCAAATAATCAAATCACGGACCGACATTGGAAATCACTCAGAGTATCATCAAAATGTTTGCAGACAGTATTAAAATGACACACAAATAAAAATATTAGCATCCCCACAAAATACTATGAACAGCAAGGGCAATCACCTCCTTTTTCTTTTCTCGCTTGCTCTTCACCTCATGAAAAGGATCTACAAATCAATAAGCTCCACATCAGAAAGGAACTCAAAATGTCACCAAATACTAGCTATATTAATTAACTTAAAGTTTGCAATAGCGAACTATTTTGTAAAAAAGTACAAAAGTCAAACATTATATGAAAACAATTCACCATTAAGGCAGTATAAAGAGACAATTCAAAGTGGCAAAAGCTTGAAGCCCATGGCCAACAAAAGATAGAAAACAATCAGCAAGAGAACTTCTCCCAATTCCCAATGTAACACTTGCAAGACACTTTCAGACATTTATTTTCGTATTACACACATCTCTCTGTTGGTCTAACTAGAAAATGGCAGGTGCAAGGATACGGATGAGAAAACATGGTCCATTGATCCAAATTATTTCTGCTATAAAGAACATCAACACCTTCAATGCTGTGCTCTAAAGACAAGATATCGACCCTTCCGAACCTTCATCATGTAAAGGGGGACAGGCTGTTCTAATCCATTTTTGGGGCAAAGGAAAAAAGTGGAATGAGACATCGTAACTTGTATATCATAGCAATAGAAACATAGAAAGAGCTTCCAGTGCAACACATCAACAAAATAACAAAACTAAAAGCCATAATTTGATCTAAGATGAACCATTAGGGCATGGTCCTCGCTGAATAATGCCAAAGTGACATACATCCACATGCAGTTAACATGGAGACGATATACAGCAGGGCCACCTTGAATTTCAAGGTCTTTCCATGACAATATTTGGTTCCTGAAGTCACCCAAAAATTAGAACAGTACCAGAGACAGCTAGGATCGTGTTTCCCCCTCCTCAGGGTGGCGATCCACTCACTCAAACCGACTCCCACTCCGAGTCAGATCATTCAATGCTACACCAAAACTCGGTCTGTCGACTCAGAGCTGCCTAGTACAACTGAAACTCCTAACCAGACGTAGTGGGACGTTGGCCTTGCAACAAAAGTCCAACGCTTTCCAAGAATGGGATGTCAAACAATGACAACAAGCAGACCAAAAGGCAAAAAGAAAACCAGATACGTGCCTCAGCCGACATGCAAAACGCAGCAGCTCAAACTCGGTGACGACAAAAACAGAAAGAGGCCAACAATCAACACCCAGATGCTCTCGAAAGCAGTTCGAAAGAGAACTCGGAGCTCCCGAAAAATTCAAACTTCCATCACCCGAAAGCAAAATTTCAGCAACCCAGGCCAGAAAACACACAAGAAGAGCTAAAAAAACCCGCCTTTAAAGCGACCCTAAGCCCCATCACCAGTCCCCACCGACGCAAACCCCCGCGCCCCCTCAAAAAGACCTAAGATTTCAAACCCCTTCCTGCCCTACCACCGCCACGCTCTGCCCTAGAAATAAAAAAAGGGGCGAAACGAGCCCCAAGAAAAGCAGACGACCTTGCGTGAGGAGGCGATTGACGGCTTCGTTAGGGTCCATGCTGCACTCCTTGAGCGCCGTGTAGATCTCCAGCTCCGAGCAGTTCACAATCTCCTTCAGGCTCTGCACCATCTTCCTCGACCCCGTGGGGATTGTCGAAATTCCATTGCCCCCTCCGGCGCCGCCGCCGCCCTTGCTCCCCATTCTCTCTCCGCGCCGCCGCCGCCGCCTCCTCCTCTGGCCGGGAGCAGAATCGGCAGATCCAATCAATCCGGGTCGGGTTTTGCCCTCTCCTGCGGCGGCTCCGATACGGGAGGTGCGGGGGCTGTTTTTCCGCCTTTCTCTGTGTCTCTGCAGAAACTTCCGCGGCGAAGAGGGGGGGGAAAGGAAGAAGGAGAAGAAGAAAGATATCTGTACGCGCGCCTCTTTCTCTCTCTTCTTTCTCTCTCTAGGGAGGGGGGAGTCGCAGTGGTGTGTGTGAATCGCTTCTCTCTCTCTCCTCTTTCTCTCTCTTCGGGAACCGAAAGCCAAAAACCCTTGTTCGCCTCTCCGCAATCGCTCGGGTCGCTCTATCCCTCTCTCTCTCCGTTGGTAGCCTGCAATTCTCCGTTTTATAGTCTCCTTATATAGTCGCCCCCCCCGGCCATGATTTTGCTTACTTCTATCCCTTTGAGATTAGAGACTGTTGCCCAAAAAAAAAAATTAGAGACTCTCTCTCTCTCTCCTGTATTTTTTTTTTATTTTGTTTTTCCCCTTTCGTGGAAAAACTAGGATGTATAATAAAAAATGATTAAAAGAAACAAAAAATAATAAAATTTAACCAAACGTGGATTCTAATTAGGATTGATTTCTTTAAAGAAAAAAAAACAAAGAAAACCTAAATTTTAAGGAGATTCCTGATTCTACTTGAAACTTTACTTAGAGAGTTTAAAAAAATATCAACTTTCACTCTAGTCTCAGATTTCTTTTGCCAATCCTCCATCCTATAAATCACCACTACTTTTTTTTAAAATTATCAATATCGGGACTGCTTGGAAATTAATTATCAGAACCTGCATCTTCATCAAAACCATCACCATCGTATGGAACAACGGCAAGAAAGTCAATATTTTTTTTATTGTAAATTAGGTCATCTAATAATACCATAGTGAATTAGAGGCAAAATTATGATATAGTTAATTAAATTTCTAAGGTGCTTATAATTTTTTAAAATAAACTTGTAAGGCTTAAGTTGTAATTCAAAATCCCGGACACTTTTAAATTTAAGCTGTAGACTGGGTTTTGGCAAGTAAAATTCAAATATGATAAAATTTATCCTATCCTACATTGGATGCCTATTCAAGTCAGGATAAAGTAAGATATATAAAGAATATAATCCGGATAAAACTATCTTATAGAGAGATGGATAAAAGGTGAATAGAATTTTAAATATCCATAATAAAAAAGTTATCTTTATCAAATAATAAATTTTTAAATTAATAAATTAAAATTATATTTCAATATAAATAATATTTGAATATGAATATAAAGAATTCAAAATGACAAAAATAAAAATTTAGTTTCGAATTTAATTCTATTTTATAATATATATATATATGTAATATATAATATATTATATTTATTACATATTTTAGGTATTTCAGTATTTTAGGCATCTAAGTACAATTTGCAATTTAAAATGAAAATAGTTAAAAAAAGAGAAGAAAAATAATTAAAAATAAAAATAGGTAAGAGTGTCACAAGAGATTTTCACCATCTTCGTTTGTCAACTTTGACATTCATTTTCATTGACATGCCATTCATATAAAACGATATATATATATATGATGTAAATATATTTAATTGTATTTATTATGATCCACCAAACAATGGATAATATAGCATAATCTCTAGATTTTATATCCTATCATACTTAGTCTTATCTTGATTAGAAATTCAGACGACCAAACGTAAGTATTTTCCTCATCTTTTCTAGCAAGTTGATACCTCTTATTTTACAAAAATCCAAAGTACTTTTTTAAAAGGTTAACACCACAAAACTTCCCATATTGGAACACTCATATCACATTTATTCCATACTAATTTTTGCATTATAAAAATTCTTAAATTTTCCGATCATTTTCTATACTCGAAAGTTAATATTAGGTAAATGTTGTACGTGTATAGCAATTTGAGTTTTCCACAACTCGAAAATTAGTATGAGATAAATATATTATGAGTGTACTAGTTTAGGACTTGTGGTGATATTGACCCATTTTTTAAATTGACCAAGTTTCAAGTGTCTGGATTTTTTTAATGATATTTGTGTTTTTGTGCTTTATCTTTGTACACATTGCTTGTTACTCTTTTCCTAGTATACTAAAGTTTCGTTCCTTTTCATTTTAATAGCAAAAACATACTTAAAAATTAGAAATTATTTTGGCCTTAAAATAGAATAGGACACCAACAATACTATAATTTTCGCATGACATTGACCTTGATAACATAATTTTTCAAGCAATGATTTAAGTGTGATAACTTTCGAAAAACAATCACTTAAGTTACATTAACAAGTTCTCTCATATGAAAATCCTAAGGATGTCATGCCCTAGATCTCGAGCGCATAAACATCCCATGACGGTCGATTAAATTTTGACGTCTTATGACGCATCGCTGACTCGTTATTTTTATCTTTTGATTAATGCATGCGAAAGCACTTAATATAAACACTTAATCAATCAACAAAATAGAGATAGTAAAACACAACAAACGATTTCCAAAAGCGGCACCTTTATTTATCCACTTGTTAACCCCATGAAGTTTGATATTTACAAGTCTACCTCAAAAGACAACTTCCTAACGATCAATAGACAAAAAGGGTCAAAGAGGATCAAGGTTAGCTTAAACTTCACCAACAATGAGGCCAAACAAAAAGTAACGCCAGGCACACCCGCTTCTTGGTCCATCAAGACCCCAAACCGCACATGATGGTTCTCCATACTACGAACCTAAAAATATTTAACAACAACGGGATGAGATATAAATCTCAGCAAGTTAACAACCTAAACCTCAATTATGATGCAAATTCGTCTCAAAGGCAGTCTAAACACGCATTATATACAAACTTACCTCGCCTTGGCACATTCCTGTATATTAGCACTTCTCACGTGGCAATGATAGTGCAACATGCATAAATAATAATCATAACACATTCTAAAAATTCCATATGCATTGCCAACACACGTGTTTCAATTATTATGATCCCTCAAGCCATGGCCAACACAAGAATCGGTGGTCTTCTGGCATGACCAGGTATCGTCCTACCCCATCGGGCACGACATTTGTCTAGAATCTCCACCTAGACAGCATTCCATAAAGGAGCATCGATCCGACCTCAACCGCAACTCAACATCCGAACCTCCGCCAAGTATCGATAAAAATTGGGCATCACCCCCAAACTCCTATTAGGTTATAATTTCAATTAAATGACCACTCAAGCACATTATTAATCAAGCCAATTTTTGTTGCAATTGATTAGCCAAAAACAAAATATTTCATTTTCAAATAATCACTTTGGCAACTTTTCACATTTAAAAATAGGGGTGTGCATGGTCCAGGCGGGCGGTTCCTGACCTAGAATCGGGAACCGCCCGTTAAAGACCAATTCCAAAAAATTAGAACCGGGATCCACCCGTTTATTGCATGGATCCACCTAGAAACCGGACCGCCGGTTCAGTCTGGTTCTCGAGTGGATCCATGGAACCGGTCTCACCATACTAATAATATCACTTTCTAAATATCACCATAAGAACTCTTCATATCGAGTAATATACTAGAAACCAAAAGCTACAACAACTAGAAATCAAAACATAAAGCAAAAACAACAACTAATTTGAGAAACTACATTAATCACGTTTCACTCAAACATTCAAAAGAGAATCCTAAACTGTTTTAGCTTCTCGGTCATTTTCCTTCATAAAAGCTACAGCAACATAATGATAAAAAGAGAATCCTAAGGGTGCGTTTGGTAATGTTTCTGTTAAAAAATTATCCTAGGGAACAGAAATTGAAAAAACTATTTCTGCTCCGGAAAACAATTTTTGAACAGAAGAATGTTTTAGTAAACTTATTCCTGAAATAGAAAAAGAACAAAAAACATGTTTAGTAAATTTGTGTTCTTTTAATTTTTTAAATATTTTTATTGTATTTTTCTTATTTTTCTTTCTTTCTTCTTTTTTTTTTTTTCTTCTTCCTTTTGGTCGGTCGCCGGCCTTGGCCATGGCTCGCGACAGCCGACAAGGGCCGACGGCCTCACCTAGCCACAACGAGGTTGAGCCTCACCGCCGGCGTGCGAGGTCACCTCACCGGGGGCTGGCGACGCTCGGCCTTGCCGAGGGCTGGCGATGCTCTGGCGAGGTCGCCGGCCTTCGACGGCCAGTTACCGGTCATGGCCAAGGCCAGCCAAAGAAAAAAGAAAAAAAAAAGAAAGAAGAGAGAGATTTTTTGTTTCTCCAAAGTGTTTCAGAAATAAGAAAAAAAGTTTTTATTGTTTCTTATTTCTGTTCCAAATTTGTTTCCGAGAATAAAAAAATAGATTTTGAACAAAAATACAAACAAACGCGTATTCTTTTTTTTTTTTTGTTCCCGAAAAAAAAAAAAAACAAGATTTGTGTTCATAAACAGAAAAAAGAAACACAAACACCTAAACTATTGCGAAGGCCTCAGAATTCAAAATCAACGTTTACTACATCTTCTTCACTCCTCCATGGTTTTTGCCTCTTCAAGCGCCTCATAAAACATGGAGATAGAGTCCTCTATCCCATTGATGGAACCTTCTTAGAATTCAGTTTTTCACCTGAAAATGGGACCGAGAAAAACCATTATTTCACTCTTCCTCTCTTTTTTTTTTCCCCTTTAAACCTAGACTTCACCTGCTTTTTTCAAAAATTGCCATCAATGAAAACAAAGAAAAAAAACCAAATTTAAATACGTGGAACAAACTCATCAAGTAAAGTAAATAGACAAGTTTACACTTTACAATGACGCAATAATCACAACAAGTTTCTTTACCCAAAAAAAAAACAATCGCAACAAGATTCACCTAAAAGTTCACGACTTATAAAGCTTGTGAATCCCAAGTTTTGAGCTCTTAAGTTCCAAGTTCCAATCTCCTGAAAGTAAAATAATAATTAATAGATGATTGCTCAACATTAGTAAAAATTGAACTCAAACGATTATTGAAAATCTCACAACATATATTTCTCCCACTTCAACTTGTAAACTCTATGGACCGTCAATCTCCGTGTTAACATGATCCATATCTAACAAAAATAAGATATTAAATAAAGTGTTCAGTTATTAGATAATAGATATACAAAAGAATTAAATTATGAAATGATATGGACTTACCCAATTTAAACTTTTCCGCATTCTCGATACACTCTTCAACATTAATTGGCTCAAGAATTGCTCTCAACCAACATTAAAGCTTTAACAACTTTAGGAGTCAAATAACTCCGAAAACCATCAAGCACACGACCAGAAGTACTGAAAGTTGATTATGAAGCAACTGTAATAACAGGAATAGACAAAATATCCCAAGCCATTAAAGATAAGATTTTAAACTTTTGGCCAGCAACACTCCACCAATTCAAAATGTCAAGATCATGACCATATTCAAGTTCAGCTTTAAAATATCGATTGAGCTCAGATAAGTTATCATCGGACTTTTTCTTCTCCTCATTAAGATAGTCATCATACGAAGGCTCTTGCACATAAAAATTTAAGCTGCAATTATCCTATTTATTTCTCTCATTAAAATAATAATCACAGCTACTACCGATATTAGTAGAACTTACCAATTCGCCATCCAAATTTTTGTCTCTAGAAATGTGACAAGATTTCTCATAAAATTTAAACACACTTTTCAGGGCAAACTTCACATTATCAAACATCTTATCAACTTTTACAGCATTATCATAAATGAGTTTACAACAATACCTCACATAATTCAGTTTTTTCTAAAATCCAATGTTACCGCAATCAATATCATCATATTTACTTTTTCGAAACTCTCATAATATTTGTTAAACTTATCTTTCATTTTTACACGCCCATAACTCTCACCCTAGGATCAAAAGCCTTCGTCGCTTCTCACA
This sequence comes from Eucalyptus grandis, assembly GCF_016545825.1. Lineage (NCBI taxonomy): Eukaryota > Viridiplantae > Streptophyta > Magnoliopsida > Myrtales > Myrtaceae > Eucalyptus > Eucalyptus grandis. The sequence continues at coordinate 33,066,657 of NC_052616.1, forward strand.
AATAATTATACAAAAAGTTATCCCCACAAAATAATTATTTGAAATGATATACAAAGTTCCAAACATCTTCTTGGTGGTATCATAAAACTTCTTCAAAAAATTAGAAAAAACAATAGCATTTTCCCAATCAATACTACTTGAAGTATCATAATTAAGCTCAGTTAAGAAAGAAACATCATCTTCTTCCATCATTTCAAAAGTTTTCTTAGCTTTATGGCACTCTCTAACATTAGGTAAGTGGAATTCCACCTAGTTAAAATATCAAGACAAATTAAACCATTATAAGCAATCCTTATACTTTCAATGCAATATCGAAATGTCTTAACTCTCATAAGAGAACTCCTCACATACCTAACCACATTTCAAATATGTGTAATGTAATCATGTATCTCGGCCAAGCCATCCTTCACAATCAAGTTTAACATATAAGCTGTGCACCTCATGTGTAAAGATTCACCATCTAAGATCAATAGCCTCTCTTTTTAAAAATTTTCTTTCAAAGAACCAATGGCCACATCATTTGAATTAGTATTATCCACTGTGATTGTGGACATTTTTTTCTCTATTTCCCACTCATATACGTATTTCTCAACTACTTTCCTAATATCCATGCCCTTGTGACTAGCTATCACCACAAAATTAATAATCATTATGTGTAATTTCCAATTTTCATTAATAAAATGTGTAGTAAGACATAGATAGTTCAAATTCTGAATGTGAACTACATGTATCAGTCGTGAGTACGATCCTAGAATTAAACTTACGGAAAGAAGCCTTCAAATTTCTTTTTTCAGAAAAATACAACTTAATGCAATCCCTAACCACCATAAATCGCGGCATATGCTTGAAGAAATGTTGTAATTAATTCACATAATCACGAAATCCAACACGTTCAGTAATCGAAAATGGTTGTTCATTATTTATAATAATCTGAATAAGCATTTGCTTACATTTCTTTTGATCAAACTTTCATGTTGTTAAAATTCCACCACTCCAAGTATTATTAGTAGCATCTCCTCTTATCATTTAAGTTTTATCTACTCTTTGTGATGCAAACAATTTTTGCCTTTTATCCATATTGCGAGAATACTTATTGCACTTTTTCAAGTGCTTCAACATATTTGAAGTACCATTATCAACATGGTACAAATGCTTGGATCCGCAATAATTGCAAAATACATCAACTTTCTCATTTTTGTGAGTTGTTCATTTTCGAAAATGAAGTCAAGCTGCTGATTTTCGCTTACTAGGAGGAGAACATAAACAAAAACTGAATACTTTATTTGTTTTGAATGCTTCTTCAAAGTTTTCGCCTCATTCATGTTCTTGTGATGTTGATTCCACTATTGGCATTATTGCATCATTGGATTCATCTAATTCCATTGACATGTTAATGAATCATCTGCTCGAATCAAGCAACACGTCGTCAACACTAAAACACTTCTCATGTAGCTAAATCATATTTTACTTACAACAGAAAATAGATATAAAATGATACAATAAAAGCTCAATAAACAATCAAACTTCCTTTTGTAGATGAGCTACTTTTTATTAAATCTTTTTAGAGAAGATAGGCTCCCCTTGTAATATTTAACCCCGACTTTATATCTTTTTTAGTGGGATGATCGGTCAAAATGGTCCTAGAGATGAGGGCTTGTAAATTTTAAATATTTTTGAGTAATTAAATAAAGCGTGGAAGTTACACAATATGTGTTTGTGTGTTATTTTTTCTCACTACCCATTGTTGTTGTTGATTGGGTGTTAGAGGTTGCACGCTTCCACATGCGCATAATGGAAAAATAAAAATCCATGGGATGACAATGTTTCCTGGGACGTCACAAATTGGTCCCGTCATGAAGGATGTCGTGTTCTTGCGGCCGAGGGAAGGACCAGGGTGTGACATTGGCTCTAATGTGATGTGGTATTTGACGATTATAATTATTTGTATTTTATGATTCTTTTTATTAGTTTTGAAAGATCATCATTTTATTGGCAACTCAATTGTGTGTTTTGGAAAACATTTTATTCCACATTGAATGAAATAAATGCTTGAGATCAAAGATGAATCTAACATTCCAAGAGGGAGTATGATTATCTGGCCTATGGAACCACTTTAAAGGTTCCGAGAGTTATTGGGATCCCGTGAGTTGTAGTTACAGTGGTTGATAGTTGGCTTTTATAATGTGTTGTGGTTGAGGATTTTCATTATTTATATTTAAGGAATTCCTATCAATTTCAAAAAATTATCATTTGCGGTATTAAAGGAAAAATCCGCCTAACTACCCTATTTCCCGACATAAGAAAAATATAACGTGGAAACAAAATTTTGAAAATAGAAATTTGATGTTATTATCAAAATAATTTCTATTCCTAAAAAAATAGAAATTTTATTATGTTATCAAACGAATTTCTATTTTAGAAATAGAAATTTTAAATCGTTATTTAACGCATTTCTTTGCTTAAAAACTCCTTTAAAGAATAAAAATTGAAATATCTAGAAATCGATTTCTAAAACATAATGATTATCATTTGCGTCTTATAGAAAACTACAATATCATATGCCTATTTTTGGGATACACTATAGTCACGACCAACTTCATCTATTTCCTCCAATTTAAAATTCGTAAGAGAGATTTCAAAAAATTTAGAGGTAAACTCAATACAATCATTAAAACATATTTCTATCATCTGCTAGTTGAGTCTAAAATGATTTTAGTGGTATGACTGAAAGAATTGTAAACAAAAAAGGCGTAAGGAATTTTGGCGATAGCATTGTTGCCCCTCCTCTTGCAATGGTTGTTTTGTGTGTCATATACTAATTTCTCTATTTACACTTTTGATTGTGGTGAAATTATTTCTTAGAATGCTTCATTTCCCTTATAACATCATATATATGCTTCTTTTCCAAAGACAACCATCTAGAACCATTGGTATTATTCTCGCAAGATGTTAGTGTTATGATTTCGAATACAATTCCCTAATCCAATTAACTCTATTTGGTAACCAGCTAGATAGTGCCTAATTCTATTCTTTTATTTCTTGAGATAAAAAAATAAAAAATAAAAATCCATTTGATAACTTTTCTGTTTTTGAGAATTTATTTTCGAAAATAGATTTGGAATAGAATTAAGTAAAAAAAATTACTTTTTCTCGAGAATAACTCCAAAATCAAGTCCATTTTCTTTTTCTTTTTTTAATCTTTTCTTTGTTTCTTTTCTTCTTCCCGGAACAACTCTCCGGCAACTGGGTAATGTTTGAAATTTTAAACAGTTACCAAATAGGCTCTTATTGTTCATGCTAGCGCTAGTTCCTCTTTTCATTTTTGTATGGTTATTACTTTATTGCATTTCTAATCTAATCTACTATTATATTCTATAAGTACCATGGCAAATATTTATTGACATAGCATGAGCTTATTAAATTTTATTGAAGTTAGCCTCCTCAAGCTCGAGAAGTCAAAGCTCAATCGAGCTTGATTTGAGTTTTGATTTGAGGATATGTGAGTGGAGTTGAACTTACCGACCAAAAAAACGAATAAAGTTGAATATGAATATTAAACTTTATCAACTTGACTTGACTTAATTCTAATTTATATATCATTTTTATAATCTAGTTAGAATACAAGTTGATGTGCACAAAGAATATCAAGAACAACCATCTCCATGGACAATGAACAATCTTCAAACACATCCACTTGTCACACACTACATCCAAAGATGCACAGAGCATGTACATTTTCATGACCAACTTAAAATATGAGTCCTATATAAACAAATCTTACCATAAAATAATTACTTAGAATTCTAAATGTTTAGTTATCCTACATGTGCATGTGGAACAATTTTTTGTTCAATTGATTTAGTTCAAGAAACCTTGTATGGATATGGAAGAGATGAAGAGAGCTGATAGGAATAGCGGGCGAACGAGCGGGATTGAATCACGTTTTTCGTGCAATTATCCTTCACCACAATGTCAGTCTTGTCGGTGCTATTTTTTTTTTTTTAATGTATTGTGATGTAGTTTGTGTTAGTAAAAAAATTGTACAGAGTTTTTCAGGGCAAAAGTACACCTCAAATGCTATAACTTGGCACAAAGGAACACTTAAATGCTATAACTTACAAAAGGTACACTTAAGTGCCACATTCGAAGAAAAATTGATCACTTAAGTGCCAAAGTTCCAGTCAAAACGCTGACGTGTCAATTTTCTGGCAAAGTGAGTGCAAAATGACGCCGTTTTGCAAGTTAACATGGCCAAATAATGCAAAAACGGCATCGTTTTGGGCTAACGTGGTAAAAAAATAATATAAAATTTAATTTAATTTAATTTAAAATTAAATTTGGTTAAAATATTTAAAAATAATAATTTTAATATTAAAAAAAAAATAAATGGGGGGGGGGGGAGGGAGAGGTGGCTAAGGGTTGAGCCGCCTCCCGTTGTCGCCGAGAAGGGCCAACGACGAGAGGGGGAGGCTTGGCCGAGGTCGGCGGGCCCGGCCAGGGCCGGCAACCCCGGCCGATCGATGGCGAGGATCGTCGACCCTTGCCAAATCTAGGCAAGTGGCGAGGGCTTGCGGCCCTTGCCCAGATTTGGTGAGGGTCGGATCTCGGGCGACGGCTTGCGAGCCCTCACCGCCGGTCGACCGGGGTTGCCGGCCCTTGGCCGGGCTCAACGACCCCAACCAAGCCTTCCCCCTCCGTCGCTGGCCTTTCTCGGCGATGGCGAGGAGGCCCTCAGCCACCTCTCTCCCTCCCCCTTTTTGTTTTTAATTTTTTTAATATTTTTTTTAAATTTAATTTTAAATTTAATTTAATTAACTTTTATATTATTTTTTTACCACGTCAGCCCAAAACGACGCCGTTTTAGTAGTATTTGGCCACGTTAGTGTGTAAAATGGCATCGTTTTGCACTTGCTTCACTGGAAAAATGCCACGTATGCAATTTGGTCAAATTGGCACTCAAGTGATTTATTTTGCTATGATTTTTGCATTTAAGTGTACTTTTTGTAAGTTATAACATTTAAATGTTTCTTTCTGCCAAGTTAGCACTCCAGGGGTCCGCATCTCAAGTTTTTCATGAGAATGTTATTATGAGAGAGGTAAGTGTTGCACGGGAGATATAGCAAGTGAGATGAAGTAGAGTGCACGTGAAGGAGAAATTGATAATCCTAGGGATTTGAGAGGTGGCAAATGAAAAATGAGTAGTAATAACCACAATAGAGAATTTCATTGGTAATGTTCTCGTTGTGAACCCCTGACCCACAAATGAATGATTTAGGGATATTTTAGTCCCACACATGAAATGATCGTTGAATAGGACGTGTATTGAATCGATGAATAGTCTCTCACAAGTTGAGAGGACATAAGCTACGGTTAGGTTGGATATGTCGCTTTTCTTTTCTTTTCTTTTTTTTTGGCTGATTAACACGGCACTCCGATATTATCACCTTTTCCCAGCATCTAATAAGAATTTACAGAACGCTATATAATAGATCACGGAAGGACCTTGTTGTACAAAAAAATTAATTTGAAGACTGATCACATTAATCAAGTAAATCGATGGATTTAATCGCATAACAAATCAATGAACCCAATCGCACATTCGGTATCCGTTTGCGGACTAAAATGCACGTAACCCCGACGATGAGTTTTTGGGCCCAGAACTGAAACAGCCTTATGAAATGTCCTAAACATCTTGACTTACTTGCAGACTCATTGGGCTCTGCAATTGCAATGTTCATCATGCAAAAGAATCTCTCTCTCTCTCTCTCTGTAATCGAGTCAAATGCCTCTTCTATCTCCATTCTGTAATGTGAAATCTCACAATGGCGTTGGATGGTATCGACCTCCCAAGTTCCTAGATCGCGTGGCTGTCCTAACATTCCCGATGAGGGCTCTAGATCGTTGCTGCCGTCGATAGCTTCTTTCGCCGCCAGTGAGTTTGTCTCAGCTTTTTTTCTTCAATTTTCATATTTATCTTCCTGCTGCAACTTCACACCTGATTTTGGAAAATTACAAAAAGTTCTGCAATTGTTACAACTTGCTAATTCACTCATAAACTTATTTTTTATCAATTGAGTCATAAACCTTTTTATAATTATTCATGATTAGTCCATCCGGTCAAAATTGGTCGGCCGATCGATGTGGCAGCTAGCGAGGCTAGAGACATTTTTTTAATAATAATTCATTTTTGAATTTTTATTAATTTTTATCCTTTTATCTTTTTCTTTCTCTTTTTTCCTCCTCTCTCCTTCTTTCTTTGGCTCCTCCTCCTCTTTCCTCAAAACTAAGGCGACTCCTTGCTTCCTTTGGCTTTGGTGATGGCAAGGGGAGCCTCGCCGATCGCAAAACGAGGGCTCACCTCACTAGTTCGTGCTCAAGCGATGGCGGGGTGAGCCCCATTGATTTGGCGAGGAGGGCTCACCATTGCAAGTCTGGCAAGGGCCTCCTCATCGGGTTTGGCGAGGGCTCACCTCGCTTGATGACCGCGAGGCGAGCCCCTAGCCAGATCTTGCCAAATTCGGCGGGGGCTCATCTCACCATCACCGGCGCGAGCTCGCCGACTGGCAAGGCGAGTTCGCCGAATCACCTCGGCTCATCGTCGTTGCTAGGCACAAGCTAAAGGAAGAAGGAGGGAAAAAAAAGGAAAAAAGGAAAAAAAAGGAAAAAAAAGATAAAATTAATTAATAAAATATTTCAAAAATAAAATATTATTTAAAAAAAGGTCGCCGACGCTGTCGATCGGCTGCCATATCAACGTTGGCCAATCAATTTTGGCCGAATGGACTGATCGGGAATAATTGTAAAAGGTTTAAGACTCAATTGATCAAAAAAATAAGTTTAAAATAAGCTGAATTGACACAATTGCAATAGTTTTATGACTTTTTTTGTAATTTTCTCCCCGATTTCCATAAGCTTATTTCAGTGGCCAATGTCCTTCTCTTAATTTTAGCTCATTTTAGGTGTTAGTTCTTCTTCTTCTTTTGGCAATGACGATGAAACTGGCAATTTTAGCACTTCCTTCACACAATAAAAATGTACAAAATAATTGAGAATGAAAGGTGACATTGTAACACAAAGCAGCTGATTGTGTTACTGTAGATTCAACTAAGAGTAGGTTCAAATGGCAATGCTATTTTTTCCGTCTACTTAGCTACGTGAGTCTATGAGTATGTTAATCCCCGTAATACCTCGAACTGCCATATATCGATACATCTTAGTTGGAATAAACTATGCATTCTCGAGAATCTATTGTTATTGGCAATTTCTGTCGACACAATTCATGAGATGTGGCGTCTACACTATCAAGCCTATTGCATGATAGAGTGCGTTGCAACGTCACCTTTCGTTCTCAAGCTGTGAATCTTTGGCTCATGGTCTCTCGCAAATCTAATTTCCCGTGTAAACCCTTCAATAGGGTCACTTGATTCACAGCTGGAATGGGAAATTACTTAACATTTGAACCCAATCTCACGGAATCAAATTAAACTAATTCTTGTTCCTTCAATGCAAGATTTATTAAGGATGATCGTTGAAGGATGATATTGTCAGGTAATTTTGACGTTATATACTTAAAAGGGAGGGTATCAACCTCAAGGATCTATGTTGCAAAATGTGATCATATTGTAAAAAGTGCATATGGGCACGCAAAAAGAAAGCAAGTAATGAATATTGTAAAAAGTGCATGTGGGCGTGCAAAAAGGAAAGCAAGTAATGAATCATTGGGATAGCAAGAGGTGGACAATACAATGTTATCACTAAGAAATTTGTGTACTCGTGGATTCATTCTAAAATTTACAATGGTTCTAGGTACATGATTGTGCTCTGCTTTGATGAAACTTTGACAAGAGTTGATGTAATTTGACATGCAAGTCAGTGAGGGTTTCTACAGCTTAAGAGATTGGGTTCAAAGAAGAAAAAGAAAAAGAAAAAGGCAGTGACAGCAGTTTGTCTTCTCAATTACACGAAGGGAAGCAAAACACATCGGGACGTTGCAAATTAAAGGAATGAAAAACAAGGAGAAAACTTGGTCAAAAACTGAAATGAGTTTTGATACTACAATTTTACTCCCACTGATCTGACAATTTCATGGTTTTGATATGAATTTTTAACTTTTTGTGGCAACAGCATCTATCGCATAACATTCCACTAATCTACTCGCTTTATCAACATTAACAAGCCACGCTTTTTAGCTATAAGTTAAAAGCTTGGTTTGATTGAAAGCAAAGGAGGAAAATTGCGATAAGATTTGCCCTCGAACTGCGTTTCCATTGTACCATCTTTGAGGTTCCCATGTCTTTGCCGCCTCCATCTGTCATGGGCCAGGACGATGCTTCTCATCTATCTCCAATGAGAAGGAAGAATTCCAGCCTAGGAAGAGGGATGTGTTCTCCAAGCTCTCAACTTTTGTCCACATTCCAGTATCCAAGTCAATGGAGAAAACATGAAGTCAAAAGGTTCCATTAGGTTTTTGTTGTCCACATCACGACACTGGCAATAGAAATTCTATTGTTGATTGCACTAGACAGCTTGCTCGCAACTTGGGAGTCTTTGCCCCGTCCTGAAAACTAAGGGCTTGTTTGGTAACGTGACAAACAGTGTCTGATTCTGATTTTTTGTTTCCAGAATTAGTTTGGGACGAGAATCGCGTTTAATAAAATTTTTGTTCCCGGGAACAGATTGGGAAGAGATTGAGAATAAAAAAAAAATGTGATTCTCTATCCGAGAATCAAAAAAAGAATTAGAATAGTGAAAGTCTCATTCTTCTCTTCTAACATCCCACGATTGCCATCCACCACCACCCACCGTCATCCCCCATCGCCGCCATCCACTGCCGGTCACCGTTCGCCGATTCGGTGAGCTTGCCGGAGGCTCGCCAAGCCAGGGCGAGGTCCGGTGAGCTTGCCAGAGGCAAGCCCAGCCACTGGCGAGGCCGGCCTAGCCACCGGCAAGGCTAGGCGAGCCTTGTCGGTGGTCGAGCGAGCGTCGAGGCTTGACCTCGTCGGTGGCAAGGCGGGCCTCGCCCAGCCCGGCGAGGCTCGCCCGACCACCGGCGAGGCTTGACCTCGCCCGATCTGGCGAGGCCGAGCCTCAGCAGGGCTGGGCAAGCCTCGCCTAGCTGTCGACGAGGCTCGGTCAACGAAGGCCAGTGATATGCTCTAGTGAGCGTCGCCGACCCTTGTCTGGCTAGTCGCCGGTCTGGCAATCGGCCACATGAAGAAGAAGAAGAAGAATAGGAGAAAAGGGAAAAAGAAAAAGAAAAAAAAAAAAAAAGTAAAAAAGAAAAAGTAAAAAATATTTAAAATTAAAAGAAATTAATTTAGAACAGAATCAATTAGCATGATATCAAATGCAATTCTATTCTAGAATAAAAAAATTTGGACAGTTACCAAACACGTTTTTTTACTCAGAATCAGTTCCCGGAAACAGAATCGTTACCAAACGCGTCCTATCAGCTTCGAACAGAATTGGTAATCCCGGTCACGCCTCAATATGCTACCCTCACAATTAAGGGCAACAAAGCACCCCTTATAGAATATATCGAAATTATAATACCTCGGGAGGTCAATGCCGTCCATTCCTCGTCGCAGCTTTTCCAAAACCCTAACTATCCATAGTTATTGTAGATTACCAGGACCCTGTAATCTGGAGATGTGGTAGAGCAATCAAATCGGACGAACTTAGCAATAGCGTCCCCTTTCCGTCCGCGGGCATCAGCCACAAGATGTCACTCATCTCTTCGACGAATGTTTTTTGTCCGCGAGCATCAACCACAGGATGTCGCTCATCTCTCTGAACAAAGGTGTCGCTTTTAGTAACATGTATTATTTAAATATTCTGTCAAGTGCTGCACACTGCTCGAAACGCAGATAAATCCTTCCACAAAGGTGTTGCTTTTAATATTTATTATTTATATATTCTAACACTCCTCATGCTTAATTTCATTTTTTGTCCTCATACTAAGTGTGGACATATTTAATTCATGAGATAATTTAAATTTAGAAAAATAAACTCAAGACCTCCTACTTTAATATTATATGATATTTTGTTGGATTTACTTTAAAAACTTAAGCCGATAAATTTAAATGTGATTTATTATTTAAATATTTTAATAATTTTTTCGCCATTTTCAATTTTATGATATTTTGATGAGGGAAGAAAGTAAATCAATTTCAAGAATGATAATTTATTACCCACAAAAGCTGTGTGTGTCCATATCTATATATAGGAATTTTTATTTGCTAAAACATAAAAAAGAACATTTAATATGAGATGGCCGAAGGTACTAGAGTACATTCAGCAAAATTAGTGCTAAATGACGTTGTGTATCACTTTTGTTTTCTCCATATTTACAAATTAGGGCTAGACTTGTCGTGTACTTCAAACCCTAATCCCACAACTGATGAATTGGATTAAAATTGTTTTTCATTCTCGTCTGCTAGCAGCTACAGTCCCAATTACAAAGTCCTAGAGAACAACATTCGTCTCGTCCCCGGAATCTTTGGCCAAGGACATTAGAAATCTTAACAAAGAACTAACACTTCATTCGCCTCAACTTAAGCAACAAGAACAAATGAAATAGAATGCCAAAAAAAAAAAGCAACAAAAACAGCAGAATGCCGGGCCCAAATCCTAGTGCGATGCTTGGCACTATTCAAGACAGAGAACGCCAACATCGCGAAAGACTCCTTCGTCTTCGTATCTCGTGAAGACATCGCCAGTTCGATCCCGACAAACAGCAACAACACCTTAAGAATTCCAATCGGGAATTGGTTCCATGTCCTCCCGAATGAATTCCCATGTACCAGCCAGAGCGCCAATTTCCCCACGCAAGAAATGTTGGAGTTTACATAACATGCATAAGTGAGATAAAATATTAACATGGCTTGAAGCAAAAAAAAATTAAGCCATGCAAGCATTTCTAAATGGTTTTGTTCGTGCATTTTAATAGAAAATCAGAAGACCAAAAAGGGTTAAACGGATCACCACGCGTAGCGTGCCCAAAATGGCTTGGTTCAAATGTGTTTCAGTTCTAGCCCCACAATCGTTGGAACTTTAATTTAGACACACCATCAATTGCACGTTACCATTATAATTGTGCTACCAATCCCGTAGAAATACTTTGCACTCTTGATATTTCAGTCATTGCATCAATATTGCACACGCTAATATTAGCAACAGTTGCTGGTCGTGCACGCTGTGCATTGCACACGATCAGCAATGGTTGCTCACCATGTGCAGCACAAGGTCAGCACACGATCAGCAACCATTGCTGACCGTGTGCAACTTTTCTTTAAAAATATAAATAAAAGGGCACGACCAGCATGTTTACAGTTTGGGCACATTATCATGTGTCCACTTTGACGTGTGCATCATATGCACGTACGCTCATGACCAAAACCAAAATAAAATAAAATTTCAATTTAATTTAATTTTAACCCAATCAATTCCATTCTTGTAAGTGAAACATATTTGCAATCTCCCCTTCAAGATTATCCTAAATTTTGTAAGTGTGCAATATTCTTAGGTTTATCACTTAGTTAATAGTAAGACTTGCACCATACATTTGTACTCCAAGAGAGTTGATTGTCTCGATCAACCTTTAAGTCTTATAAGTCATAATTGACATCTAGTGATATATCGTGACCATCTAGAATAGTATGAATGTTTTAAAAACATAATGAAACTGTTAGCTTTGGGTACAATATTTTAATCCCTCTCTTACTATGTCCTAATTGAATAAAGATCATGGAATATTTGTCAAATCACAAATTCAATTATATGCACAAACTTGATTGACATGCATTTTATACAAGACATAAATAGTTCATTCTTAGTTACAACCTCGATCAAAGATTTTAATGCTATATCATAATTATATTTCATAGGACATCATTATTATACCTTGCATGTAACAAGGAGGCATATTCCATTTTGTGCATACATGTAACTTCGTATATGAATGAACTATAATCATCAAATATGAAGACATATCAACAAACCAACAATATGGGCACATGTGAACCATAGCCATCCAATGCACAAGTCAACAATTGATGAATGATTAGACATTGAAAAAGGAAAACTTTTACGTCACTACTCATTATATGCGTGTCATGTTCATGTATTCAAATTTGAGCATCACAATATCCAATGACTTGATTATTATTTCATAAAGTATCTAATACTTAATGGTGAAATTACGAACACACTATCTTAACAAAATCATTAATATTCATTTAATGATCCATTAACCAAGAATATTTATTGTCACACATATTCTAATGTCTCAATAATAGGTTTAGTCACAACTGATTTTATGACATCATTCATATATATTACATAATTGGATAAATGAATGGATATGTCTTTGTCATTAATTAAATAATAAGATTGATAGAATAACTAAAATCCCTAACATGTAATTATTACATAATTACCTTAAGGCATACACCCAACAAGAAACACCACTCCTCTCATTAAACCGGTATTACCATCCTCCAATGAATAGACCAAACACATAGGTGGGTCGGGCCATGTTTGGGCCGAATTGAAAATTCTCCTAACCAAATCGACCCATTTTATGCAATACAGATCTAGTGACCTACACCCAACCCATTACTTAAAACTTCCATATTTAACTCCATTTAAAAAAATAAAAAAAAATCATAATCAAATTGATGTGAGAGCATAGAGTGAGCAAGTGTAGGATTAAGTGAGAGCGAAAAAATGTGAAGAGAGAGTCATTCATGTAGGTTGAGTCTAAGATTATGAATTCACCAACATCCATATTACTTTTTGTTTTATTATTTTAGACCCATTTATGATCCATTCACTAAATATAACTAATCCATATAATAACTCAACCCATCAAATATGCATTAATAAATGAGCTGATGACCTATTTTGACATGTCTACCCACGAAATTCATGATCCCTACACCCAAAAGAGAACGAGAGAGAATTAGTTTTCCCTCATACAAAGTGGCATCATTTTAGTCAAAAGTGCCATGTCATCTCATTCTTTTTCCACGTCGAACTTCAATATTTTTAAATGCCACGTCAAACTTAAAAGTTCCATAAAAAAATTCGATTTTCCTCCAAGATACTCAAGTGACTGAAAAAAAATATTTTGTTAATGAAGTGAGACTTGTATGAAAATTTTATAACACTTATGGGTCCTTTTCTATCCATACTTTAATTGATTTTGTCAACGATTGATGTAGTAAAGCTATTCTCATACCGTTGAGACATGTCTCGACTCGCCTTTCAAGCCCAGACTAGATGTCACCCAGCCAGACTGTCCTTAGTCCGAACAGTGGGCATCCAACCCACTTTCGATCCATTTAAGATCTCTGAGCTTGTCCTTGGTGGTCCCTTTGATCCATGGTCATCCCTAGGAACAGGCTGAACATACATTAACCAGATCATCCATGGTGCGTAGCCAACGGGTGTCGATGTTTATATTTTAAAGTTGCTCATGGGGATCCCGTCCTAGGGCATTATAACAAGGTCTTGTTTAGATATTGCCCGATTAATCTTGGGTTGAAATCTTTTCCTTTCTTTATCTTCATTATTGATTGTTTTAATGTTATTGTTGGGACATTTATGCATGGTAATGTAGATTCATTGTGTTCTAAAAATTGAAAAGCCGGAAGAGATTGCAAGAAAAAAAACATTTTATTAAAGGAGAATGGATAGTGGTCAATAGGTGTTAGGCAAAACTAGCACAATCAAGTAAGGTACGAGAGCCTGCTTGCTCCTGACAGCCTAAGAATAGATTTGTGGCGGAACGAATTAAAATTCAATTACCAAAGTACAATCAATAATGCTTGGAAGAGCCGGTGTGTAGAGAACCTCGCAAAGTGTCATAGGCACACCTAGCAATCCTTGAAACTCCTTTGGGGTTCACCTCAGGATAGGTAACAATGTGCATTAGTTTAATTGTTGAGAAATGTTAAGAGATACCCATTGTCGCACTGAATAACCATCCTCTTCTACTGCAATTCCAAATCAATGAACAAACCTCTAAGTCAAAATAGCTTCCTTGATTGTCTTATTGACCTGCTTTACTTCAATCCTTGACAATAGTTGGCCGTTGGCCTTAGTCTACTTTGGACCAGAAAAGTATAATGAGTGAATTAGGAGGTCCAAAATGTTTTTGTCCCCCTTGAAATGGCAAATATGGTATTTGCCCACCACCTCTTTTTTTTTCGAAAAACAATAAAAAAAACACCACATCAGCATTTTTCACCCTCAAATTGGACAGAATTAACAAAGATATTCGATTGCCACCTTTTGATAAATTTTAAAATTTAATTACAATAATTAAAAACTTTAAAATATAATTACACTTTTATAATAAGTTTTAAAATTTCTAATGTACTTATCTCTAAAAGAAAAGCACAAAAGGTGTACCACGATCAGCATGCTTGGTAAAAACTTCTAGGCCCAGCCTAAACAAGGCCCTCAAGGACTTGCCACGCCCACACATTTATTAAAGTAATTAATGAATTTGCTTCGGCATTTAAAATTTATTAAATAATAATAACACCAAATTTCTAACGTCGCATAAAAAAATAGTGTATAACCCGTAAATAAAGTAATAAAATAAAATACCACAAATCCCCCCAAAAAATCGTTTTTCCATACTTATTTAATTTTTAAGCTGGAATTTGAAAGGATAAAAAGCACAAAAGTGGGCCTTTGCCCATATCCTCCAGTTTGGGCCTAGGCTAGCCTGGGAAAAAGTCTAGAAATTTGGGCCCAAGCAGGCCCGACCCGAGCCCTCCCAAGCCCGCTCATGGAAAAAGAAAAGAAAATAATAATAAAAGAAATTCTCACGACCTCCATCATCGTCATCTTCTTCTGCTTCTCGTTGCTTCGGTGACAGGAGAGAGTATCGCAACGCCAACATGGGGCCGTTATCGCTCCTCTGCAGCTCCTCCGTCGCCCTCTCGCCGCCACCGCCACCTTCTCCGGCTCAGCTTCGCGCCGCCGCCGCCGCCGCCGCGACTCCCGTCCCCCGCGCCTCGTCCGTCCAGAGGAAGCTCACGTCCGCCGCGCTGGCCGGGGCTCTCTCGTTCGGCCTCCTGCTCTCGCCTCCGTCCATCGCGGCGGAGTCTTCTCCGGCGCGGACGACGAGGTCCGAGCCGCCGGCGGTGGAGTACTGTCGCGAGGAGGAGGGAGAGGACGGGGCGGCCGCCGTGCCCGAGAGAGTGACGAACGAGGGAATCGTGGAGGAAGCTTGGAGCATCGTCAATGAGAGCTTCCTCGGCACCGGTCGCCGTAGCTGGTCGCCTGAAGCGTGGCAGGCAAACTCTCTCTCTCTCTCTGAATGCTTGTGATCTTTTGGTTTGCTTTTTACCTCTCGATTTTTTTATGCTGTGAGTGGAGTGGAGTATTGAGCTGTTGTGTTTGCTTAATTCGCAGCGGAAGAAGGAAGACATACTGAGTACTTCAATTCCGACGAGATCAAAGGCTCACGAATTGATACGACGAATGTTGGCGGGTTTGGGCGATCCTTACACTCGATTTCTTTCTCCTGATGAGGTGATTAGCTCCCTCTTTACCCTTGTAAATTTTGGGGTATATTAATGTGTGTGGATATGGCGGTTACTGGGATGGAGGAGTCTGGCACTTCTTTTGCATTTCATAATCTTTTGACCCCCCATAAAGAATTTGCATTGCATGTAAACTTGCATTACATTTTCTTTACGGCCCACAAATTTGCATTATGTTAACATACTTAAGTTTGCACCTTTCCATAGAATGTCCAGATCAGTGACAATTTATGCATATCAGAGAAAGTTTTTTAAGAAGTAACTCAGAACTCTGTCCTTGTTTGAACTCATCTTTCTAGAATTATTTAATGGGTCTATTAGTGTCCTCCATATAGTGACTGCCCTAATCAGCAGTAGTATGTTGATGAATACCAGTAGAGCTTTTTTCCCTGAGTTGTTAGTCTAATCCTGTCCACTACAATTAGAGAGATTTGTTAAAGATTATGGCAAAGCTTCAGCAGTCAATTTTGTATACCTGTCAGCATGAAATTTACTTGGTCATCATCTTTTGCTTCACAAACTTCATGGACTTCCTTTCACAACCACAGAATCATTCTGCCTTAGGTGTCTTGTATTTACCTTCTATTTCTTGTGGAAAATGATGGTTTAGATCATCAATTTGTAGAACTAATTTAACAAGATTTCACCATTAGAGCTTTGGTGCTGATATTGTGGGAGTCCTTTGGAACTTTTGCTGTTGAATTTGTTCAGTGGGCTTTCATCTAGTCCCTCAAGGGACACCACTTCCCTATCATACTAGTCTTAATCCAAGTTCTTTTTTTGGTCATAACTCCTATACGAATAGTCATAACACAATTCTGAGTGTTTATGTGTTAAAACACGTTGTATAGGAGTTATGACAAAAGTAAACTCGGATTATGATGGGTACACTGGGGATTAGTCCCTTCTGAGGGACCATGGCCAGGCCCAGAAGTACTGTTTTCCAACATTTAGTACCACTTAGCTCTGCTAATAGGATGTCTTGGATTATTTCTTATAATAAACAAGCTTGATATATTTGAATATACTTAAAATTACAATGTATAACACTTCCCAATTATAGTGCTTCTTCTTAATTACGCTGAGCCCAAGATAGTTCTTTTTGCTTGAGCTAAGATTAAAAATGAAATTTCATTTACATCAGGTTGACGTCGATCACTTACATAATAGTAACATAATCGAAAGCTGACTGTAACAAGCATCTTCCCCTTATGTGGGGTCAGCCACATGGATCCTCCTACACTAGTCTCCTCTTGTTGGTTTCAAGTGTTAGGTAAGATTGAAGTGTTCAAGATCTTTCTTTAAGCTTTCTGTCGACATCTTCAGATGTCTACCACTCCCTACTTCAACCTAGGTCAAAACTTGCATATCATCTCTGGACTTCTGATGCATAATCTTGATAATGAAAGTTTTTTTTTTTTTTTTTTTCCATTGATAATGAAAGGTTTGCGGGGTGATTCTTAGGGGGCGACAGTAGGGGACACTTGTTTTTTCGTTCTAGGCTCAAGATGTAACACGTGACATGATCAAGCATGTTTTATGAAGCAATAATCCTATTCCCATTTGTTAATGTATTTATATGAGAAATTTATTGATCTTAATTTTAATTCTCTGTTATGTTAGCTCAATCAATTGAATGGAGTTCTGCATAATTGACTATTAAAAAGCAACAACTACATCGGCAACTAAGGTAGAATAATTTATGTCATTTGAAGATCCATGGGGGAAGAGGCCTGGTAGTTGTAACTTATAATTGGAGGTTTTGGGAGAATGTTAGTGGCACATATGTAGGTAAGCATTTTGGTGCTGTCTTTTGCACTTTTGCTTGTTCTTATTTTATGCCAAGTACTTGTTCTCTGGGAGATTGTTTCTCCAAGTCACCTAATCATAGCACCTAAAACTTCCTGAGAGACCAAGGGGAAAGAAAAAAAAAAAGGGGGGGGGGGGGGGTGTCCACTGCCATAACTAAAAGAACCAGGGAGTGGGAACATACCATTTGGATATTGATTTAATGTGTAAGGCATGATGACCATCTGTTTGCCTACAAATATAGTACATTACTAGATTCTGGTGGTTGTCTTTTTCATTTGGACAGAATAGACACTCCAAATTTTCAGCATTTACTAACAATCTGTTCAGTTTCTACATGTCGTTATGATGAAAGTTCTCCAGGATGGCTAGGTATGACATGACGGGTATTGGGATAAATCTAAGGGAAGTCCAGGATGATGATGGAATGGTCAGACTGAAGGTTTTAGGACTTCTACTGGATGGACCAGCCCATGCTGCTGGTGTGAGGCAGGTAAAAATATATCTAAACATAGATGTACAACTTAGTAGTAAGTGCACATGTTCATACTGCTATAGATACTTAAATTTAGTCTTTTCAATTTGCTGTTACAAACTACAAACTTCAATTTTGTTACCTCTTTGATGGTGCATGCATGCTTGTTACAGGTTGTTTTGACTCTCCAGTCTTCATGGGTTCATTTGTCATTGGCAGTGGTCACATTGACCAACATTTACATGTGAATGCTTATTTTTCCTTCACTACGTGATGATTAAATATGCCTTTCACACTCATTGCTAGGGGGTTAGTGAACTTTATTCGAGTTTATCTGATCTCAGCAAGACTCAATGCTAGGCCTTAAACAGAGTTGTTGTGTCATTTTTCTTCTAGGAACAAAATTCTCCTTCCTCTTGTCATGATTCACTTAAATTTATCATGGAAATTTTGCATTTCCATATCTGGGCTTTGTTTTTTACACATTAAAGAACTTCTCTGTCCTTGACTGCTTTGTAGTTTGTCATGCATTGTTTGACCACTTAATGTACAATTTATCGTATTGTATGAATAGTATTTCCTCGAAGGACCCTATTTAGTTTAAGAAAGCATCTTAATAACTTACCGAAAGCCATTCTGATAGCTTTAGTGTTTTGGTGTAAGAGACTGAGCAGAACTCCTCAAGAAAGAATTTTATGTCCTTTTATCATGCTATAGGCAGAAGGCAGAGGACAATTTCTCGATGGGAAGGTTCTTATACTTTACAGCCCTTGTTATGAGCTCCTACTCTACCAGTTTTAGTTTCACCTAGATATATTCGAACATGCGTATTTGGCATGGTTAGATTTGCTTTGATTGATTCTCTTATAGCAATTGCCGTTTTAAGAGTTATCATATTCTGAAGTATCCTCTTAAAAATATGCCTCATGTTTGTCAATTTTACCTTGAGTATCATCTTGTGATAGTCTTATCTCTTCATGCCAGGGAGATGAAATACTGACAGTTAATGGAGATGATATCAGAGGAAAATCAGCAGTCGAAGTATCATCCTTGTTGCAAGGACCAAATGGAACTTCAGTAAAAATTGAGGTTAATATTCTAAAGCAATTTTATTGGGAGCATTTTTGCTTTTAGTTTGTTCTCTCCTTTCAAGTGCAATACATGTTAAGAAAGATTATCTTCTTTTTGAATTCTCATATTTAGAAAAATTATGACAGGTCAAACATGGGAATTGCAGACCTGTTCATTCCTTCGAAGTCCAAAGGCAACTTGTTGCACGAACCCCAGTTTTATATCGGTTGGAAGATGCAGAAAATGGCATGTCTATTGGTTACATACGCCTGAAGGAGTTCAATGCATTGGCCATAAAAGATCTTGTTACAGGTGAACATTCATTATTTAACTTCTTAAATCCCTTTGCGGTATCTTGGGGATTCTTTTGGTGATTTGAGTGGATGATACACTCTTCTTTTAGCCATTAAGAGAAATATAAGAAGTTACGTGCCATGAGCAACTTAGGTATTCTATCACTTACTGGTAACTGTAAAGCTGGATATGCTTGGATGTTGTTACAGCTGGTTCGTTTTGCTATTTCTGCTCATGAGCATTGATGAGCCAATGCTTGTCTCTTTTTCTCTTATTCAGAAGTCACATTATTAAAAAAGCAAACATGAGGAAGTTCTAGGGCCTGTTTGTTTACACTTAAGCAAAAGCAAAAAGTGCTTTCCAACCCAAATCTAAAATATTATTCAAGTTTAAGAAAATTATGAGGAAATCATATGTTAATTTGTGTGTCAATATTTGAAATTTCAGGAGTTTTGGATTTAAAAAAAAAAAATCAAAATGGTTGAGCCACAGGGTTTACATTGAGTGAAGAATTGAATAGTAAAAGTCAACCTGACAATGCCTTGCCTTTTGTGAGCGAGGTTGACATGTGTTAGAAGGGCAGTAAGGTCAACTATTCTTGATGAAGATAATATTGTTTACAATTCTTCTGAAATTGAAAATGCTTGAGGTACTTTTACAAGTTTGGGATACAAGTAATCTTTCATAATAGTAGTTGAAGTGATCAGCCTTTTCCTTCTTTGCTAAAATGGTTGATAAGATGTCTGTATTGCAAATTTGTATAACTTTACTTAGAAGAGAAATGCATGCTGGATGTAGAATTTGTTGTTCTTGCAAAACTATGACAAGCTTTCTATATTTTTGTTATGATCTATGTTTTGCGTGTTTAAATGAAGCTTACATAGCAACTGCATGTTGCCTCATTTGTTATGGGGCATGGTAGTTTGCAATCAAAAATGAAGTGGATTATGTAAATTTTGCACTGCCTGATTTGTCACCATGCATAGAACGCAGTATTATAAATTTGGGATAGAAATAACCTTCATAGTAGTAGTAGTAGTAGTGATCAGCCTTGTCAATACTACTAGAGTATTTTCAATATCTCTAGTTTGCAAATGTGGACTTTTATGTCCTTCTGAAGATTCTATGTAGTGTTGTTCTTATAAATCTGAAGGATGTGATGATGTTTGTAGCAATGAAGCGCCTTCAAGAGATGGGTTCCTTGTATTTCATTTTGGATCTCAGAGATAATCTTGGGGGCTTGTGCAGGTATGTGTCTGATGTCAACAGATATACAGTTTGCTTTAAGTATTCTTATGTTGTGTTTTCCCAGAGTTACAAGCCTTTGTTCTGTCAGATTCTTAAAATTCTAAAATTCTTTCTGCACTGTAAATCTTTCCTATGGTGAGTCTTCCGGACCAAAAAATATGTGCTTGTTGGCATGGATGATTTTTTTGTGAGAAAAATGTGTTTTTGTTTTTCACATTTCTCTATGTAATTGACTCTAGAAGAACTTTTGGCGTATGCTTTTTCAATTCATACAAACATTCTACTGTAGCAGCATAGATTGAATGAGCATAAATGGCAACAAATTCTATGTCTTTTCTGACACTGACAATATTGATTCAGACTTGACCTGTGTACCTGCATTCTTTGCTGTACATTAACTTTTTAGGTTGTTCTGATAGCTATACAAGATCAGTTGCTGGCAATGGTTATTCAGTATTGTACACTCAGTGAACAAGTGTGAAAAGGAAAAAGAACTAAGAGCACGTTGGCCATCCCTGCTAGCATAGAGAAGAGGAAGATGTTTCTTTTGATCCCTCTGGTAACTTTTTAGCTGATTTTGAGGGAGAGAAAGAGGAGATTTTTCAATAATTCTAAGAGCCATTTAGTAAAAGCTAGGGGCTCTTGCCTTTTTACTGTGAACTTTTGGTATGCACAGCACGAGTCTTGATGTAAATGCTATCCTTGATGGATTGGACTCCTTATTTTTTTAATGGTTTGGCATCCCCTTGGTTCCTCATCTAAATTCATTTTATTGGTTACAAAAAAATATAAAAGATTCTTGCCTGACCATGCCCATTTGCGACATTCCAATAGAGTTAGGAATGATATCAACCAAGCAAATACACTCCACTGTCTGATCCACCATGTCCACTAAAAAGACGGAACTATTTTTCAGCATTAGGTTTCTCAAGAGCATGACCTTATTTGATCTTAATTTTGTTCATAAGTGCACTGATGCTATAGGTTATTTGGAGTTATTGAAACCAAGTATCTTATGCTGTTTTATAATTGTGTCCATGTTTGTTATTGTTCTGGCGAGAGCGTCTTTTTTTTTTTTTTTTTTTTTTTTTCACATCTGAAGCTTATGACCCGTGCCAAGACTTAGGTCAACTTTGTAGACAGTATATCTTGATGAAGGAATTCCAATACTCTCTTAAATGCAAATGAAAGAAATATTTCTGTCTCCTTCTTGTTTTGTATCTTTGTATGTGAAGTGTGAGGTTGCTGAGTCCTATACATAGGTGCAAAACAGCTCCAGCTTTTTAATTTAGCAAAAAGGTCATTATGTAGATTCTAAGAGAAGAGATTTGTTTTAACTTGATGATATAGCATCGGATTCTTCTTATGTAGGTAGAGGCCAGAAATAATCTTATACAGTCAGGCTGAGGGTCATTGCAATGATCATCACCAAGCTGTTTGCAATCTAAGCTGAAATATATAGGATCAGCAGACTAGGAGGAACTCAAAATCCATATGTAATTGATAGATGGTTAAACAGTACCTCATGAACTATTAGATATGCATAGTTGCATAGTTTGGAAGTAAATGTAGTATGGTTTAAAGAGTTCTGTTGGTAATGCTACTTTTACCTCTTCTGATCTTTCAGGCTGGAATTGAAATTGCTAAGCTCTTCTTGAACCAAGGAGAAACGGTATGTTATATCATGTGGATTTTCCAGAGTTTAGTGACTCTTGTGCCATGGTGCTTATTTGTGA
This sequence comes from Eucalyptus grandis, assembly GCF_016545825.1. NCBI lineage: Eukaryota > Viridiplantae > Streptophyta > Magnoliopsida > Myrtales > Myrtaceae > Eucalyptus > Eucalyptus grandis. The sequence goes on from NC_052616.1 coordinate 33,088,850, forward strand.
TTTAAGTATTTTTTCCCCTATATGGTTGCTAAGAGATTGTCCGCACAAACTTGTATGATCTGTTATCGATATTGCTGCAATTAATTAAAACAGATAGCTGCAAACAGCAAACTTTTCTTCTACAATAATTTGTCATTGGAACCACTTTACATTAATGCATGCATGAGCATGTCTTAATTGATCATTTAAAATTGACATATTTGACATAAGGGTTAACGGCACTCGCTACATTGCATGCTTAATTAGGTGGTTATGTGTAGAAAGAAAGTGGGTGCTATTTTTTTAATAGGTGGTTATGAAAGATATATGGTATTTCTGTTATGTAATGGAAGGGTAGGTTAGGAAATCTAAAGTGTGACAAAAGTGAGATTTTCACTTAATGACATTTTTTTCCGGTCAGTTGACTATCCTGAACATTCTCCTCTTGGTGGTGATTTTGGGCCTGCATGGAAATGTTTCTCGATTATTTCTGAACACTTTTTTCTTTGAACAAAAAAGAACAGAAACGCGTTTGGTTGCGTTTCTGTTCTTTTTTTTTTTTTGTTCCCGGAACAAAATTGAAGCAAAAAAACAAACACAAAAAGTTACTTCTTATTCCAGAAACAATTTTGAAGAAACACTTCTTCTTCTTCTCTCTCTTCTCTTTTCTTCTTCTTTTCTTCTTCTTTTTTTTGGCCGGTTGCCGGCCTCGGCCATGGCTAGCGACCGGCCGTCGAGGGCCGGCGACGCCGTTGAGGGTCGGCGACCTCGCTGGAGCATCGCCGGCCCTCGGCGAGGCCGAGCTCGAGCTTGCCCGGGCGAGGCTGCCGGCCCCGTCGGCCGGTCGCCGGAGGCCGGGACCGGCTGAAAGAAGAAAAAATAAAAAGAAAGGAAAAATAAAATAAAAATATTAAAAAATTAAAAGAAACAAAAAAAGAATAAAATTTATCAAACATGTTTCTATTCATTTTTTATTCCGAAACAAACGTTACCAAACGCGTTCTTTTGTTCAAAAACTGTTCCCCAGGAACAAAATACTTTTTATTTATTTCTGTTCTCTAACAAAAAAAGAACAAGAACGTTACCATGCACAGGGGTATTTTGAGGGTCAAAATGATATGTTAACTTATGCAGCAATCTTTGTATTTTGTCTTGAAGTTTAAAAAAAAGAAAAAAGATCTTGAAGTTTATTTTTAAATACTTAAAATTAACAAGTACCTTATAGCACCCATTCCTTTTATATACAAGTTAACCATTAAGCAAAACCTGTAGAGTATCTGGGACTCAAAGAGAAAGGAATCCTAATCACATAGTATGTACTACTTGTTAATTAAAATGGCTAATTGTTTCTTCTCGGCTCAAGCTTTTATCCTCCAGTAAGTGTTATCCTTTGGATTCTATTACTGAGGTAATTTTTTTTTCTTTTTTATTATTATTATTATATGGTAGCTTTCAAAAGAGTTGTTGATAGTAACCTTTGTTAACCATGTATATTGATTACATAATGTGTTTATATTGAATCCTATGGAGACTGTGTTAACCATATTTTGTCCTGTTGATGCAATTAAACAGGTGACTTATACTGTTGGAAGGGATTCCCAGTACCAGACAACAATTACTGCTGGTGCTGCTCCTTTGGTCAAAGATCCAGTTATTGTATGTAATAAGAGTTGCATTAACTTATTACTAAGAGGCTTAGAGATGTTTCTCTTCTTTGGACTGACACCCAACTTCTGGTTCCAAAAGTTTCTCTCAATTATTATGCGAATTCATTTAAAAGAAAACCTCTATTTTAAATCCTTCAACATAACAATGATTTTTGTTAAAAACTACTGTAGAGGCGCTTGTTGAGCAACTAATTGATACAACTTTGCCAAACCAATGCACTGACTATTATTGTGTTCTGTGCATAACAAGGATTTTGTTAAAAACCACCCTAGAGGCACTTGTTAAGCAACTAATTGATGAAACTCTGCAGAAACCAATGCACTGATTGTTCTCGTGTTTTGTGTAATCCCTGCTTAACAAGTTTCTTTAGGTCACTCATTAACATGACTTGCATAATGAGGAGAGGCATGAAGAGTGGTGTTTTTCTTCTTGCTTGGGCATACTACTGACTTCCGCTAACTTCCACTGAGTAGCTTGTTATAACTAGAACTCTACAAGTTTTTTTTTGTGCCAATTCTGTAGACTTTTATTTCATGGTGACACATAAATCGTCATTTTAACAGTTTAGCCTCTCATGCAGGTTTTGGTAAACAACAAGACAGCTAGCGCTAGTGAAATTGTAAGCTCATTAATCTGAAATATGAGCAACTTATTATGAGTTCTGTCATCTCAATTTAAGTTGAATTATTATGACCATTTGACTTTTATTTTAGGTTGCCTCTGCTCTTCATGACAACTGTAGGGCTGTTCTTGTGGGAGAAAGGACTTTTGGCAAGGTACTGATGTTGATCTATTTTTGGTAAAATTCGTTGGCCATAATTTTTCATGGAGGATCTGGAATCAGGTCATCTAGCAGACAACACTTACTGATTTTTATGATCAGTTTCACTAGGTTTATGAGCCACTGTGGTATTATCATTAGCTTCTCAGATGAGACAGACGGATTATCAACTGTGTTGCATATTATTGAGGACGCAAATAGAATGAACTGTTTCTTTAGGGGGATAAATTATACCTAGGAGGCGTTTATTTTTGCTTAAGAAAAAGAAAGCAAGCAACTTTTTACTTTCCTGCCATATCTTAATTATATTATCTAATTTCAGAATATTATGAGAAAATGATATGTTAACTTACGCATCAATCTTTGTATTTTGTGAAGTTTCAGGTTTACCAGGTCAAAAAAAAGAAAAAATGTGAAAGCATGTGAGCCACGAGATTTAGATTAAACAGACAGTAGCAAGTAGAGTCAATTAAGGCATGCCTTTAGCTACATTATTTCATCTAATTAAGTCATCTTAGGAATCTTTGCGAATTCATCTTCCCTTTTTCATTTGTTTGGAATCTTTTTTGTACTCTTTATGTAGGAAATCAAGTACAGAAATATTTCTGTATAGGCGTAAGTTGCTTCACTGTGATTATTTTTCAACTTTCAACAACTGGCTTAAAATAATCTGTTCAAATTGCTGACAGTGAATTACTACAAGTCTAAACTTAGAGTGAGATAAAGATGATTGAGTACCTATTCTTCACAGGGTCTGATCCAATCCGTTTTTGAACTTGATGATGGTTCTGGCGTTGTCGTCACTATCGGGAAGTATGTGACCCCAAATCACATGGACATAAATGGCAATGGAATAGAGCCAGATTATCGAAGTCTCCCTGGTACATATACTTTCTTCCTTTTTTCTAATGCTCCACCTTTTGCCTATGTTGGGGCAAAATCTTGGTTAGGCTGGTCTATTATGATAAGCCATATTGGATCAATGCAAGCATGGGCTCCATGCCACCTGATCAGATGGCTCCTGAATTTATATTCAGTAGACCAAGTGAAAGCAAGAATTGCTCCTAACGAGGAAAATGTGCTAGATAATTGGTAGGGCACACCTAATCCAATAGATCCCTCGTGCAGCTTGGAACGAGGTCAACAAGCACATTTCTCAGTGTAAAATGCTTAGACAAGGATAAGCACGTGTGCCGGCCACCCTTCAACTTCCTTTGTCGGCCTTCACCGGTAAGTTTTTGCTTCGTGTATTTCTTAGCTTATATTTCCACTTGGGGCATCAATTTGTGAACGTGAATTATTCAGCAATAGACTACAGCTTTATCATATTCTTCCATTTCTCTTTAGGCATTTCACCTTTTACAGGAATACAACATGCGACTGTTCCATAAAGGATATCACAAGTTATCTTTTATCAGCTGCATCAGGTGGATCATGGCTTTGGAGTGTGTTAGGGAAATTATCGATTGACCTGATTGCATTGGACCGTGAAAGGGCGACTTGTTTGCATCGGAGGAGGATAGCTTTTTCTTCTGGATCCGAATTTTCTAGCCAAGGTGGAGTTTATGACCATATAACTAAACCCCACTGAGGATTGGATTACAGGTCCCGATTTAGAGAGTTCATAACACGTGTTTGGGAATGTCCAGGTTTGCGATGTTCTTCTGTAGATGATTTCGAAAGTGTAAATACGATATCATGACGAAGTATACGTGTTCTTGTCATCTTTGAACTAGATGATGTAACAACAATTAGAAAAAGAAAGAAGCAAATCTTGCTATTTCGGAGAAAAGATTGGTGCATTCAGTCGACAAAAGGGTTTAGATTTCTCATGAGGTTTATGCTTTCTTTCTTTTCTTGGGATGAAGTCGAATGCTAGCTATCGGCTCGATAGGTGTTCTCGCTCTAGACAAGCTTGTTTGCGGCGAAATTATTCCAAAGTCTCTTCGATCCCCTAATTCCCAATCTGTCTGTTAAAGTTAACATTCTCGATCCGCCTGGTAAAACAGCCACGGTAGTTCCGAATTTCAATTCCCCTCAAATCAAATGCGAATTCGCTTTTGTCGCCACGACAACGCGTCGAGTACTCCCAACCATCCTTTTGCCTTGTCATTGTGGAATGGAATCCGCGCCAAACTTGACGACGTAAACCAGCTCGAGTTCGAAAAGCGGCGAATTCGGACGGTATAAAGACGAGTAATCGAGTTCTGGTGCTACCTTGTCCAGCTAAAGCACGACAGATGTGGTTTAAGACACAAGTTAGGGACCTGATCTGGCGTTCGTTATTTGCTTTTATTAATATAATCAGGCCTCGGAATCGTTTCCCTCCCTCCTTTTGTTAACTTCTGAAAGCAATCCTAGAAAACCCCTAAAGTCTTTTTATTTCTTGTCGCTGCTTTATCAATTATTAACTGACAACCGGCTGCGGATACATGTGTCAATACGTCTATCTTTTTCATAAATGAGTACATATATTCTCCGACATGTCCAATGAGATTCTCAATTGAAATAAGTACTCCCTTTATTCTAGTGCCACAGAGAAAGAGAGATCTAATGCAATATAACTCGGCCTACATCAAATATGGCGGCGGATATAATCACAAAAATAAAATGAAATAGAATATTTAAATAATTACTTTAAGAAATTAAAAAATAATATTAGGCCGAGAGGGAGGAGGACCGTGGATCACCGAGGTGACTGTGGTCTAGCCCAAATAGAATTAGTTTTTATCTTATCCAGCATTTTTATCTAAGCTCCCAAACCCACCTTTTTATCTTTATCAGATTATATTAGTAGGTTGAACAACCAAATTTTGAGATTTAATTTGTCTCCTACTTTTTAAATAGTAAGAATAGACCATCATGTCAATCAGGCTTGGCACGCCATTGTACGGAGAGGACAATAGACATGATAAGCGTGGAGCTCCTTTTAGCAAAGAAAATTGGTGTCCATACAGAGCCGTACCGCAGGCCAAACCGGATTGGTGGCTGTACACGGTTCAACTGTTTATACCAAGCAGTTTGAAAAGGTGAACCATAACAAAATACACATCTAGACACCTTATGTGGCACATGAGCTTAGTTAATTCATGGAGAGCGCCTGTTCGAATCTCACTAACACGGTAAATAAGATGTCACTTTTAATGAGTCAATCATTGATCGACCCAAGCCATTGGACGTAAAGACGGCTAATGAGCTAGAGAAGTCACACTACTAAAGTGTTGAGATAATTTAGCATGCACGATGCCAAACCATGAGTACTTGCTAGTTGTGCACTTTGAGCTTTTAGCTGACCTTGTACCACAATGACAAGAGAATATGTGTCCCTCCAAACGTTAGTGTCAATACTGTTGTGAAAAGGTATAAGTAATCTTAGAAAGATATTGGGAAGTTGTGAAATGGATTCGGAGGTTGCTAAGAGGAACAAATGACGTGGATTTGACCTTTGGGAAGATATGGGCTACGAGAGGTGTAACATATTATATGGATTATGATTTTGTTGATGGTTGTGACGTTAGTTGGATAGTTTAATCACAATCAGTGGTTACTTTGTCGACAATTGAAGCAGAGTATATTGGTGTCGATCGAAGCAATCAAGGAAGCTAATTGGCTCAAAGGTTTGCTCATTGATCTATGATTATTGCAAAAGAAAATTGATTTTTAGTGCGACAATTAGAGCACAATAATTTGACTAAAAATCAAATGTATTATAGGCAAATCAAACACATTGATGTCACATACCACGTTACACATAATATTTCGTCATAGGAAACCGCATCCACCGAGAAAGTTTATAGAAGATAATGCGGCAGATATGCTAATGAGCATATACAATTGGCCAAATTCCAACGCTGATTGGGGAGACAACGGTGAAGTTGAACTTATGACCAAGGTGGAGACTCGTTGATTGTGACTTGAAAATATTTCCATTTGAGTTAGAAGATAGCCTGCCTACCGCTTGGACAAACCCGGCAACTCAGCGGGTACCCGACCAAGATGTACCCCGGTTGCTGGCAAATCCTCAGGATTGAAAACAGTTTCCAATAATGCGACCGAGCCAATTTTCGCAAATACCCACCCCGAGACGTGGCTCCCATTCTGCATTTGTTAAAAGCTAATTTTGTAGTTTTATTTGGTAAGAAGATACTTGTGAGAACCTAAAAAAGTTTTCAAAGGCGTCATCCAAAAGAGTCGAAGTGTGAGAGAATTCTTTTTTCGTGAGTGATTCTTGTGGATTTGGGCGTATCTAGCAGCGGGAAAAAACGTGAATGTAAGAATTTTCAAGTAATCTCCTTTTTACTTATCATAGTAAATCCATCTCGTCAATTTCTTCCCGTGGAGTAGCCGCACCACCAAATCACGTAAACATCCCATGTCAGATTTAGAGTCTACAATTTAATCCTTGCTCGAATCTATTATGTTTGTTGTAACCTGCTCTCCCATGACAATGCCAGTGGTGAGGCAACCCTGGAGAGTGGCCCCTATGTGCCAGCCCATTTTGCCTCACTTCTCTCACAATTCATGACAATAAGATGTAAAGTAACCACAGGAATTATCAATATTCTCTTTGCCCTTTCCATTTAGTCCCATGATGCAGGGTAACGTAGGAAGGAATCCTTGCCCCTAGAATGAGCTGTGCCTTAAATGGTAAATCTAGAATCCCAAGACACACCCAGATTTAAATCCCCAAGCGGATCACTCTTTCGCCTTTTGCCTTTTTGCCCCTCGCCTTTTGCCGCTTCCTTAGGCCCCTAACACTTGCTTGCGCAATCCACCAATTCCCAATGCCTGCTTTCTCAAGTTTCCTAAATTCCCCACCTTTCCTGTTTGGGGGTCTCTCTTCAGCCCAAGAAAGCTCTGATTCCTTCCCTGCCTTCTCTCATCTACAATTCCCTCCTCACTATTCTGAACCAATGCCTGAAGCCTTCTCTGCAATAAAGCCCTCGTTGCTTCTCTTATTTAATAAACGCTGGCTTCTCTATCATTGTTCCACAGACAGATACATAGAAGAAATTCCAAGCCCTCATCACAGAAGCAATGCCTCCTTTGGTTCTCCATTGCCACATACTCTTCCTCTTGTGTCTATGCCTCAATCCAGGTATGTTGTGCTCAGTTTCGGCAATTTTCCGATGTCCCAAAGATGAATTTTGGAGTTTTGAAGTCCAACCATTTGCTGCTGATTTGATTCTCGTCATGTTCCTCAGGTTCAAGAGCTGCACAGCAGTTGAAAGAGCATAGTGAAGTACTACTATCAACTTCCACATTTGCTGTGCAGCGAGACACCACTCCTGCAAGTATTCCTATTGTCAACCCGACAAATCCAGGTTCTTCGACTCCCTTTGTGAACCCAGCATCACCTTCCCCGCCAGCCACCACGTTGCCAATCCCAAGTCAAGTCACGCCTCCAGCAACTACCATGCCGACTACCACGCCTCCGGCAACTACCATGCCGACTACCACGCCTCCAGCAACTACCACGCCGACTACCACGCCGACAACATCAAGCGGACAATGGTGTGTCGCGAACGCAGGCGCGTCTCAAACAGCTCTGCAGGTGGCTCTTGACTACGCTTGCGGTTATGGAGGCACAGACTGCTCAGCGATACAGCAGGGCGCGAGTTGCTATGATCCTAACACCCTGCAAGATCATGCCTCCTATGCCTTCAATGAATACTACCAGAAGAATCCGGCTCCCACTAGCTGTGCCTTTGGAGGAACGGCACAACTCACTTCAACTGACCCAAGTAAGATACTTCTATAAGACACTTTCATTTTCTGGAAAACTGGGATCCATCATATATTTCTTAAATCTGGTACTGTACAAATTCTACGAGTCATTAGCACTGGAAATAACTTGATTAACAATCCCACAAAAGCTCTAAAATGAGCAAGCTTCAATGGCACTAATCTAAATATCAATGAAACTTCTTGACCTTAGAAATCCCAATACCCACAGAAAATCAATTTTAGGCAGCTTCAATGCGTGTAGCTAATTAGCATCGATCTTTCGTTTTGCTTCATTTATGGCAGGTCATGGAAGCTGTCACTTTTCATCTTCCGGGTAATCCTCAGAACCTATTATTTTTATCACTCATTGCGATATACTAAGTGACCGAGAATGACAAGGTTGAACTTTCCAATGCAGCGCAAGTTCAACTCCACCTTCTCTTACTCCACCGACTGCTACTTCACCACCTTCACCGACATATAGCACACCAGTTTACCAAACCCCACCTTCAGTACCAGGGTCACCAGAAACCTTCGGGGTTGCAGAGCCGACGGGACTTCCCAGCTCAGCCACCTCCATCACATGCAGCTTTGCGGTTCTACTCATCGCAGCTTGCCTGTCGTGGTCGCTTCCTGCATGTGGTCCCTAAGCCAAGGCAAGGAAAGTTGCAGCTAGCGCTACTATGAGAAGGCAATTCAATCGCTTCCTTGCATATCTCATGGTATTTGCACTTGAAGGAGACAACCAGGATACGCAAGGAGGCATTTTGATTTATCGGAGCCTGATCGACCTTCAAGGTGGTGCTCTCTTCCTACAGAAGCCAACCTGGAAGCAGTCAAGATGCACGAGATCTCTTGTATTCTTGTCTTTTACATCAACACCAGAATAGATGCAGACCCAGAAGAATAATTTACAATACAGGAAATCAGAATAGTCATATAGTGTAAGAATCATCTACACACAATTAGCCAACACAGATAATAATTCATTTAGTTTTCTGGATGAGCAAGATGTCTCCTTGTCTTTCATGGACATCGGAAAGTTCGATTGTTCAGATGCTGATAGCGGCATGCGGAACGTAGCAAGCTGAGTAAAGGGGATAAGGTATCTACAGATTTCTGCAGTAACCACATGAAACTTCAAGAACACGTTCCCTTTAAGACGTGAAATCGTTATTATCCTTCCTCCTCCAATGCAAGCGAGCCATGTATTGTTCCTTACAATATCGAAAAGTAAGTATCGCTTGAGATGATAAACTCAACTTTAGAGGCTCTTGATTTTCTTTGTAAAAATGGTGGGTATCAAAAGACAAAATTAACAATATGCTTAAATTAATTGATGAAATAATTCGATCCGTCGATAATCAAATCTCACTCTTGAATTCTCTTTTCATCAACTTCAATATATAATTTTCAGTAGGGCAAATACCACCAAAGCCCCAAACTATGCCTAATGTGACACAAATACTTACCAAAACCCTAAACTTGCTTGCTATGATACAAATACTCTCAACTTTTTTTTTTCTGTCATAAAAAACCCATAAATACCCTTTATTTTAGTTTTGTCCAAGATATATTTGTTACACCGGTATAAGTTCAGAATTTTTTATGACACCAAACAAAAAAAGTTCAAGGCATTTGTGTCACAATGGGCAAGCTTAGGTTTTTAGTGACACAAAAGAAAATTTTGGGATATTTGTATCACAGTCAATAATATAGATTGGGGTTTCTAATTGTATTAGTCATTTTCGTTACTATTTAAACCTGCGGAAATAAGCATTTTGAATTTTCCTCGTGCAAATATGATTTTCCTTTCCATTTTATGGGAATGAACACCATAGCCATATACATTTATAAAATCTGTTTATTTGTTGAGGTCAATAATCAGCGAAGTTTGGCAATTTTAATTACATCTTGTAATAATTAGCGATGTATGGAAGTTATGTTTGTCCACTGAGGTTGTATGCATCAAATTTCTTGTTTGCAAAGAATGCCTTCATCCGATCCACTAATATTCAAATTTCAACGAAAATCACATAAACCTTATGTTAATTTGGGTAACTGATCTTATTTAAGTTGATTATTCCATAAAGATGCCATTTCGAACTTCAACTTCATGAGCCTTTGAGTGATCCTGAGTTCCTGCCTTAATGATATTTTAAGTTTAGCTCTAACATTAAATTGTAGGGTTTAATTTTGAGCTTTCATGGGATCACTTGAATTGTAGTTTCGATAATATCAATCTGTCAACTTTGTATGGCAGTCGCACTTTTGCTTAATATACTTCTCATACTTAGCTGTAAATCATAATTTTAATCAAAAGATTTTATTGGAAATACAGCCTTCTATAATGCACTTACAAATTTTCAAGTTTCATGTTTCTTATTGTATATTAATTTTTAATTCACTTAATTTAGATTTTTATTTAAGCACTTTCTTATGTTTTTTTTTTTCTTATATTGTCCTCACTCAATGCAACTTGTGCAAATCTTTCACACTTAGGGCTGGCCAAAAGAAAAAATCTTTTACGCTTGGGCTTTTAATCCCTTGAGTGATTAGATTTAGCTCCCATTGGATCACAAATAAATGAAATAATTGCACAAATGATTCCTAAATTTTGATCAATGTATAATATCGTTCTTGAACTTTAGCCACATGTGTAATGTCATTCCTAAACTTTCGATAAATGTTCAATCTAACCTCTAAATTATATGAAATTTTCCAGTTTTATCCTCCCTTTAGTTCAAATTAACAAAATTTGATAATTTGGGGGCTTGCTTGGTACATTTCTACTCCTTGATTTTTTTTGTTCTTTTGTTTATCGGAATAGAAAAAGAACAAAAATCCATTTGATAACATCCACTAATTTTTATATTCCCAGAAATAGAAAAGTAGCCGGAAAATAAATTTGGAATAGAAATAAGAAGTAGAAAAAATAACTTCTTATTTCCGAAAACAATTTTTAGAAATAAGTCTTTTCTTTTTTTCTCTTCTTCTTCTTTCCCGCCATCTGCCGCCCCCACTTTCTTCCACCACCAGCTGCCACTAGTCGCCGATCGCTTCTGCCACTCACTAAAGGAAAAGCAAGAAGAAGAGAGGAAAAAAAGAAAATCTAAAAAAATTATTAGAAAATTAAAAGAAATTCTATGTTACAAATATATATATATATATATATATATATATATATATATATATAAGGCATACCAAATCCATTTTTATTTTTTCTATTCCGAAAATAATTTTTTTTATAATTACTAAATGCGTTCTTTTAATGAGAAATTGTTCCAAAAATAGAAATAAAAAAAACTATTTCTAAAAAAAAAATTATTCCCCATAACAAAATGCTACCAAACGCACCATTCGCATCCAATCAAGTACATTTGAATAATCAATGAAAAAAACAAACCTTATATGCAAATTATCTATGAAAGATATTTAACTCAAATCAAGATATAGTAATTTAAGTCATCCAATAACATGAATAATAATTTTTATTAATTGAACAAATTAAACATATTTAATGACTATTATATTCTATTCTAAGTTGAATTTCTAACCCAAAAAAATCTGTTTGTAAGTTCCTTTTTGCCCACCGTTTGAATGTACCGGATTAGAAGCCAAATCATCAAATTCAGTTAATTTAAATTAATGAAATTACAATATTAAATATTTTCATATAATTGAAAAACTAAATTAAATATAAACAAAAAATTCAAGAATCATCTAAACAAATCAAAAATTCATAAAGGAGGTTATACACTAGAGTAAAGTTGAGAAATCATCAAATATCATTTTCCCCAAAGAAATAGATTTCGTCTTTGCATTAAAGCCTGTGTCTTACGACGACTTGTACTGGAGTGCTGACGAAAAGACATTGAGATAATACGCAAGATGACAGCGGACCGGGCCCTTTCGGGCACGACAGAAGCCCCTTTACACTTGTCCCCCCCATACTTTGAAAAGTTACATGCACCTCACTTAAACCTCTTTCTTATAAAAGATCATACAAGACCATATAGATATAGATATAGATATAGACGTGGATTATAGACATCCTTTCTGCATGCACTGGAGGAGCAACTCTCTCTTTCACTTTCATCATATACTTGACGTAAGCTAGCTCCATCCTCACCTTCCCCTCTCACTTCAGACCCCAGAATGAAAATTGCCCAGAAACACAAGAAAAGAGATGAAATCTCTGATCGATGAGGCAAAGGCATTATTCCTTATACAAGAAGTCCAAAGTCCATGGGAAACATTAAAAATTTTCAATTACATAGAGAAAGAAAAAAAAAAAATCTGCTTTTGTATACTGCTCAACCTATCTTAGAAAACTATACTGTCCCTGATTGTATGGAACATCTCCCAGGACACAGACTGATGATTATTTTACAATCTTCACGGCACAACACATGACATATCTATTTGTAACCTTTTCCATGAAGTTCAGATTAGAAACAACAGTGAGGCAACTGCAATACAAATGATGGCTATGGTGGCGACAATTGAACCTTGCTCGAATGATGTCTGCAAGCTGGTGCGGGAGAAGTGCTGAAAGCCCAGATACACTGCTATTAACACTGCAATAATAGCACCTTCTTGCGTTCCCCTGTACATTATATCATAGAGGTCGGGAAATAGAAGATAACTACAAGCCTGACATTGGTTCCACCAAAAGAAAGATTCAACTTACCTCAAGTTCATAACTTGATGAGGAGCCACAATCACCAGTAGCAATGCCATAAATGGCAACTCGAGTTCACCTAGGACCAGAGCATAAAATAAGAATTCATGCAAATTAGCCGTCATTAATTTGTAGCATAAAAAGTACAAGGCAGCATTAATAACAGAACTGCATAGAAATGTACAAGAAATTTGTGATAATTTCAAGGGTGTGCCATTAATTTTTATGCTTTGTTTGGTAACATAAGGTGGAGGGGAAATGAGAAGTGAGGAGAGAAAATAGGAAAAAATTCAAAATTCATTTGAGTTAAGAGTTTCTGCTCCAACTTTCTCTTCCCATCCCTCAACTTCCCCACTGCCCCTTATCTCCAAACAAAACCTTGTTTCCCTTAAACCCTCGATAGATTGTCAATTTACTGTGAATTTAGGTTTGGTGGTGACTGGTGACAGCCCACTGGAGTACAATATAGCTTATTCTGATATGTGAACTAACAAAATAAGTAGATAAATTCTCATTAAGTATGCCGCAGCCATAATTTGCCCCAAAACCAGGGATATGATGAATAAACTTGTACAGGAGTCTAGCAAAACTACCATTTAGAAACCAGATAAACATCAGAATGCTTCGTAAGTAACCTAAAGGCGGTGACTATGCGGATATATCTGCAAGTTTCCTAGTTATGCCAAAAAAGAGAAGAATTAAATACATAGCCAGTAAGTCAACAGTTCAGGGCAGTATGTATGATCCTGCCTAATTTTGAAGAGTGAAAATGCATACCAGTCGCAAATCAAGCATAGGTAGTCAACATACCTGGAATATAAAAGAAAAGACGAACAAGAAGTGCCAGGAAGGCAGCCCAAATGCCATATTCACCCCTGCAAAACTCAAATCACCAGAATTTTAACAAAGATGCAACTCTGAAGAACATTACAGGCTAAGTATTTCATAAACTCGATCATAACATGATACTAGGGCAGAGACAATTGTGCTCCATCCAAAGGCCAAATACTTGGGCACAGATTCCATCAAGAACTTTTGACCGAAACAAATCCATCACCACCCCCATGAAGGATAATGCTGGTTAGATAGCATGGTTGTGAAGAAGGTTGAGATCAGACATGGGAAGATATCTTACTTCATCCATGAAATGAGACTGGATGGTGCTTGCAGAGCAAACAGCGGAACAAGAAAGGACTTCTGAACAGGAGTCCCCTTTGCAAGCATGAGTACCCTGCATCAATACAAGAATTCATAAGAAAATGCTTTACAATCTTGAAAAGCAGAGAAGTAGCACCAGGAAGGAACCAATAACTGCTCCTCAGCTTCTTCATAGACCATTCAGAAGCAAAGGCAAACTTGACTGGTCCGCTGAAATGATACTAACACTACAGGTTACCGCATTTTCCAAAAAGCATTAGTGACGAAAAGAAGGCTGTCAGATCGCACTCTCCATACTCTCGTGTCGGATTAAATCAGTGCTTATCTGAACGGTGAAATTTGAAATTCATTGGGTGCAACAGATTTCGAAAGAAAAAACGAAATACTTCATAGAACCCGAAATTACTTTGCCAGTTCACACGATCTGAAGCCTCGGCAACAAGTTGGCAACATTCAGATCGAATGTCATATTGGCAAGGACTGGTGACTCCATTTCGCAGATTGAACTGTCTCCTATAACTCAGACCAACCCATGAACCATCTCAACAACCCCTAATGCATATCGAGTCAAATTTAACTAACACCGAGTGAAAAATGAATATGTCGTAGTATTCATCACACAGCGAGAGAGCCTCACGCGGAAGAGATGGCGGAGATCCACTGGATATTACGGGCAGTGAGAGGTGCGGCATAGCAAACAGCACCAACGCCTCCGCCCCTCTTCATCTTCCTCCTCGTCAAAGCCGTCCCCTCGCGCTCGACCGCATATCTAGCAAAAAAAACCAATCGAACAAAAACGACCCGGCATCAGTTTCGAGACCAGCTCGTCAATGGGTACGTCCTCAAGATCGACGGACGTCCGAAACGGCGAATTCAAGACGGGCGAGACGAGACCTGAGAGGGTTGTAAGCGAAGGAGGAGGTCGCGCGGTGCGAGAGAAGCGACGTGCGGTCGCGGACGCCGCCGCCGACGAGCTGAGGTTTCGGGGATAGGAGCTGAGGCTTCTTGCTGATGCGGTGGAAGAGAGAGAGCGCGTTCGGGGAGGAGAGAGAGAGGGTCGCCATCTCTGTGTGCTGCTTGCTTTTGGGTTTTTGGCTGGCCAAAAGCTCGAAGGAGAGTGAGCAGCGAGCGGACAGAGGAAAGAGACAGTGCAGAACTGACTAGAAAATCTAGAGAGAGAGAGAGAGAGAAACAGAGGGGGCTCGTGTGGGTGTGTATCTATGATCTAGTTTATTTCGTGAAGATCCTCGAAATTTTTTGGCGGACGATGATTGGGGTTAACTTCTTTTTCAGATAAGCAATCATGAAATTTGTCAGGATCCGACTTTTGAACTTCCGTTTATTTCACGAAAAAACTCGCTTGAGAATATTAATCAAGGGAAAAAAATTTCATAATCAATGAAAAAAAATTTACTTAAATTCAGAAAAAAAAATTCCCCACTAAAAATTGAAAATCATTTTTCAAATATATAACAAGGTATTAGCACTTGAGCCTAAAACTCAAGTGACTAAGCACGCATATCCCGACACCGATTCTCAAGTTGCCCGCATTTAGGTATTTAGTACCCTGGTGCTAGGTACATGACCTTAGTTTCAATGCACGAACCCCAATACCCTCGATTAGGTCCATTAAGGCAAAGCTTAAGATCCAAATGCTAGGGCTTGGGCCCCTAGTGCCCACACTTGAGTCCATTGAGATTGGGCTTGAACCCTCGATACCCATACCCAATGCCCTAATACCTGGACCCCGGTCCACAAAGGTTGAATGTGGAATCCTAGTACTCAAGCTCAGATCCCCAACACCCAAGCATCCCCAATGGCCGTAAGGGGGTCCACCAAGGCTAGCCTTGAGATGCTAGTGCTTGCACTTGGGTCCACTAAAGTCGGGCTCAGGACCCAAGTGCACGTGCCTCGATCCTCGTGCCCAATTTGGGATCCATTACTGTTAACTCAAGACTTTATGGCCCATACCTAGTTCCCCGACTATCTATATGCAAGTTACTAACCCGCCAAATAGTATTTGTCTATTGAGGAAAATCAAATCAAATTTTATATACCAAACGATAAAAAAAAGTTTGTTCATTTTCGAATTTCAGCCAAATAATAGAAAAATATTATCATTTTTCTAAAATAAATAATTTCCAAAAAAATATTTTTTTTGAAATGTCGTATATTTCTCAAAATAAACGGAGCCTATATCTCATTACATTTTCTTTCCATTCTATTTACATCCTAAAAATTGGACGTGGAATAGTTTTAAAATTTCTGTTAAGTCCATCTATTATTTGTGGCCGGAAAATCTCATATGAGTGTCAGAAGATGGGTTTAAAGTGGAAGAAAGAATATCAAATTGATTTAGTGTATTTTTTTGTTAAATTATGAAATAGATTGAGATAAAAAAAATACTCTAAAGTCTGAAAAAAAATACTCTAAAGTTTGAACAATCGTGTAAGTGTTGATACTTATGAATAGTACAAAGATCAGTTTGATTTTATTGCAAAAATTGAAAGACTAGATAGAACAAACTGAAAGTGTAAAGACTAAATTGAACATTTAAAAATAATTTAAGTATCAGATTTAACTGATAAAAAAATCCAATAATGATATGTATATCAGGTCAAAATTAAAAACTAGTACTATCTTTGAGAAGTAAGAGATTATTTGTATAAGGCCACAAAATTTTTGTGAAATTTGCAAGTATGATTACAAGTAACTAATGCATTTTTTTTGAACTTTTACCTTTACAAGGCAACTAGGGATGGAATCCGATACGCTCTCGGTTTGGTCGTTTGATCGTGAAAAATGGATTCAGCATGCCAAAAGCAAAAGCATGTGATCAAAAGTTTTGCTTTTTCTTTTCTTTTTCTTTCTTCGGAGCATGTGATGGAAGGTCGCTTGGCATTGAATTTAGGCTTTATCTTGACCAATTAGGTGCTGCCACGTCCTTTGGTTCTAATTCCTAAATGATTCTCAAGTTGCCTAGGATCGTTCAATTGTACTTTTTCACTCACAAGTACTTGACCGTTGAATGTGATCTCACGCAATTTGATTATATTTATTTTTTGATTAATACCCTTAAAAAATCCCAAACCGATATCCTTAACATAGATTGAAACTAATTTTCATCTCACAAAATATGTCAAATTGGTTTTCACGACGACATATTTATCATAAATTAATTTTTTTCTCGTGAAAAGTGTCAAAGCAATATCTTATAGTACATTTATCAAAAATTAATTTTCAACTCACGAAAAATTTTAAACCGATACCGAAATTAGGGGTACCGATTTGAATATGTCATAGAGGTAGTGGTTTTAGATTTTTCACAAAAATAAATTTATTTTGGAATAAATAAATGTGTCTTAGACCTGAGCATGTCCTTAAACTGCTCAATGGAGGTAAAGGTGGGAAAACCGCTCGGGGTGAGAGATCCCGTACTTGCCTCCCCATTCTCTCGGCCGGGTGGATAAATATAGGCCGGGAATTTGGAGGCTCATAGATAGTGAATGTGGGTAACCAATCTCAAAAACACCGTGTCTGTAGAAATACAAACTACAACTAGGCTGGCATGGGGTAACCAATCCCCGTCCCTTGCCCGACGTGATATGAGGTAGGTGAAAATCCTACGGCTGTTTAACCATGCCTTCGGCACAGTTCCATAACCAACTGGGTTAAACAGTCTCCCCAGTTATGGAACTATGCTGATACACCAATTTGAGATTATTCATAGGATGAAACGGTATGGTACCATCCTGTCTATTGACTTAGCTCTCTCACTATAAATTAATCATTAATTGATTTGTCAAGAAGTCGGTACTTTTGGACTTGGCCACTTCCACAGTGGTGGCTTTTGAACGCGCTCCTCAACTTTTTTTTTTTTTCTATCAAACTTCATAATTTTGGCGATAGATCAATTCATGGACGTTTTGCATAAACCTTTGCATCATTTTTCTAAAAATAATCATTTATATCGCTTAAAAATAATTATTAAATAAGAAATATTTTCATTATTTATGTCCAAACATTTGCATAGACAATCAAAATATTTTTCAAATCATTTATTTTTGGCGAAACAACCTAAAAGAATGAAGATGTGGTTGATACAAATAAACAAATGCTACTCCTCAAACTTTTCAGGCTTTTAATTTGTAAGAACATTAATTTAGCTATAAATATTGTAATCCTTCACCAATTTTTTAACCCAATAAGAAAAATTTCTACATTTGTCCCCTATTATAACTATTTCTTATCAAACATCGACGACTAAAAATTAAATTATGCCTATTTTTTTCTTTCCCATTACTAAAACGGCATTTTCCTCTTTCAAGCTGACCATTTATCTCAATATTTCATTTCAACGAAAAAAAAAATGTAAGATTCGGCTTTTGGGATTGGGTTTTAGGCCACAATTATTCAGCATCAATTCAAAATAACATTACTATCGTTACACTAGACTAAAAAAAGAAGATCATAATCTTGGATTGAACAAGAAGTTCTGCTCAATTTTGAGGTTTATGAGGACAGTGTCCTAGGATTTGCAGGTGAAATCCTATTGTGATTTGGCTCACTGGCCGCCCGTGTCATTTGCTGGCGTTCTTTTATAAAAACAAAAATAACAAAAATCCTTTAACGTGAAGAATTTGACTCGAGAGATTGAGTCAAGTTAAAATATATTTCACAATGTCCAAGATGGCATTGATCTAAGAACTATGTCCAAAATTTTCAGCCTCAATTTCATGTTTAAAGACATTCATTGCTGTTTCCTCCCCCTAGACAAAGTGAAAACTTTGCATATGCTAAGTGTCTGTTTGGTAACCATCCCCACAAGTGCCTGATTCTGATTTTTTGTTCCCGAGGAATAGTTTGAGAACGAGAATCGCGTTTGGTAAAATTTTTGTTCTCGGAACAAATTTATATTTTTTTTTATTCCTAGAATTAGATTTGGAACATAATAAAAAAAAAAAGAAGAAGTTGATTCTTGTTCCGGGAACAAATCTAATAATCAAAACCAACTATTTGTATTCTTCTCTTTTCTTCTTCTCCATCCCGCCGCCACTGTTCGCCGCCTTTCGCTGGTTGCCGGAGGCTCGCCAAGCTAGGGCGAGGTTCGGCGAGCTCGCCGAAAGCAAGCCCAACCACCAGAGAGGCTCGGTCGAGCCATATCTGGCGAGGCCGAGCCTCATCGATGGCTGCGCGAGGTCCGCTTGGCCCCGGTAAGGCTTGCCCGGCCCACCGGTGGCCGGGTGAGGCTCGACCTCACCCCGATTTGGCAAGGTTGAACCTCGCCGAGGTTGGGCTTGTCTCGCGATGCCCAGCCCCACCGGTGGCCAGGCGGGCCTCACCCGGCCCGGTGAGGCCGGCTTGGCCACCGGCGAGGCCGAGCGAGCCTCGCCCGGTTGTCGACGAGGCTCGATTGACAAGGGCCGGCCATGCTCTTGTGAGGTCACCAACCCTCGTTTGGCCGGTCGCCGACCGCCGTCGCCGGTCGCCAATCCGGCGATCGGCCAAAAGAATAAGAAGAATAGGAGAAAAAGGAAAAAAAATAAAAAAAAAAAAAGGAAAAAGAAAAGAAAAAAAGGAAAAAAAGTTAAAAAAGTTATTTAAAAATTAAAATAAATTGATTTAGAACAGAATCAATAACCATGGTACCAAACGCAATTCTATTCCAGAGTAAGAAATTTTGAACAGTTATCAAACGGCTTAAACTGCTTAAAAATTGTTTCTGGGAACATAATAAAAAAGAATCATTTCAGATTAAAATCTGTTTCCGGAAACAGAATCGTTAACAAACGCGCCTTAAAGTTCCCATCCCACAAAAAAATAAAAATCAAAACACAAATCCCTTTTGGGACGGAGTGGGTTTTAGTGGTTCAAGACATATATTCAACTGGAAAAGACAAAAGCATGAGCTAGCTCGTGATTAACTATAGGCCCAGCTCTCCACCCTATATGAATAAATGCGAGTAGGCTTGGGCAAAATGGCCATTATGCAAGAACACAAAAGCATGAGCTAGCTCGTGAATAACTATGGAGCGAATGAACGAACAAAATAGTGGATTCAGATTCACTACCGAGAGAATCATTTGCCTGCCAATTTTAAAACGAATATTCCCCCTTAAGTGATTGCGGGTCACTCCACTTCATCAAATCAAAGCGTGTTGTGTAATTTCGATGCCAAAGTGATTGCGGCAGTGAGAGGGTGTCAAGTGCGAGATTGATGCCGGAAAATAGTTGAAAAAACAAAGTCGCGCAGAAAAAAGGGGAGAGAGGGGGTGGGGGCCTCATCTATAATGCTAGCTCCATTTCACGATCAATGAGGACTGCAGACAACCTCCTGTCGCCGATCCGGCACACCAAGAACAACCCAGCGAACGACGACACGTCAACCAGCAGCGCGAGCTATTCAGCAATAGAGGGTCGTTAGGGCGTCGAGGGGTGAGAGAGCAGCGGTTCTTTGGCGATCCAACGAAGAAGGAAGAAGAATGAGAAGAAAATGAGGAGAGAGAGAGTAAAAAAAAGGGTCAGAAAAGAAAACAAAGGAGGAGGCATTAGGAAATATTAGGTACCGCTTTGATTCCACCATATCAAAACCTAAATCTATTCACCAGGCAACATGTGTCACCCGGGCCCACCATGTCATAAGCCCTCCTAATTTCATTCCAAACAAACGAGACTCTCTCTCTCTCCACTTTGCTCTTCGTGGGTTCTCTCTCTCTCTACTCTTTCTCCCTTCCACTCAGACCTTTTCACCTCATGTCCGAGCTCTCCTCCTACGAACCACGCCACTGCCTCCACCTCGATAGTTGCCTTTACCATCCGATGAACCACACCGAACGACATCATATCTCTCTCTCTCTCTCTCTCTCTCTCTCTCTCTCTCTCTCTCTCTCCGATTGCTATTTTGGTCATTGCTAAAGTTAAACCTACTCCGAGATTGATTTGGTGTAATTTTAATCTCAATTTGGTACAATTCGGGTGCAAATATGCATGTGTTAATTTATCGAATGGATGAATCCGAGGTCATTCTTCACTCATGCTAAGAGGAACATATTTTGCTTTCTTAAGTAATGAATGAGATGTTACTTTGTCTGTAAAAGCACTACGTTAATTAGTTTTTGTTCTTTTAATTGTAGCACGAAACTTCCCATCTTTCAAATGTAATACTTGATAGGGAAAATTTTGAATTTGCAATAAGAATGATATTTTCAAATGAACTTGAACTATATCATTAGTATGTGACATACACAACCGGTAAATGATTTGAAGTGAGGAAGGGTAATATGTTTAGAAATAGTAAAGAAGAAGTAACCTAACAAGACTTTTGTATATAATTGTAAAGGGCATTTTGTCAGCTCATACGGTAAAAACAAAAAAAACGAGAGATATGAAGTTAGATGTGGTTGTCTTCCTTGTATCAAATTCAAGATTGAAAATTATGTCTATTAAGTCATAAAGTATGTCTCTAAGCATGATCATGCATTTATTCCGGAAGATTAAAGGTATTTGATTAGATGCGATGTTTAATACTTATAAGAGTATTTTAGTTGACATGAATAAAGTTGGCACTGGGGGAATTGCAGCCTATGAAATTTTAGGAAATGCATTCGGAGGAAGCAAAAACTTGGGTTTTAATATGCGTGATTGTCAAAATAATTTGCATATGAAAAGATCCAATGACATTGGTGGGGGAGACTACCAAAGCCTTCTAAATATAACATAATATGTGCACCTTTTGGAAGAACATCTTGTTCGGGTGTGCAATTTCGTTAGACGAGATTGTGAAATTATTTATTTGGTTATTTGAGGTGTTTTTTTTAAGTCTATAGGAGATAAGGCTCCAAAAACCATGTTCACTTATCAAAATGCAGCCATGGCAAAAGCCATTAGATTAGTGTTTTCAAATACACATAATCATTTATGCACTTGGCACATTGGGAAAAATGTCAATAAAAAAATTGCATATCTTTATCACAAGCCAAGTTTTAAGGATATTTGTTAGAGCTTATGTATAGATGTAAATTGAAGGACGAATTTGAATCTACATGAAGGGAAAAGGAAGATGAGTGGGTTACCGAGAATAACAATTGGCTTTGGCAATTATAGGACTTTAAACATAAATGAAGTTTAGCTTTTGGTCGTGATA
Organism: Eucalyptus grandis; assembly: GCF_016545825.1. Classification (NCBI taxonomy): domain Eukaryota; kingdom Viridiplantae; phylum Streptophyta; class Magnoliopsida; order Myrtales; family Myrtaceae; genus Eucalyptus; species Eucalyptus grandis. The sequence goes on from NC_052616.1 coordinate 33,110,990, forward strand.
CTTTTATATGTGGCCTAAGATCAAGTCAAAGGAATGAAAGCACTTATAATGTCTTCCAACATATGTCGACGAAGACATTGACCCCTATAGAATTTGTCCATCACTATAAAGAACAACTGAAGTACATAAGAGAAATTGAAAGTCAAAATGATTACATTCTCATGGGAACCCCAAATTGTAAGTTTCAAATAATGGGATCTTGAATCATACTACTTTAGTGTATACTTGCCTTAATTTTAAAAGGTTCAATAAAGAATTTTGCAAAGTCTCTCCATGCATATTTCAAGTGCTACATTTGATGGGTTGGCTTATTTATATACTCTTAAGTGTATGGGGGTTTCGACGTGAACATGTTGTCAGATTTGACCCTGTAGACTTTTTCACTTTCTTGTGAATGTATATTATTTTGAATCAAAGGTGGTTGTATCGTCATGTCTTGAAAATGTTTGATTGAGAACATACCAGTCACGAGCATTCTATATGCTTATTTTTTGAAAAGATGGACTAAATGAGCCAAATAAGGGATTGTGAATGATCAATCTTGTCAAATATCATCAAGTCCTTCTAAATTTAATCGATTTTCCACATTAATACAACGATATTTTGAATTGAAGAGTTTGAGAGCCAAAAATGTAAACACTATGAGAATAGTGACAAAGAACATGGAAAATGCAAAGGCTAAACTATCATCGTAAAATTAAGTGTCATTGTGATTGATGATGCTAGTGATGATGGTAATAAGGCTTCTTTGTCCAAGGTTTCAGTATTGGACCCCCCTCGAATGAAAGGAAAGGGAACAATTTATGGAAGGCTTAAAAGTTTAAGAGAGAAAGAATATAAAATCTAAAAAGGAACACATCCAACGTAAATAGAAAGCCAAGGTGAGTGACATATTATTCTAGTTAATTTGATTGGGTAATCTTTCCGCTTATGTTACATGATGCCAATTAACATATATATTGCTTTGTAATATGAAGTTGGTTGTCCAAGTAGCACATGATGAAACTCATTTTTAGATTATTCGTGTAATTCAAATCAATTTCAAAGTATCTTTAATCCTAGCAACACTAGTGGTCCTACATTAATCAAATTTTTTATAATTAGGTATGTTGTTCTTAGTCCTCCATTTGTATTTACATGTTACTAATTTGGTCAATTTATATATATGCAGCAGCAGCCATCACACATCATGCCGTAAGAGATTATGAGTGGATTTTGTTGATTCCCTAAACATGTTACTTAATTGTTTGGTGTGTTAATTTAGTTATTAAATTATGCCTTTCTACAACTATAGAAAACTCATACTTCTCAAAAGTCATAGTCAATAGGATAATTTAGTTACATTATGCTAATGGAGTTATTTAATGTATGTGGATGCAATTACTATACATTATGCTACTGGGGATTATGGATACTTTTTTCCCATTCACTAATCAGGTGGTTATTATGAAAGCAATTTTAATCCAGTGCTATTACATTTTTTTGTTGCTATTGTAATATTGTCAATGGTTCCTTCTGAATATATGTTGGAATACCATAATAGATCTTATGGAACCAATTTTAGTCAAGTACAACTTGCGTTGTGTTTTCTCTCGGGAGCTTATTTGAGATAAATTATCTTGGCAACTTGTTAAATAAAATGTTAATAGATTGGTTATTCGTTTGTACATGGATCATCAAACTCTTTTCAGCATCTTATGGTGAATGAGTTGAACGATTCTGGACCAATTCGCTAAAGCAACACATAATTCTTGTATGGAAGGAATCCTCATTACTTCATGATTAGGAAAAACAGAGTATGAGCACCTTTCTCAACCTTTTGGCGGAGATCAAGTGATGTCAAGGTTGGGAGAACTTTTCTAATATTGCTTCTAATCACATCTCACATCAGACCATCTGCAAGAAGTGTACATGGTGACCAATGGAAATGCTGACTCCATTACATCTTGCCTCTTCGAAAAAACACAATGAATGTTATCGTTGTATTGAATCTCTGTCATTTAATGTTACTCGCAAATCTTGCACTGTGAAGCTTTCTTCTCATACTAATAGTTCATGTCATATTGTAGACTTCCTAGGTTAAAATAATTGAACATCTTCTTTTGTAAAAGTCACTTTATACTAGTTTTCTACAAGATGATAAGTTTTATCTCTTTGTTTCCATTTTAAGCATGTGCCCTACAGCATACAGCAATAAGCTTCGTGATGAACATTGAAATGCTCTCAATACCAATAAAATTTAAATTAAAAAGGTAATGCTTACCAAAAAATAAGTCTACCTACAATACTCCAATATCATATCTCATAATCAATCTCATAAGAACAAGCTATTTTTATCAAAATAACATAAACAAATGATTTTTGTTATAAATAAATTTACCTCTGATTCAACCATCCGATAAATTAACACGTGCAATTTGCAACCAAATTGTACCAAATTGGGATTAAAATGACACCAAAACAGTTCGACCAGCAAGCTTCAAAGTTAAGTCTAGTAGGTTTAACTTCAATAATAACCAAAACAACAATTTGACCTAATTACATAAAAAGCATAAAGTAGATTAAATGTATTTCTAGAGTTTTGCTTCAAGTGCTCCATAAATATTATGAAATTACACAAACAAATTTAAAGGTCAAAGATATGTTAGAATATAATTTAATTTTCAACGGAAGATTCCATAAAAAACTATTAGTTTAATAAAGTAGGCATCTTGAGGTATTAAAAAAACCAAATTCTTCTTTCTCTCCTACCTATTCATAGACAGGAGAGTCATTTTTTTTTTTTTTGATATCGAGGTCAATTACATCGAGCCTCTTATCGGTCGGGAGTGAGTTGTGAATTCTGGTGATAAGGCTTGTGAGGTTCTATCTAAGATATTCAAAATAAAGATCTGGATATAATTGTTGGCTTTCTCAATTGCTGTCTCGGCCGGCTAAAGGAAGAATCAAGAGCTAGTGCCTGGTTCCTCGGAGCTTCTAAACGTGTGATAAACCATTTGCTATCAGCTATCTGAGCAACGCGTTGAGCATGAGGGCGTAAGGAGATGGTTTCTTTCTTTGTCAGCTTCCTGCCTAGCTCACTAGTCATTCCCAAAAAGGGGTATGTGCGTCTTGTTCATATGGGTAAGTTCTAGCTTTTAAGAATTGAGTCTTGGTTTTTGGGCTCCTAGTACTATGTGCTATGGCATTTACTCATCAATCCAGTTCTAGAAACCTCCTTGCTACTCATATTTCTCCAGGGCGGCTTGGTGAAAACTCTTATCGAACCATCGTAGCCACTTCTTTCATCGGTATAACCCATAGAGAGATCTATGCATAATGAAGTTATAGTCCTTTTGAGCTCAGAGACATAGCCTATGCGAGGCTTACCAGAGCACTTTTACATTTTTAAGTTATGATCTATGCATAATGAAGTTATAGTCCATATCACAAAGAAGAGAGATAAATGGTAGAACTAGAGCGGAGGATCCTTATGTTATGGTCGATCCTGAAGTCTCTGCCCATATTAGAAAGCTTTCATTCCCGATTGGATATGATAAAAGTGAATTGGTGCATAGCTTTTAACCGACCAAGGGTAGGCGTAGGCAATCATTCCAACTAAAGAGGCAAAAAGAGGGAGGGCTGGTTCAGGAAAGGAGTAGACCATAGTTAGCCAACTTATCTGGCAGGCAGGTCAAGAAAGAGACAAAACTTGAGTGAGGAATGGGCTTAGCTCTAGTTCTTAAGGCAAAGTATCACATGAAAGATAAAAACTTAACATGAGACTCGAAACACAAAACTCGGCTAGAAAAGGATCAAAACCCGTCCTCCGGGTTAAGACAACAAGAGATTGTGTAGAAATGGGGCTTGATAAGGCCTCTATTTAATCAGCAAAAGACGAGTTAGGAAGTGAATCAAATAAATCTAAGTTGGAAGAGGGTACGAAATGGATTTCTTTTGAAACCAATGGCAGATTTTCCTCAATTGGAACTGAACTCCTTGAGTAACTAATGCAAGTGGTATGATCCACGATTGATGCAATAAAAGTTGTCGGCAATAAAGGTAGCTTTCGTATAGACTGTGGTTTTGAAGCTAGATAGTCAATAGCTAAGGCCAATGGTAGTAGGAGCTCATGGATGAATACCCGTTGTTCAAATAGCCGTTGTTGAATAAGCGGTGTGCAAATGAATTGAATCATTAGTTGTGGGACTTAAAGTAGTGGGATAGACTCCATATGAATCTATCTCTCTACATAGAATTTATTTTTCATGTCTAGATGATAAGAATTTGCCAACTACTAGCACATCTTTAGGAATTTCATTTCTACCCCGTATGGTAGTGCATACCGTATTAACTCCTGTTTTGATGCTTGTTTCTAGGCCTTTAAGTCAGTTTGAGTTTTAGAAGAGAGATCGGATGATATGATCAAGATAGTGGAGGCGGGCTAGTCCCCGAAAATGTTCGTGCCGTTGGGGTTCCAAATCTTCCTTGTTGTATTGACCAGAGAGCTTACCCACTTGCCCATTTGCTTGTACTTGAGTGTTGGCTTGCCTTTTTTCTACAATTGAATAAGTTTAGCGTTTAGCACAGGAAAGGAAACTATTCTACCTCAGCTGGATCGGTATCGGTACCTACCTCAAGGGAAGGAGGAGGATCCTTACGCTCAATAAAAAATATATCCCTATAAGAAAAATCAATCTAGTTAGACCTTATCTTTGGCCCTCTAAGAGAACTATCTATATCCCTACTAGAGACTATTCTTGTTGTTAGCCTTACAATTTACTTCCTATGGCTCGCTACTATGGAACCTCAAAAAAGGAATCTCAAACTTACAAGCAAAGTAAGCTTACAGGGAAATATATGTTCTTAGCACTTCAACTAGATGGAAAGCAACTGGATAGTCTTTCCTTAGGACTCCAATCTTTTAGCACTCCAACTATAACGGGATAGAAAGGCACTGGCCTGGGAAGAAAACTTATCATGGTGGGCCCTCAAAGAAAGGAAAAGGGTTGGCACTTACACTCCAAAGACTTAGCTTACTAATATAATCAAATTCCTAACGGCTACCACTGACGATCGCTCTAGTTTTTATTCTTTTTCTCGTCATCCTCATCAGAATCATCTTCCTTAGAAATGTGGTTTAGTATCATCCTCGAAGATGTGACTATCTTGCTCGGGTACCTCAACCTTCTCGTCACACCCTAAGCTCGGCCGCCTTAAGACCTTTTGTTGGGAATGACTGATCCCCGAAATACCGGATACGACACTAAATCGAATCCCTAAATCAATGCGGAAGACGAAGCCCGGGAAAAACACGCATCACCGATCGTAAAGCACACCATGGATTCGAGCGTACCTTGTTAGCCACAGATTAAACACCAATGCTGAAGATCGAGGAAGAAATTCTGGTCCTGTTCGATCCGATGACGAATTGAAGGGAAGAAAAGTGCACCGTATGCTTACTGTTCTTCGTTTTGGGAGAGAGAGAGAGAGCAAGGAGAAAACGTACGTACGTAATGTCCAACCTTTTCCATCTCTCTCTCTCTCTCCCTTTTATACCTTCCCCTTCCACGGGCCGTATTCCCGTGGGCCGGGCTTTCTGGGCCCAACTTGGGCGGACGGGCCTTAAGCCCATCTCATAAATCCATCATCTCCCACTCGCACATGGTGGTACAAAACCAACATGGGTGGACAGGCCCTACTCAGCTTCATCAGAGAAAAAATCCATCATAGACTTTCTCTTAACATGGTGGACCGAACATAATCCTCTTTTCCTCTCTTCAACATTCATACCGATGAATAATCCGTGCGACCAGCATACTTTGAGAGCTCGTTGCCATACATCTGTTAGGAATATATAGCAGCTCATAATGGGCATCACACTCCGAGTAGATTTAGTATGCAGTACCCTAGATCGATCGATCACATTTATATCTCTCTTGATCTCTTTTAAATAATGATATATATATATTGTATTCACAATTATGATTATCACAAAGACAATCATAATTGGTTAACCGGTGAATACAAAACTACAATGTGATTCTCCAAAATCGGTCTTCCTCTTTCCTTCAAACTCTCAATTTCAGTTCAGCTTGCTTTTCTAGAAATGTCCCATTAGATCGAATCAAACTCATGACCATTGGCAACATCCTAAGATAGCAAACACTAAATAGAAATCTTGAGAATAAGTAAGAGTCATGAGGGGACTAAGAAATTTGAGGAACTCTCTTCCTCAAGAGTCTCACACGACATAAAAGTTGAGATCAAACTTTTGCCACTCTTATTGGTCGTCTCATGCATACGTAGTATGAAATACGTATTACGGTATTAACTCCTTTCCCATGGAGCGTATGTCTACACCTTTCAATACCGTACAGATGATAGTTCGGACATACCCAATGTCTAACTTGAGTTCACGTATCTACTCATTCACTAAATTCATCGAACTCACATCTGGCATCATAGACAGATAAAGTAAAATATGTGGGGTATTTTTACTTTCGGACATAGTAAGTATTATGTCCTCATCTTAACACCTAGTTAAGGCGACATACGTGTTTTAAGCTTGAGCTCTCGATTATCACCTAGATAATAAGCTTAAAAACAGTCTCATCTCTATTTATCACATAGTAAATAGAGGCGATTACCCGTGTGAGTGGGCTAATCTTATATCTGTCCGACATACTTCCTAACTTAAAGTAATGCACTGAGCATTAAGATGCATAAAGATCATACAAAGATTCATAGACATTAATGATGAAAAACATAAATTCATCATATGTGAACACTTAGGGAAATTACAATATTCAGTACATCATCCTCTACGCAATCCTAGAGATTTCACATGGCCACAAAACACATCTCTAGGTATTGGCTTTGTTATAGGATCTGCTACCATTCCATGCGTAGTATGTACTCTAAGTTCACATCTTTTCGTGCAACCATATCCTTGACAAGATTCTACTTGGTATCTATATGTTCGGTCTTGCCATGATATTTTGGATCTTTGGTGTACACTTTTGCTGCTTGATTATCATAGTTAACTAATAACAAATCTGCAGCACTTCCAATAACACCTAAATGATCCAATAATCTCTTAAGCCAAACATCTTCTTATACTTCTTCGATAATGCCACGAACTCAATTCCATCGTGGACAAGGCTATGTACTTTTGTTTCTTACTGCTCCAACACATGGTGCCATTATTCGGTAAGAGAACAAACCTAGAGGTAGATTTCCTTTCATTTAAATCTCCTCCCCAATCAACATCGAATAGCCTTAGAGTCGCAGATCCTTTCCATAATAACTCAACATATAATCAACAGTCCACTTTAGATACCTCAGTATTCACTTAACGGCTTTCCAACGTGCTTGACCTGGATTGGATTAGTATCTACTCACCATTCCAACTGCAAAACATATGTCAGGTCTTGTACACATCATAACGTACAACAAGCTTCTAACAGCACTAGCATAAGGAACATGTTTCATTTGTTCCTTCTCTTGTGGAGTCCTTGGACATAGTCTATGGCTCAATCCTTCACCTTTTGCAATAGGAGCGTCAATGGGTTTACAATCCCATATCATTCAATTCAAAATTTTGGAAGACAACCAACTTTTGACAGTATTGACTAGCTCCATATTGCTTCCGGCAATTAGTATATCATCAACATATAATGATATGATCACAAATTGATCCTTGGATCTTTTGATATATACACAATGATCCTCATCTATCATTGTAAAGTCATATGCCATTATGGCATTATGAAAACATATATATCATTGTCTTGACGACTGCTTAAGGCCATATATTGACCCCCAAAGTCGACATACCTTTTCTTCTTGGCCTTTCACTATGAAACCAACAGGTTGTTCCATATATATTTCATCCTCTAATTTTCCATTGAGGAAAGCAGTCTTTACATCCATTTGATGTAACTCAAGATCCATACTAAACACTATTGCTAGAACTATGCGAATCAAGGCAAATCTTACTATAGGAGAAAAAATATCTTCATAATCAATTCCTTCCTATTGATTATACCCCTTCGCCACAAGGCGAGCCTTATGCCTTTCAATCGAGCCATCAGCCTTTCACTTTATTTTGAGAACCCATTTGTTCCCAATAGCTCGCGTCCTTTTGCGGATCAACCGGTTCCCGACTTGGTTTGATTTCATTGACTCCATTTTCCTCTTTCATTGCATAAATCCATTTCTCCTTACTAGGGCAATTTAGAGCCTCATTAATATTTCTTGGCTCATCCTCATCTTGCGGAGCAATCATAAAAGTTTCCCCTTCAATGTCAAAACGTCGACGGGGAATACTTTGGCGACTTGTTCGCCGTATGGGAGATTGTACACTTAGCACATCATTCCCCATTATGCTCCCACTCGGATTAGATAATGACGATATCATCTCATCATGTGGTTGTAATTGAGAATGAGTTGAATTCAATTCATCACTTCTCATATTACTCCCACTTGGATGAACTCAACCAATATCATTATCTAGATCCAAGGTTTCAAATAGGGAGTGATCTTCTCCTATTTCGCCCTTCTTAGGAAAATTCATCCACTAAGAATGTGACATCCCGTGATTCAAATTCAGTTATTCTCCCACTTTCCTGCTCATCTATGAACACATACCCTTTCGAGTGTTCGGAGTATCTCATTAAAATACTCTACTTTTATCCGGGACTCAATTTCCCAAACTTGTGAGAGGACATATGAGTATAGGCAGCATAACCCCATGGCTTAAGTAAACTTAAGTCCGGTTTCTACCTATCCATAACTCATATGGAGTGTAACTAACTGATTTGGAAGGCACCCGGTTAAGTATTTAGGCAGCAGTTAACAACGCATCACTCCATAAAAGTGATATGTAAGTTAGCATACGCCATCATGGACCTAACCATTCCAGTAAGGTTCTGTTTCTTCTCTCTGCAACACCATTTTGTTGAGGAGTATATGGAATAGACAACTATCTTTCTATTCCTTTTTCATCACATAATTTTCTGAACTTATCAGATAAATATTCTCAGCCTCGATCGGATCTAAATACCTTTATTTTCCTGTCTAATTGATTTTCTACCAGGTTCATAAACCTTCTAAAACAACTTATGCTTCAGATTTATGAGAAATCAAATAGACATATCCGAATCAAGTAGAATCATCTATAAAAGTGATGAAACAAACAGCCCATTGCCTTCCTTTCACATTCATTGAACCACGAGACGTCCAAATGGATTAAATGCTGAGGAAATTCAGCTCTTTTACCTTTTCCAAATGGTCTCCTTGTCATTTTCCCTACTAGGCAATGCTCACATATGGACAAATCAACTTTTTCAATATTGCCCAACAAGCCCTTTTTGGCTAGTCTTTTCATATGTTGTTGGCCCATATGACCAAGTCTAGCATGCCATCATATTCACATCATTATCATATAAGATAGAAGACGTGAAACAAGGGGATAACATATTGACATCATCACAGTCAACATTTAGTACAATAAAACCATCTAGAAAGTGACCACAACCATAGCGCTTTGTATCTAAACACAAATCTACACATTTATTATGGAAGTTCATACCAAAACCAAGCTTAACCAACATCAAAACAGACAATTAAATTTCGACGAATCTCCAGAGCATTTAGAACATCATGTAGGAACAAGTTGCGTCCACCACACATGTTCGGTTGGCGGTGCCAATCCTTTTAACTTCAGCTGAGTTGTTTTCCACATAGATCCACTCAGTTCCAGTTGGTATTCGTCGGAATTCCACGAAGGATCCTTTATCCTTCGCTACATCGTCTGTTGCTCCTGAATCTACAGTCCACAAAGGATTGGATTCAGCCAATAATTCAGAACTTGACACATAAGCAAAGTTCTCAAATGTACAAGAGGTGTATGCCTTCTTTGGCTCACGACAGTCGCAAGTATAGTAACCTTTCTTGTCACAGTTGTAACATTTCACCCTTGACATTTTCTTAACTTGAGGACGTTTTCCTCTCTTGTGTTGGTTAACTCTTGATTTCTTGCAATAAGGACTTGATCCTTTGCATTCCCACATATTGAACGAATCAATACGCTTGCGCTTAGAGCTCAAAAACCCTTTATGAGCTAGAACCAGCATTGCAAATATCTATTCTCAGCTCACATGCCATTAAGCGGTCCTCTACCAGCTCAAGGTGGCGCACAGCATTCTTAAGATCTTCCATAACATGGTCAAGAGCTTCTAGTGCTTCTTGCTTTTCCAGCACATATTGAATCTTCATATTCAATATTTCACAATTGTAGTCGTTCATATCAGCAATTACATTCTTAGTTGCTGAACTATCGTTCTGAACACATCAGACATACATGCACGAATAATTAATGCCTATCAATTATGCATCTTTATTTGCATAGACCCATCATATTAATGAATAATTTCAAGTAAGGCTTCGAATCAAAAGGTCACTACGTTTCCAATCATCCTCCAAAAATCCTAACTTAAAACTATCATTAATATGATTGTCATATGCAAAATCAATTCTATGAAGTTACAAAAACTTCTATAACTACCCACACTAACTACCCACAAAGAATCGAATAAGAATGAAAGCAAATATTATCTAACATTAAATATAATAACAATGCTTTCACATAATACAACTATACATTACACTGAGCAATATATACAAAGAAAAATATCAACTTGGAAAGAGATATTTACATCCATAAAAAAAAATCTCACAATTAATCTAAGAAATAATTAGGAAATGTCCCTTCTAATCTATCAGCCAAAACATCTGAGAAAACTGAAGGTATATTTGCCAACCATGGAAAATCTTTTGGAGAGTTTTCATGTCGCCACCAAGGCGCATTCACTCTGCGCCACGTAGAGCACAATCTAAGGGTTGAAGTTTTGGCCAACTCAATCCTATAGTACTCTCTTACAAAAGCTTCCACCAGCCTCCTATAACCCGGGACCACGTTGACCTCCCATAGCCGATCTAACACTGCTTGCCATTCAGGTGGAAGAGTGTTCAACAAAGCCGGCACCTTCTCAAAATCCGGCATAAGATAACCATTATTGATGATTTCCTGTATCATCTGATTGACCTTGACCATATGTGATACTAAATCACCATCAAGCCACCGAAAATCAGCTAACTCTTTCATCAACCTTTTCAGTCTAGCTCTTCCATCGTCCGTTCTCGGGATTGCAGGTATCCGTGCATTACGCATCATAGTTTCTGCAACAAATGCAGAACTAAAATGGATCACTTATAATCCATAATAAACAAAATGGAAAATACATAAATTTCCATGATTCATGCAACAAATGCAGAATAAAAAATGGATTACCTACAACCCACACAGACATAATTGAAAAAGAAACAAATTCCTTTTTTTTTTTTTTTTTTTTTTTTTTTCGGGTCAACGGTCGGTCAACGGTCAACGGTCAAGTCAACGGTCAACGGTCAATGGTCAACGGTCAACGGGTCAACGGTCGCGCGGGTCGGACTGGTCGGACCGGTCGCGACGGTCGAACCGGTCGGACCGACGGGCCGGCCGGACCGCTCACACGGACCGACCGCACGTGCCTCGCGCGTGCGGGAATGACGTCACGCGGACGTCATCCGACACGTGCCGGGCGCGTGCCTTCGCTCGGCCGGGTCGGGTCGGGTCGGTTCGCGGGTCGGGTCGCCGCCCGGCCAACCGACGTCATCGGCTGACGCGTCATCGATGACGCCAGCCCGGCCAATTATCGACCGTTGGTGACGTCATGCCGACGTCGACGCGTCGGTCCGTGGACCGCGCGTGCCGGTTCGCTGCCGGGCGGCGCGCACGCGCCGATTCGCCGACCGGCGCGTGTGCCGCACGCGCCTGGCGATCGAGCGCTTCCGGGCGCGTCGCGCCCGCGCGCAGCGCCTTCCGGCCGTGCGTGTGGGGGCGTGCGGCGTCGCCTGGCCGCGCTCGAGACATCTCCAGACTCGTCTCGACGTCGCCTTTCTCCCAGTGCTTTCAGAATTTGTTTTTGACATTCGAAAACTCATGAAAATGGCCTAAGAAGTCTCGGGTGTCGGGATTGCTCGCCCCGATCCGTACGGCCGAAGTTCCTTTTGCGAAAAATCAATCAAAACACATCAAATTGATCGGGAAAACGTGAACTAGGGCTCTGATACCAATGTTGGGAATGACTGATCCCCGAAATACCGGATACGACACTAAATTGAATCCCTAAATCAATGCGGAAGACGAAGCCCGGGAAAAACACGCATCACCGATCGTAAAGCACACCATGGATTCGAGCGTACCTTGTTAGCCACGATTAAACACCAATGCTGAAGATTGAGGAAGAAATTCTGGTCCTGTTCGATCCGATGACGAATTGAAGGGAAGAAAAGTGCACCGTATGCTTACTGTTCTTCGTTTTGGGAGAGAGAGAGAGAGCAAGGAGAAAACGTACGTACGTAATGTCCAACCTTTTCCATCTCTCTCTCTCTCCTCCCTTTTATACCTTCCCCTTCCACGGGCCGTATTCCCGTGGGCCGGGCTTTCTGGGCCCAACTTGGGCGGACGGGCCTTAAGCCCATCTCATAAATCCATCACCTTTCCTTCTAAAATTGGTAGCCCGCAACTTCAAAGAGAAAGAGAGACTAGTGCATCACGAACTGATGTCCAAGAAAGAATATATGGGCATTGTGAATTCTCCTGATCATGACAACGAAGCAAGTTAAGTTTGCCCTAATGGAAGGCTTGCACTTTGAATCGGCAAAGAGATGAGATTACGGGGCTCCGGTTCCATCTATTTATACTTAATAGAAAGAGGTTGAGAAAAAGGAAAAGAATGGATCCACTCAAACAACTGTGTTTGGAATAGAACTCATAGAGGCAATCCCTTGTGAGTGCGGCACACACCTTTTTCTTTCTTTCGAAGCCCTTTTGTTTGGCAGGGTGATCAACGTAGTTAATTGTTTGAATCTAAAGTGAAATTCGCTAAAGCTGTAACCAGCAAGCAAGGTAGAAGGGCAAAAGAACGCTTCAAGTGCCATAACTTACGAAATGTACACTTAAGTGCCAAATTTGAAAAAAAACGGATCACTTGAGTGCCACTCCGGCCAAAGTCCGGCCAAAACGCCAACGTGGCGTTTTTCCGGCGCGCCCAAAACAACGCCGTTTTGCATGCGACGTGGCCAAAAACGGCGTCGTTTTGGGCTGACGTGGTAAAAAGAAATTAAAAAATTAATTAAATTAATTTTAGTTAAAATATTTAAAAATAATAATTTTAAAATTAAATTTATTTAAAATATTTTAAAAATAATAATTTTAAAAACTTTAAAAAACTTTAAAAAAATTTTAAATTTTTTTTTTAAAAAAAAAAGGGAATGGGGGAGGCGGCTAAGGGGCCCTCGGCCGCCTCCGCCGCCGCCCCGCCGCCGCCGGGAAGGGCCGGCGACGGCGGGGGAGGGTCGGCGAGGTTGGCGGCCCTCGCCCTGGCCGGGCCAAGGGCCGCCGCCCGCCGGGGGTCGCCCCGGCGGCGGCGGCCTTGGCCCGGCCGGGCGAGGGCCGCGCGCCCCCATCCGGGCGAGGGCTCGCGGCCCTCGGCCGACCCTCCCCTGCCGTCGCCGACTCTTCCCAGCGGCGGCGGGCGGCGGCGGCCCCGGCCGAGGGCTGATCCTCGGCCCGCCTCCCCTATTCCCTTTTTTTTTTTTAAATTTTTTTAATTTTTTTTAATTTTTTTAAAGTTTTTTAAAGTTTTTTAAATTTTTTAAAGTTTTTAAATTTTTAAATGATTATTTTTAAAAATATTTTAACTAAATTTAATTTAATTAATTAATTATTTATATTTTTTCCACGTCGCCGAAACGACGCCATTTTGGCAACGTCAACGTGCAAAATGGTGCCGTTTTGGCCGCGCTCGCCGGAAAACGCCACGTTGACGTTTTGGCCGGATTGGCACTCAAGTGATCAATTTTACTCCGATTTTGGCACTTAAATGTACCTTTCGTAAGTTATGGCACTTAAGTGTCTCTTTGGCCAAAGTTATGGCACTTGAGGGGTCCGCGAGTCAAGGTAGAAGCTATGGTTGCTTAGGCCATAACAGCAAGCGGGGGATTTTGACCAAGTAGTAGTCGCATATGCCAAACCGCATCAAGCAAGTAACGATCGCTTAAGCCGTCACCAGCAAGCAAAAAGTTGTGGTGTGGATGGGGCAGTTCTTACGATAAGATGATCCAGCACCCGAAAAACTAACAAAAATGGCCCTAAACTAAAGGAATTAGAACTTCCTTTGGTTGCTCCTCGGGGTAAGGTATATAGGATAGCTTTGAAACGTGGTCCTATGGGTCTAGAACAAAATCAAGATATAGAACAACATCCTTATACGCAGACACATAAGTCGATGAAGAAGATGCTACTGGAGAAGAAAAGGAAGAATAAGCGAGCTTATGACTGTCCCCTTCCTCAAGCAACATAGGATTTTGTTTTTTTTTTTTTCTAAATCCAAAGGATGAAGAATTCTTTGATTGATTTGGTGGTAAGTTAGCCGGACTCTAACTCTAATGGTTGAGCCGGGCATGCGATAACTCCCTCCCTTTTGAAGACTTTCTTGCTTGCTACCAGCTCAAGCTACAGTCTATCTCGAGCTTGAACAACTGCTTTGAATGATCTTGATGCAAGTCGTGTAGGGGATACTTGCGCCAATGCTTTAAGATGTTCATTCCACTTGTGCCTCCCCCTACCCCCCCCACCCCACTTGCTCTCTTTGCTGCGAATTCCTAAAGCAAGGTCAGAATTGCGTAAGTTAAAAAGTAACTTTCTACCCCTTGTTTTCTTCTGGTAGTGGGATGATTGGAGTAGCTTTCCGAGCAGATTTTCTAATTGAATGCATGGGTTCTCCGGTGGGATTGGCTTGGTGTTCAGTGTATCTTAGTAAAAGAAGAGTCTCGCTCATAGAACATTATACTGTTCTAACTAATTTCCTTTGTTGTTGCCAAGGTGCTTTTAAACCTTTCTTACTTATGAAGCAGCGCTGGGCAGCTAAATTGGTATGGAAGAACTATGGCCAAGCTTGGCTTGACAAAAACTATATCCACTATGAAAATGATAATAAAATCGTTTTTTGTTTCGTTAATGAAGAGTCCCCGAGACATTGGCTTCCGCCAACAGTGGACTATTAAAGAAGTTTTAACCGGTTTGATGACGTTTGGCACCTCAATGCCCGTTCATTTGTCGAATGTCCCCACTTTTTACTTTATTTTATGTCTGCCAACAATTGTGAAAAAATAGTGAACGGTAGTTGACTACCCCCCTCTGGTACAATCAAGTAGCTTTAGCCTAGGAAAACTCTCCCTGGTTTTTAAAAACTGTTCCCACTCTAATCTATGGGCCATAAGGAAAACCTTGTGCTGCCCACTATAGAAGCTTTTCCCGCTTGTTTATAATGGAGGAACCCTACTAGAAAGATGGGAACAACAGCTTATCCATATTTTTCTTACATATAAGGCTAACGAGGTGGATCCCTTTTTTTCTTCGCCTTTACGAGTTGAACATAAAAACTGCCTTTTGGTCAACAAGGAAAAAACATACGTTGCCTAAACCACATCATTAGTCTTTCGACAAAACTTATGAGTGGCCTTGTCCACATGATTTACTCTAAAGTAGGTAACTTTGCACAAGAACGCAAAGCACAGAGAGTCAATTAACTAAATTGACCAGAATAAGGGAGGCAAGCACCAACAATGACATACATAAGTGAAAATATATCTTTCAATCCGTCAAATTCCTCAAAATTACAAACGAATGTAAAAATTACACAATTTTTGGAGTAAATCTGAGGAAATTTATACCTTTTGAGGTGGAGGCAGAGATGACCGCATGGTACAAATAACGATGGTGGCAGCAGCATGGCTCGTTGAATAGCAAGAATAGAGTGAGTTGAGAGAAATAACTATAAAGAGAAAAAAAAAAAAAAAACCTTCATAATAAGACCCATTTAACAAGACAAGAAAAGAAAAAGTTTTGGAGAGCTTTCTTCTACATCCATGGTAGCTCCTTCTCAAAACCCTAACCCTTTTGTGTGTTTTACTACTAACATTCTCCCACTCCCTCACGCCACCTATGCATGAGTCTTAGTAGTTTCTTTAGTATAAAACCAAGTGAGGTTTTTGTTGGTTCTCTTTACAGAATCTTCCTTACCAAACCTTTGACAAAACACAATCATTTACATTGTTTCCATGGCCCTATTCCCAAGAATCTACCGACGCCACTGAATCTTCCCATTCTTTGCTTTTCTCCATAGTCCATTTTCCCAAATTTATAACCCTAAAATCATTTCACTGTTCCACTACTTTTCTCCATAACATTGTCCCGCCTATTTTTTGCTCCCTAGTTCCTTCTCTAGGACAAAACTCTTCTCATGCTCCAAGCAACTCAACTTCGGCAATTACTGATCCTACTATTATGTCCTATGGTTAAGTCTAGCGTTGCCCTAGTTAGGGATTTGCTTGTCTGTGGTACTATGAAAGGCAACTGAGGGGGGAGAAGTAGGTTTTTGGCCTCTTTTTACAAATGATTGGCGTGACTATGGTAAAAAAAGGAACCAAAAATATGGGATGATGAAGCTCCAAAGGAAAAAGTGGAGGAGTGTAGACTTATTTTGGTGGGTAAACGTCTATCTAACCCATCCATTAATTTTCCAGCATTCCAAAGTATTATGGAAAGGGCTTGGTAAGTAGAGACAGTAGAAATATCACAAAGGGAAGAAGGAATGTTTGTGGTTACATTCGGAAACGAAAGGGAGAAAAACAAAGTATTAAAAAATAGTCATTGGTTGTTTTCAAATCATTTAGTTGTTCTCTCCCCTTCATTGTTGTGATTTTAAAACTTATGCTTTCCGGATGCAATTGTTTGGTCTTCCCTTGGAATGAGGTATAGAGGAAGATATACAATAATCAGTTCGAAATGTGGGAAGAGTTCCTGAGACTAAAGTTGAGTCTAAAGATGCAGCATCACTTAGACTTGGGAAAGCTAGAGTGGAAATCTATTCTAGAGTGAAAATCTATCTTTTGGAACATCTAAAAATGGGGAAATTGATCAAGCTGGAAGGGAAGAATACTTAATTGGATTTTCGTTATGAAAGGTTACCCCACTTTTGTTACTTGTGTGGGAAGCTGGGTCATTATATAATGTATTATAAAGAGATTCCTTATAATAAAAACAAAGTAGAAAGGAAAGAAGAAATGTACCATAGCCAATGGCTTTGAGCCGAAGTGAGGGAACACAGCTCGTTTTGAAAATCTTTTTATGAGAAATAAGAGAGGATTGAAGAGGAGGAAGATATTGTCCCTGAGACACCAAGGTGCTCAACACAGGTGATTCCCTTTGAGCCGAATAATAGTAGCAAAGATGAAAGGGTGGCAAAGGTTAGGGATACGATTATGATAGATGTTACATCTAAAATTATGAGTAAACCAAACCAAGATAGGGAGATGATGATGTACAACAAACTGCATATCAAGATCCCTAATGCTCCCCCAATCAAGGAGATCCATGGTGTGGAAGAGGGTCGTTGAAGGCTACAAAGACGAAGATTTCAAGAAGGATCTCAATGTCTTTATTGAGTAAGAAAAGTAAACGTGCCTGTCCTTATGGATGGAAAGCTAGTCGTACACAAAAAGAATTTGATGAGCCTAAACTGTTAGATACCTCAGTTTTTGTAGTGGAGGACTCAGATAGATGGGTTATGATGGTTAGACCTAACAAGCCACCAGGTGACATATGAAGGTCACAAGTTGGAATAGTCGGTGTCCGGGCAATCCCTCGATAGTTCTAACTCTTAGAGCCCTTGTCGCTCAGGAAAAAATTAGTTTAGTATTCTTAATGGAAACAAACTATTAAGAGGTAGTGGTTCAAAAGATTTGGCAGAAGTCCAGCACAAGTGCCATAACTTGGCACGGGGGGACACTTAAGTGCCTTAAGTGCCATAACTTCAAAACGGTACACTTAAGTGCCACTTTTTTTCTAGTGGGACACTTAAGTGCCACCTCCGGCAACCCTTGCCGGAAATCCTACGTGGCAATATTTTATTATTATTTTTTGCCTACGTGGCTCGCCGGAGAGCTGAGTCGGCTCTAACTCACCAGAAACGACGTCATCTGCATAATAAAAGCCCCAAATCTTCCAAAAACTACGTCGTCTCCCCAAATGCCCCAAATCTAAAACCCTAAATCGGCCAAAATCCCTATTGAAGTGCTCGAATTGAAGTCTCGAACCCTAATTTTCATTTGCCCAAAATTCCTTCGTCGAATCTTGGAAATGGAGAGCAGGACTCATAGCAGCGCCTCAATTTCCTCTCACCGAAGCGAAGGAGAAGGCCAGCGTTTCTGTTTTTGTGGGTTACCGAGTCCAAGAAGAACATCATTGACTCAAATCAATCCTAGGAGAAGATTTTATGGATGCGCCCGATATAAAGAAGCGTCGAAGTGCAAATACTTAAAATGGATCGATGAGAAGTTCTCTGACCGAGCCACAGAGGTGATATTGGATCTACTTCATAAAAGACAGCAATCTCCATCTGTGTTCATGGACGACTTGGACGATGTTGACTTAATGCAAGCTCAAGTGTCTTCAGTTAAACTTTTCAAGAATGAAGTCTCAATGCACGCTCAAGCATCTTCAACTAAATCTTTCAAGAATGAAGTTTCAATGATGAAAATTGAACGAAAGTGTTACCAAGCGTGTATTATGG
This sequence comes from Eucalyptus grandis, assembly GCF_016545825.1. Classification (NCBI taxonomy): domain Eukaryota; kingdom Viridiplantae; phylum Streptophyta; class Magnoliopsida; order Myrtales; family Myrtaceae; genus Eucalyptus; species Eucalyptus grandis. Next base: position 33,129,712 of record NC_052616.1, read on the forward strand.
TGTTGTTTTGTTGTCTATTGTACTTTATGATGAAATGTAAAGTACTTGAAAATGAGAAAAAGTTTCTCCGACTGCCATAGTTAAAAATGGTGTTTATCTGGATTAAACGTAGGGTTTTTTCTTTTTGAAAGATGCAAAGAAGTTTGTGTTGTTCCACAAAATCATTGTGGCTTTGTTGTTGTTTGTGCTGTCGTATGGACTTGCCATAAGTTTACCATCATCTTCTCTTTTGATGCAGACCAACATATACACAAGACAAACATGAGTGATTACCCGAGTGCCATAAGTTGTATTTAGTAATCACGTAAGTGCTAGTTGCGATGAAAAAAGGATTACTTAAGTGTCAAGTTGTTGTTAAAGTGATCGGTTAAGTGTCACTTATAGTTAAAAGTGAACAGTTAAGTGCCAAGTTTTTTTAGAATAGGATCAGTTAAGTGCCAATTTTTTTGTGGGTTTTCTGTAAAAATTGCACCAGCCACCAGCACCGGCGGCACCACCAACCATCACCACTAGCCACATTACACACTAGGCGCTCCAGCCACCACCATGTTGGTGGTGTTGCTGCACAAGATACTAGTGCAAGCTGAGCCTTGCACTAGTTTGCACCAGTACACATGGTGTAAGATGTGCAAACTGCACACTTGTACCGGGTGTAGGTGCAGCTGCTTAAGCCTATAACCCCCACCACAAACCGATAATCACCAGGCATCACCACCAGCCACACCAGCATCCTAGTCACCACATTAGCACCCTAACAACAAACTAACTACCACCAAACATCACCATCCACCATCACCAGATACACCAGCACTCCAGCTATCACCACGAGAACACCAACGGCGAGCAGCAACAAGTAAAAGCAGAATCCATGATAAACAACAACATAAATTGACAAGCAGCGCAAGATCATTTCATTGATATTTCATCAAGTCTGAGTCTGACAACATCAATGAATGACAAACTAAAGAAAAAAACAAAAGATAACCATCCTTAGACTTTCTATATGCACGACAACATCAACGTTTACATAACTGTTTTGACTCCTAAGCTCCACAAATCCTATCACATCTCATCTCATCAATCAATATGCATGACACCCCCTGTTCGTGCTCCTTTCGATGGGCCTTTCACTTGATTCATAATTCTGGCACTCTTTCTAACTGGACATGCAACTTCTTCTTCAACCTTCTCAGTATCCACTGACTCAGATGGAGCTGCAAATGTCCTAGGCCGAATTGAATCAAAAAGAGCTGGAGCTGGAGTTGGAGCTGGAGCTGAAGCTGGAGCTGGGTTCTTTCTCTTATTTTTTGTTGGCACAGTTGATGTTGATGTTTTCTTTTTTGTTGGTGTAGCCGTCGATTCTTGAGTTGGGCCCGAGATAAGAACTTCGAACTTCTCCCGAGCTACAAAAACAATAAATTGTTAGCAAAAATCTACAGCATAAATTAAATTAAATGCAGCCAATAAAACTTACATTGAGAATGACTTGTTCCAAAGACGCTCATCCGTATAAATGCCATAGCCATATTGTCTTAACCTCTTTCCAAGTGCCCCTCTTGTTTGAATAGGGCGTCACTTTCAGAACTTGTGATTTGTTGCCCCTTTTTCCTGCTTTCTTGGGCCCTTTAACTACAGGTGGGGCTTCTTCGACCAATTGTCTTTGGGCGTCTTCTAGATGACCTTTGTGTACCTGCCCCTTCACCTCGGCCTTGTTCTAGTTGTCCTTCTGTTTAGCCCTTTAACTTCAGTGACACCTCCTTCTGTTGGGCCTTCTGGTGGTACTGGTGATGGTAATTGTGGTGCCCCTTGCAGTGATTCTTCTGGTGGCTCCTGTGATGATCCTTGAGGTGGCTCCTGTGATGGCCCTTCAGTTGGCAGTTGAGTTCCAACTTGCTTTCTTTGAACCTGAGATAGAGGCCAAAAGATACCATAAATATAATATCGAGACATATAATAATAAAAACTGAGTACAAATTGGTTGAATTTACCACTGGGTATTTCTTTCGCTGCTGAAGAACAGTCGACTGCACTGGCCGTGATGCTGCTTGGGCTAATCCTTCAGCTGGCCGTGATGCTGCTTGGGTCAATCCTTCAGCCCGGCCGTGATGCTTTGCTTGGGCCAATCCTTCATCTCGGCCGTGTTCTACCTTGCCTTCTTGAGCAGGCTGTTCGGTTTCATGACTTACGAGGTTCTTCTTGTGACCTAACAAACACATTACATACAAGGCCAAATAGAATATTATGTACATTTTTATGATAAACGACAAGAAAGCAACATAAACATAAAATAAATTTCATGACTTACCGGGTTCTACTTATTGATCGAAGAACAGTCGACTCACTTGGCCTGCTTGTGTGCATTTCTCCAACTGTCTCTTCACTAGGCCCTTCACCTTGCCTCAGCGGTTGTTGTTGCTTCCTCAATTGACAACCTTTAATATTGTGGCCTGTTAGGCGATAATAAGAGCACGTGATCTTTGCACCCTGCCTGCCCATTCTTTGCTGACCCGAGACCTCTCCCTCCGCCATTCTTCGTCTTCGTTTTGTCCTTCCAATTTTCTTCTTCAGTGGCAAAGGTTGAGGTGCTTCATGATCCCTGGGCTCCCAAAACTTGCTACTTCTAAGGCTGCATCATGAACTGATAGGAAGCAAGATATTTTGATTTATGGTACCAATCATCGATGTAATCATCTGTATTGTCGCCCTTCAACTGGATGGCACATATGGCATGTGCACATGGAATTCCACTTACTTGCCATGCTCTACATGAACACTTCATACTTCCTAGATTAACAACATACTTATCTGCACCCTTCATTATCTCATATCCGTCATCTCCATTCCAAATGGGATGACAATGCGTACTTGCAGCCAAGTTCTCATCCAATTTCTTCACAATCATAGGACCATATTGTCTTGTCCACTTTGCAGCCTCATCTCTTTGTTTCTGCAACCGAGTCATAACCGCAACTCGTATATCTTCAAGCATTGAGATGACTGGTTTGCATCTGGCATCTATTATCTTCGAATTAAATACTTCACAAATGTTGTTGTCGACGTTATCGCACTTGAACTCCTCACTTTGAAGAATGCCCCGCACCAATGCTTCGGTTCTAGTTAAAATAGGGTAGCACAACCTTCCTTTGTCAACCGAAGCGATCCTTCTTTGGCTATTCTAAAGTCACCATGTTTGCACTCTTTGCTAATTGCCAAAATTGCAATTGCAGCTTATCCCCTTTATAGTTCTTTGCTCAATTTCCGTATATGTGCCGCGCACACATTCGATGTTCAGCATGGGGCAACAACTCGGCTACTTTGCCGAACCAATCCCTGCAATAATTCAAAGTAAGAAATACTAGAGCAAATTACATGTTCATATTACAAAGCAAAGCAAACTATTGACTAAATTTTTCAAAAATCAAGCATTATCTTTTATTGGTCGCTCATGAATGCCCACCCTTCCCCGTTTGTTATCTCCAAGTCAGCCATCAGATTTTTCAAGAACCAGGACCAATTGTCCTTGTTCTCAATCTTTACAATAGCTCAAGCTAGTGGGAACATTTGGTTATTTGCATCTCTTCCAATCGCTGCCAACAATTCTCTCTTGCACAAGCCCTTCAAGAAACAGCCGTCCAATCCTATAATCCGTCTACAACCAGCTAAAAATCCTCGTCTGCATGCATCAAAGCACACATAGAACTTATCAAACTTGGTCCCATGATCAGGAAGCGGTCTCTCAATCACCTCTACATACACTCTACTTATAGGGTTTTGCAGCCTACACTCCCAAGCATACTCCCACACCTGCCCATATTCCTTAGCATACTGACCAATAAGTATCTTTATCACATTTTGCTTTGCTCTTTTGCACCGATTCCTAGATACATTGATGCCTACACGTTCCTTCACCAGCATCCTAAAGTTAGCAAGTTTCAAGTGGGGCATCACCTTGACAGATCGAAGAAGTGCTTGGACAACCATGCACTTGTTACCCTTTTGTTTTGAAAATTAATGGAACAAGTGTGTTCCTCTTGGTAGGCTCTAATCTGAAAAGACCCATTCTTCTTAACAAACGCACCGTAAATCTTCCATGGACAGTTTTGCTGCGAACACCTAGCTCTTACAAATTTCTTGGTATTTCTAATGAAATCAACATTTCTTTGTGCAGCAATGGAGTTCTTCAGTATAGCTTCCTTAAATTGTATTGCATCATGGAATTTCATACCTACTGACAAAGTAGGAGACGCAACAGATGGATCATAGGAAGTAAACTTACTTTTCCTTCTACGCACAGCTCGTTGATCTTCTTCAACTTCGTCTTGGGAAGTTGCGGTGTCGATGCTTTCTTCATAATCTGTCTCCAGGACCTGGCCAGCAACACCAACATCTGCAGGGCCTTCGTCTCTATTTGGATGAACAGCTACATGCAAAGTTGCAAATCTATCGACAAAAAGTCCCTTTGTTTTTTCCTTGACTGTGTAAGCTCCTCATCGTCGGCGTCACTTAAGATTAACAAATTTTCAGCTTCAGCAGCCAATCCTTCATCGTCATCGTCATAATCACCGTCACTGGATTCAGCTACTTCCCAATCTAATTCAGTGATGGTGACATCACCATGTCACAATCGCTCAGTGAACAGCATCTCGCCCCTCTCCTCCCCATCCCGTCCATCATGACCTACTTCATCCCTAACCTCAGTACTAGCTTGAATATCATCTCCTCCTTCTCCTACTTGGGTGTTATCTCTGTCATCATCTTCGTCCTCACTATCACTATTGTTTTCAACAAACACTTTCGCCTTTTCGCCATGAAGATAATGATATAAGACATCCCTAAAACCATTATCATCTTCCAAAACTCTCAAACCATCTCTCAAGCCTTTCCCGGGAACACAAGACAAGTAACTTTTGTACTCTACAAGGCAAAAATGTCACTATATCCCTAACAAATCCAATATAAGATGCCTTCTTTATATCTACAAAGATAGTACCCTCATTCCCTCCCTCATACTCCCACTCATCCTCCCCAATCACAAAATCTCCACCATAGTAAACGATGACAGCAACATAGTCTTTATGCGCCATTTCTGCAACAAAAGAGGACAAATATACAATTAACTTTTGGGACCACATTCACAAAGAACAGACAATTGCAAGTGGAGGTCTCTACACTCTTTATTAAAGAAAAGAAAAGAAGAAGAGAGGGAAGATGCGGTCAGACGACAGCTGCAGCTTGAAAACAAGAGGCCTCAGGACAAGGACAAATAAAAATAAAGATGGGACCCGACAATTGCTTTGATTATGCCGTCGCATTCCTTTAAAATATGGAGAGATTCCTCAGCATGGGTCCTCAACAATGCGATTTATTAAAAAAATATCCAGAAGTCCCCATCCCCACAACCTTCGATTCGAACATGTCCAAAGTCCAATACTCTGAACCCTAACAATCACCAATCATCGCACATTTCACATCCGACCACTACAAATTACTTTCGCACATCACAATTCAACACCTTGAATGAATCACACATCACAGTGGATGAGGCGACATTGAGCCTTACACCGAGCCCTAATTTTCCCCCCGCCGAGCCCTACACCGAGCCTATATTTCAATGCCGCTCCTAAACTGTCAATCCGAACCCCCCAATAGGATTGTAGCACCACATATGAGCCATAAATCTCACATCAAGCCTGACCTTTCCCAGCCGACCCCCAAATTTGAAGTCTAAGCCCTAATAAACGAGTCGGAGCCCTAATTTCACCACAGGGGAGAGGAAGAAGAGAAAAAATCTGAGCAAATCGACGACGGCGAGCGATGACGGCGAGCGACGAAGGCGAGCGACGATGGCGGCGATGATCACTGCGAACGGCGAGCTGTGAACGGCGATGGATGGAGAGGACGTCGGACCTAGTGTGAACGACGAAAGGTTAAAATCCAAATAAACCAAATGACGTCGTTTAACACTAAGGAAAAACGACGTCGTTTAGTTTGGCCAAATGCACAGTGGATGGGGCGACGTCGTTTCCTCCTCCACATGTGCTTTTTTATAAAAAAAAAATTGCCACATCGTTAAGCATGTCGCCAAAAATGCCACGTCTGCATTTTGGCCGGATTGACACTTAAGTGTTCTATTTTACTCCGATGATGGCACTTAAGTGTACCATTTTAAAGTTATGGCACTTAAGTGTCCCTCCGTGCCAAGTTATGGCACTTCAAGTGTCCTCACCTCCAAAAGATTCAAAACAAGTCGAAATTCCTTTACTATTTTGTGGAGAATTCCTTAGGCATTGTAGGAGGTTTAGTGTTAATTTGGAATCATAGCATTTCTTTGGATATAGTAAGAATGAATAGGAAATTCATTGATATGATTTATGAGGAGGTGGAAAGTCGGAAAAAGATGCGGGTTACTTATTTACATGCCTCAACGAATTATCAAAAGAGATTGCAACTATAGGAGGAATTGAGGAGGATTAGCTCCATTAATTACTTTTTGTAGATTTGTGTTGGGATTTCAATTTAAGTACTCTTCCATTAAGAGAAAGCCGAGAAAAGGATCGCTAAAAATTATAGAATGAATTCCTTTCGTGAGTTTCTAAATGATTGTTCCTTGATGAATTTGGAAAGTAAGGGTTGTGCATTTACTTGGATTAACAATAGAGATAGAAAGCAAATTGTGAAAAGAAGATTGGATAGGGTGATATGTACCATGGGTTGGAGATTAATGTTTCTGAAAGTTGAAGCATTCGCATTACCGCTACAAGTTCAAACCACAACCCACTTATGTTGACTTTTAAGGCGGAGAGAGTGAAATGAAAGGAGTTTAAATTTGAACCTTATTGGCTAGAGGATGAAAAATGTATCCCCGTGATTTATGATTCATGGGCGTCCTCTAGTCGAAATGATGTTAACTTCTCTAGAAAATTAAGGAATATGTCTTTAGCACTTGTTAAGTGGAGCAAAATAAAATTCTCTCATGGCCATAAGAGATTAAGTCCTTAAAGCAAGAAATTCAGCAATACATAAATAATATTGGTAGTTCCTTGGTAGGGGGCGGGTTTTTCAACTTCAAGGGAAGATTGAGAAAGCATGGAAGCAGGAGGAGATGTACTGAAGAATGAGATCCAAAATCAATTGGCTTAAATAGGGCAACAAAAGTACCAAATTTTTCATGCGACCACTAGTCAGCAAAGATAGAGGAATAAATTAACGATGGTGGAAGACTCAAATGGTGAATGGATTAAGGATCAAACCCAACTAAAGAATATGATAGTGGATTATTTTTAGAAGTTATATCAATTATCTAGGCGTCGAGATTTTCAACTAGTGTTATCCCAATGTCTCCTAATGGTTTCAATAGAGAGACGAATGACAAGTTAGTGGCTGAAGCAATTGTAGAAGAGGTGCATGGAGTGGTTTTCCATATTAGGGCTTCCAATGCTCCTAGGCGGGATGGCCTCAATGGGTTGTTTTACCAACATCACAAGCCAATTATAAAGGAAGACGTTGTGAAAGCAATTAAACATTTCTTCGCTTCCGAGAGGCTAAAACCATATTTAAGTAGGACTTTAATCTCCCTAATATCCAAAACACTCAATCTAGAAAGACTAACAGTTTCGCCCTACAAGCCTGTGTAACTTTATCTATAAAGTTATATCTAAGATGAAATCCAATCTTCTCAAGCATTGGCAGCCAAACCTTATTGCTATAGAGCAAAGCGCTTTTGTGAGTGAGAGGCAAATTCAAGATAACATTATGGTCGTGCAAGCGGTACTTTACCAGCTTAGAATCAAAAAGAGAATGAGGAAATTTCAGGTTGTCCTAAAGCTGGATATGCAAAATGTGGCATCCTAAATCTCAATCTACATGCTTGCCTTGCTTCCTAATATTAGGAGAGTTATACTTGATAGAATTTGGTTAAGAATTTCAATAATAATAATAATAATAATAATAATAGGCAAGGATATAAGAAACCGAGCCGCCGTCGACTCTATTTACCATAATCCTTGTCTTTGTACATAATGGGAGAGAGGACTAAGGAGGGGGATTTATACAAAAAACACCGGGAATACTAACACTAAGTATCCCGCCTCTTTCTCCGATCATATGTACACTGTCAGAAAACAAAAAACAAAAACTCTCCCAATCGTCGGGCGCTCATCAATCACTGCCTACATCGCTGAGCTACCACCATGGCCTGGACCATCGTCATTTAGTAGTAGAGGCCCCATTAGCTGACCATCCACGCGTGCATAGAGGGCTACAAAGGCCAAGTATGCTAGCCCTATAGATGCCCCTGTGTCCACCGTCAAGCAAGAGGTACACTTGACAAAGACCACACCTAGAAATTGTCGGTCATGGATCTCCTCCTATTGCGATACAAAGTCGGATGGGGCGCCATAACGGATAGTCGTGGCGACAGCAGGTAGAGCAGAAAACATCTTCTAATATGAAGAAAAGACAAAGCAAACAAGTGAGTTTTTACATAAAAACTCAACAAGTAGGCCGATAGTCTGAGCATGAGGTTGGCCACCTATAAAATAAAATAGTAAAGAAACTAACTAATTTCGGAATCTATATGAGTTTAGCTGCAACAATCACCCAGGGGAAAACGACACTTCACCTTGTACCCCTCGCACCAATCTGGCTTCGCGAGGTCCCCTGAAAAGTTATTCAACCCTTCTCAGTCCTCTCCAGGCATTACTTCACCTTGTATGCCATTACTTTCTTTCATCCCTCTCCAGGCATCTCGACACCCGGGGCCTCTCATTGGCTCCTCAGCCAACTACACAACATATGTAATCCCATCCTATTGCAGCACTAACAATTTCAGCATATTGACAACTCTTGTCTCCTACGGTCAGGTATAAGTCCTAAACCCAAACAAACTTGGTGAGAAGGCGATATATTCCGAAACTTCTTGAACCTTCATTTTCTTTTGTTTATCTTTTGAGCCGCTAAACTACCTAATTTAAGGGTACACATAAAGCAGGAACTTAAACAACATGGACTTTCACTCATCCGAGAAAACATGGCTAAATTGCGTTATTGCCTCCTACTTGGGTTTAACTCGATATATTGCAAAATAGTGTAATTGTAAGTCAATAAATCTTCAGCCTAACTTGGGACTATTTAGTTCGCACAAGTCAACGATTTCAAGGATAAAGTAGGCTAGAGATAACCTGGACATGGCTTCGGCGTCCCCTCGAGCTCCATCCAAGTGGAATTCCGAAGTCTTGCTACTGCGAGGCTCACTTAGGGACACTAAGTTGTTCCTAGATTACTCTTAGTCATACCCAAACTATCATGATCAGGAAATTGGCTCCGTGAAGTCCGGACAAGGTCCTAGTGTTTCCCAGACTTCTCAATCTTCCCGAAACATGTAAGCCCAAGTCGAAATTAAGCCTATTTACTGCCAATCGAGCAAAACCTCGACACCCATAGCTCACCCATGCTAGCCAACTATCTTAAAGCCCATTCTGTCCAAGAACACACTTACTCTCCCTTTGAACCTCCTAAATTCCTAACCTAGTATTTGGCGTGATGTCCTTACCCCCACTCGGGCCTTACGGACACAGCCCACTCGGTAAGACTCCAAGAGCAACACCACGATCACAACTAGATAGCGAATAGCTTCACCAACCACCGACCCTAGCTACGAATAGAGTTCTATCACCCGTCCCCTACACCCTCATCACACCTACCAAGCCCAAAATTGACATGCAGAGTTAGGCAGGGCAAATCTATGAACTCGAGACCACAAGAATAGCTCTACTTGCTTGGGTTTGCACCTGCGCAGAGAAAAGGAGGTGACGCATGAGCTAAATGGCTTCACGGTCGGCTGTGGTGGCTCTAAACAAAGGAAGACAGCGATGGTCCCACACTAGAATAAGGAGTGGAGCTATGAGGAGGCCGAGATTGGGTCGGATTTGGCGGAAAGAAACAAAAGTGGAAGAGAAAAGAGGTGGGGTGTCTCAGCTGGGAGGGAAGAATAAGAAGACACAAGCCAGAAATGGGACTGTTGAGGCTGAATGTTTCAGGTAAACAATAGTAAGAGAGAGAGAATAAAGAAAAAAAATTAAAAGTGTGGCCTCCCCCCCTTCTTTTGCAGTTCCACCTGGCGACTACGTGGGAAAAAATTTCTTCTTGAATAATCCCCCCCACCCCAAATGCACGAAGTGGGGTCGTGGCTAGACTAGCAAAACATGAGGCGTTTCAACTTAAGTTGTGACCTTAGTCTCTAATATACTTAACTTAACTGGCGAGAAAAGAAGAATAATTTGGGTGTCACCTAAAAAGCTTATGACCGAGTTGAGTGGGACTTCCTGGAGGCGTGCCTAATCAAAATGGGGGTTTCACAAAAGGTGAGTACATTGGTCATGTAGTGTGTGACATCGATGTCTTTCAATGTTAAGTTTAATGGAGAGCCATTATAATTTTTTCATCCATCAAGGGACCTTAGACAGGGCGACCCGCTCTCCCCTTACCTCTTCATCTTAGTCATCAATGTGCTCTCCACTCTCATTAAGAATGCAACTAATATAGGACACATTAAAGGCATTTAGTTGAGATCTCAGGATCACCTGCTCTTGTGAACCACGGTGGGTTCAACTTCAGAAACTGTTCGACTAACTTGTGCATCAGGCGCCCCTTGATCACAACTCCAGGCTAAACCTTGGCAGGTGCGGCAGCAGCATTGGCAACGGCAATGGCAACAGCTGTAGCGGCGGCTTGAGTCTAAGCCTACTACCCCATCAAATTCCCAAGGGTCTCTAGCGCCTGCACAATCCCTTCTATCTTGGGATCGCCAGGTACTCCTACACTTGCATCGATCTACAGCGGTGCTATCCTACTGCCGCTAACCTGAGCCAGCGCTCTACCTCGGGTACCAACCCTCATCAGCGTCTTACCCTGAATGACTGACGTCACTGACCTCTTCCTATAAGTCATCTGCTCCTGATCACTCATGATGCAAACTCTCTATAGAACCTGCTTTCCAATTCCACACAGAATTAGAAATTGAGCGACCCACACAAAACAAACTACCAATCAGCTATCAATCACATGCATTTGCATAAGAAAAATGCAATTTCTACTAACTATCCCATAACCGATCACACCTTATCACTTCAAACACTGACCAGCTCTGATACCACTTTTGGCGGGGATGTCACGCCCCAAACCTCGAGCGTGCGTGCATCCCTCAGTGGTCGTTCAAATTGTGACGTTCCCAAAATGTGTTGTTGACCCATTTATTTTATACACATGCAGAAGCGAAATAACAATCTCCAAACAATAAACAAACATGGGATAGGAAAGCAGGACAACAAATTTTCATAAAACTTATTTTATAAGCAAAACGAGTTTATATACACAAGAGTCTAAACCAAAAAGGAGCCACTGAGCTATCTAAACTCCGAGCTCTAAAGCCATGGCTTCCGGGTCCACCATGACACCATCAAGAGTGTCGAGATCCATTGGGTGCCCCATTTCCCACTCCTCGATCCCAATGGGAGGCCCTTTAAAACCCTGTAGGGGACCCTCCCGACCCCCTTCAGGAAAGCCAATGAACCACACTATGTATCGATGAGGTACCAACTGAGGTAGGCCCTTATCGACCCATACCGTGGACTCCACTAACTCTCGGGTCAGGGTAGTCCCAGGAATAGGGAAGAAGGTGTGCTCAAAATCCATCACCTGTGGGACCCCATATCGCACCTATCGTACCTCCATCTAGGGACCTGAAAATTATAAACCACGATGAAGTGAGACAATGTCTCAGCGAGTCTACATCCTAAACCCCGATAAGGAAGATAATTCACCTAGAGGTAGCCTACCACACGTTATACAAGACTTACCTCGCCTCAGCACCTCCCTGCACATTAGTATAGCTCATATAACATATGCATACAGCAAACATATTTAACAACTAGAACATTGCACCTCAATCATCAAATATTCACAGGGGTCCCGATTATAAGGGCAAATCGTTATGACACGTTCCATTCCGTGCTACACAATTTTGTCCCATAATAAGGTGCAGCTAATTCACTCATTCAAGTGTTCCAATTAATTACGACCCAATGGCTACGGTTAACTCAACAGTTGGCGGTCATCCAGCATAACCGGGCGTCGTCCCACTTCGTCGGGCACGGCAATGTCTACACCGAGATGGTATTCCCGAATGAGTATCGGCCCAGCCTCCACTGCGACTGGCATTCGTTGACAATGGGCATTCCCAAAGGAGCATCGTCCTCAATTTTCATCGAGTGCCAAGTTCTCATAACGATCACACGCACATCCATGTCCAATCAAGAACATCATGCTTTGCACTCAAATGCCTCAATTTCAAATAATGAACTTGGCCTATTTTCTTCATATTAAAAGCACTCGGTAAAATAAGTGTGCGTGGACACACGATCAAATCGAACTGTAAAGCGTGATATTCTCCCATTTAAAAATCCCACAATTTAATATAGTACTTAAAAATATTTTTGACGTCAAAACCCAACACCCGGTATTTTTCTAATTAAATATCAAAAATCTATATTTTTGAAATAATAGCTGAAAATCATCATCCAACACTCAATTGCATAAATTATCGATCAATTGCACGAACTAATACAACCATGACAATCAACATAAAATTCTTACGACCGGCTATCCCGGTATAATTTACGCTAATTAATAAATAATTAAATAAATTGCAAAATATTTAAATTAAATCACTAATTAATCTATATACACTAATCTAACCACCTAATTGGACTAATTATCTTAATCCACCTAAGCTAACTACATTTAATCTAATTAATCTAATTATATAGTCTAACAAATTCCTAACTAAATCAACTTAACCATCCTAATTGAACTAACTAACTAACTAAATACTTACTCTAACTAAATCATTTTAAACCTAAGTAACCTAACTAATCCACTAATTAGGTCACTAATCCACTTCTAAGTGTAATTAGCCTCATAATTAGGGATTAAAAAATAAACTCACCGGTTTAACGAGCCGACGAGTTCACGGCGACGACGACGCGAAGGCAAGCAAGATTCGGGCTTACGACGACACCAAGGGAGGCCAGGAAAGGGTTGAAAAAGCCCAGCAAACCATTGAGGTTTGCTTTGTTGGGCTTCGAATCTGTGGAGGCGGTTGGCCGTGGGACTCGAGGACGGCGGGACGGTAAGCCGGGCGCGGTAATAATAGAGGGGAACGATGGTGCACGACTACTGGACGAACGATGATGAGACCTGGTCAAGCGGAGCCGACTGCTCGAGGACAACGGGACGTGGCTCCTGGTTGAGACGGGCAGATGAAGGACGATAAGGAGGCGGACGCAGGCTTGCGCGGCTAGACTCGCAGGCGGCTCGACAGGGGCATGGGCAGCTCAGACGCGCGGCGAAGGGCCCGGTGGTGGCTTGTGGGCTCTTGGCTAGTTCGGTAATGGGCTAGAGGTGGTTTGCTTGCTCTGGAAATGAAGGTTGAAGGAGATGAAATGAAGAAGAAGCTGAGGAAGAATAAGTTGCTGCTGTGAGGGGGGCAAGGAGCCTCCAAAGTTAAGGAAAAAGATCTAAAACACTCAAGTGCAGCCCTATAAGTCCACATCCATATCCGACAACCATTTTTCCCTCCCAAAACTTCCTAAGCAAAGCCAAAATGATGTTCAAAAGTTGCAGCCCCCACAGCACTACGAATTTCACTAAGTTTCATCTTCAATTCACCCCCAGCAACTTCAATTTGATGGGCACACATGCCATGGTAATAGTCCACACACTTTCCTTGCATTTCCTTCACCAAACAATCCATTTTGAATGCCAAAATTTCACTTGAAAATGCTCCTCCGAATTTCTTGAATTTAAATTGCCCAATTTTAATTTTTCCGCCAAAATTCCAGACTTGCCGAAAATTCTTCAAAGGATGAGTTGACGTCCTAAAAATAAATTGTGATACGCTAGAACTTTCAATTTCTGAAACTGGGTTCAATTTCATGGTTAATTTCTATTGGACACGATTTTAGCGTGACCCAACCTGCCGAGTAGCTTTTAGGAATTTTTAACCCGTTTGACCCGTGATCGATCATTTCGATTCACATTTGTGCATCTTTGACTCATAAGCAACTCTCAGTTGTTATAAAAATCTCAAGGTTTCAATTACGGACATAGAGTATAGAATCGACAGAAAATTAGGTTAGTGCCGTTGTCATGCCTCGAACCTCGAGCGCGCTCATATCCCTCAATGATTGACTAAATTATGACGTTTCTAGGACATGTCACCAACCTAAATGATAATGCACATGCAAAAGCGTAATAAACAATTTCTAGACAACACTGAACATGGAATAGAAAAACAAGACAATTCGATAACACAAAACGCACTTTATAAACGCATTGAATCTATATTCAAACTAGTCCATATACAAAGGCCTAGGCACTAGACTCTTCATCCATGGGCTCCAGGGGCTCCGGGTCCACCACGACACCGTCAGGAGTGTCGAGATCCATAGGATGCGCTGCCTCCCACTCCCCGGTCCCAACGGGAGGCCCGTCAAAACCCCGTAAGGGACCCTCCTGACCCCCTTGAGGGCCATGCTACAAATTGATGAGGTACCCACTAAGGCAAGCCCTCATTGACCCATACCACATACTCAACTAACTCCCAAGTCAGGGTGGTCTCGGGAATAGGGAGGAATGTATGCTCAAAATCCATTGTCTGTGGAACCCCATATCATACATGATGCTCCCCCATCTAAGGACCTGTAAAGAAAAAACCCATAACGGGGTGAGACAATATCTCAGCAAGTTCATACCCTAAACCCCGATTAGGAAAGTAATACACCTAGAGGCAATCTACTCACACATCACAGAAGACTTACCTCGCCTCAGTTCCTTCCTGCACATCAGTACAATTCATATCACACACACACACACACACACACACACACACACACACACACACACATATATATATATATATATATATGTAGTAATAGCACTCAACAATTGGAACGCCTCAACTTATATCTCAAACAATCACAGGGGTCCCGATTATAAGGTCAAATCGTTATGACATGTCTTATTTCGTGCTACCCAATTTTGTCCCATAATCAAGCACGGTTATATCTCACTCACTCATGCATTCCGATTAATTACAGCCCCATGGGCACGACCTACTCGACGTTCAGCGGTCTTCCAACATAGCCGGGCGTCGTCTCGCCCCTTCGAGCATAGCAACGTCTACCTCGAGACGGCATTCCCGAAGGAACATTGGCCCAGCCTCTACTGAGACCAGCATCCGTTGACAAGGGCATTCCTGAAGGAGCATCGTCCACCCGACCTTCATCAAGTGATGGGTTCTCATAACCATCACACGACCATCCAATCCCGGCCAAGGATATCATGCATTGCACTCAAATGCCTCAATTAAAATAATGTGCTTGACCTATTTTCTTCTTATTAAAAACACCTGGTAAAATAATCGTGTGTGGGTACATAGTCAAATCGAACCATTAAAAATCACACTATTTGATATAGTACTTAAAAACATTTTTGCAAGATCATGCTGTTTATTGTAAGTAGAAAAATTAAATAGAAATAATAAAGCTAAGAAAGCGATAATAAATATAACTGTGAAAAACGTGGCTATAGGACGGAATGAAAGGGTTATTGTCACCCAAAATACAACACCTTGATATTGTTTGAAGTAGCACTAAGCAAATAGGATTATGTCAAGCACTTTTTTAAAATCGGCACACTTAAAGAAACATTGAAGAGAACTTCTAGTCTATTCTCTATACTAGATGTTCTTTTTGTTTTTGGAATGAAATAATCAAAAACCATTTATAGAGTTTGAATGGACACGAATTAAACACACATGAGCTGAAAAGATACATGACCTCAAGAAATACATGAACTTAACATATACATACACTGAAGAGATTTATGAACTCAAGAAATGCATGAATTAAAGATATTCATGAACTGAAAAAATTCATGAACTTAATAGATATGTGAACCGAAGATATTTGTGAACTTAGGAGATTTATGTGAACTTTGAAGATTTACCTTACAAGCTTGTTGTATTTTTACACTAAAAGATAGGGAAGTTACCGACAACTATGAAATTTAACCAATAATAGTTTTTTTTTTTTCCAGTTTTTCGCTGATGGAATAAAATTTTGCATGTTTATCTGAAAGTGAAATTGCATTCCAGCTTTTGTCAAAAGTCAACACCGTGCAAAATGCTTGCTCGCATGGGTGCATGTGCAACTCTAATGTAATATCACAAGAAGTGGTTCAAAGACGACTATTCACGGATCCTCTAGATGCAATAAGCCACTTAGCGGGATGATTTCAAAGCTCTTTCTAATTGGCATATAAACAGCATTATGATACTGAAGTCAAACGCTGACACTGAGCCAGAGAAAATTTGAAAAGGAAACAACTAAAACAAACACTCTTTTGATCCCCACATCTGCGGCAAGGAAACGACTAAACAAACCGGGTATAATTGACTAGTCCAAGGGCAAGTTCTCCCTATATATCAAGGCTAAAGATGGATAGGGAAAGATCAATGGTGCAGCTTACCCATTCGAGTCATTGGCCTCTGCATGTCTGTTGCGTAGATGATGCCAATGATTGTTGCCTTGACAATGATTCACAATGGGCGAATGGCTGCACGTCTGAAAATGTTGTCACAGCTATGTCCACGAAAGACTTGCCGAATGTGAAACTAGAGTGGTGAGATTTAGCGGCCTCAATTGTTTCTTCATTTTGCTGGAAACTCGAAGAGCTTGGGAGCCTCCTTATTCCCTCGAGCTCCATTGCCACTTCTTTCATCATTGGCCAGTTCCTCCCAATCAAGCTCAAGCACCTTCTTGCGAGGTTAGCAACAGCTACAATCTCTTCTGTCTTGCCTTCCTCCATAACCTGAGTATCAGCAATATCAAACAAACAATGCTGCTCCATCGAAATTGCAGAATAGGCCGCAAGGCTCCTTTCTTCTTCTTCCCTTAGCAAAGAGATCGGCATTTACCTTTTTAAGAGATCAACAAGGACCACTCCAAAACTGTACACATCACTTTTGTTTGTGAAATGACCTGTTCTGAAGTGCTCCAAATCCAAGTATGCAAAGGTCCCTCACACCAATCGGTTACATGAGTTTGGTCAAGGTATACAAACTTGAAAGTACCAAAATCTGGGACTTTAGCATGATGTTTCTCATCCAAGAGGATATTGCTGAACTTGATGTTGCGATGATAAATGGGTATTGAAGTTGCCAAATGCAAGAAGAATAAGGCTCCAGCAACTTCGGTTGCAATTTGTAGGTGTGTGTCCCATGATGCAAGAAGTAAAGCACTGGTTTATCAAGCAAGAAGGAAGAACTTAAGGTTATCAATCAAAATCACAAGTTGATTCTTGAAAATACTAGAATCAAGAGATTGACAACTTTTGTAAAATAATTATCTCTTCATTTATTATTTCCCATTGTTATATTGTTTCCTTATGAAGTGCAACATTTGTAATATCTATATATAATGGAAATTATCTTAACAATTGTATGGTGAGATCAATAATCAAACAATTTTATTCTCATATGGTATTAAAGTTGGAGGTCTTGAATTTGAATCTTTTCAAGTCGCATTTGCTTCCCTAATTAAATTTCTACTCTTAGTACTAGGAAAAAGACTAGACAAAGTATGAGAGGGAGTATTAGAATATTCAAATAATAAATTACATCTTCATCTAACAGCTTAAGTTTTTAAAACAGTTGGCAGTAGTCCCACAAAATGTCATGCCCCAGAGCTCCGAGCACGCACACATCCCTCGATGGTCGATAAATTTGCGACATCCCAAGACGCGTCGCCGACCCATTCATTTTATTGCACATGCGGAAGCGAATAAACAAATCCCATGACAGTAAACAACATGGGATAGAAAAGCAGGATAACACATTCACAGCCAAAATACGTTTTTATAAACAATTAGGTTTATATACAAGACTAGTCTGTCTACCAAAAAGATCAATCCTCAAAAAGGGAACTGTCCCACGACTCACTAGTCGGACACGTTCATTGATCCTTTGGACTCCAAAGGCTCCGAGGGCGTTGGGTCCACCACAGCACCATCAGGAGGGTTAGTTGCACCCTCGCCAAAAGTGGTGTCGACTACCATAGCGGGGACCTCAAAACCCTAGAGGGGATCAACTTAATATCCATTGAGCCCGTGGCGAAACCACGCCTTAAATCGATGAGGGGATCATCGACCTAGATGGTGGTCACCATGAGTTCATAGACCCAGTGACTCCCGGAAATAGTGAAGTTAGCAGTCAACTCAGTAACCCTCCGAAGATGACCAAAACAACCGGCGGGACCGCCATCTAAGGACCTAAAAAGATTGAGCCCACGACGGGGTGAGACAACGTCTCAGCAAGTCCACCCCTTAAACTCTGACTAGGAAGGAAATACGTCTAACCACACAATCACGCAATCACAGAGACTCACCTTTTTTAAGATCCTCCCTGCAAGTTAGCACAATTCAAATACACAACCATATGTAGTAATCAAACTCAATCAATTGAAACGCCATCACTTTCATCTCAATAACACAAGAATTCTGATTATAAGGCCAAATCGTTACGACACGTTTCATTCTATGCCACACAATTTTGTCACATAATCAAGCGCGTCAAATCAATCAATTATGCATCTCAATTGATTACGACCCAACGGCCACAGCCCGACTCAACAGTCAGCGGTCTTCCAGCGTAGCCAGGCGTCGTCTCGCACCGTCGAGCACGGCAACGTCTACATTTAGATGGCATTCCACATAGGAGCATCGATCTAGCCTCCACTGCGACCAGTATCCGTTGACTTGGGGCATTCCCGAAGGAGCATCATCCGACCCCAAAGGCTCGTAACGGGTTCTCATATCATTCATGCATCCATCCAATCCCAGTCAAGACATCGTGCTTTGCACGATAAAATACTCGTGTGTGGGTACACAGTCATTTTGAACCAGAAAAATTGATACCATTCTTTTTAAAATCCCACTATTTGATATAGTATTTAAAATCATTTTCGATGTCAAAACCCGACACCCAGGATTTTCTAATTAAATATCAAAATTTCACAAATTTGGAATAAATAACCAAATTTCCAATCACCACTCAATTTGCACAAATTAACACTCAATTGCATAAACTAAGCACACCACTACAATCGGCACGAAATTTTGGTCACCGGCTGCCCGGTATAATTTTCTGAAAATATTAAATAATTAAGTAAATTGCAAAAATAATTAAATAATGCAAATTAAATATAGTAAATACCAACTTATGTCGAAAATGCTAATCTAACCACCTAAATGAATCTAGAAAATTTCTGAACCTGTCTAGATAAATAGCACGACCTCTTTAGCCCCTAATCAATCCATTATAACCACCTAACATGCATAATTAAACGATTAAATCACTAATCCATACTAGCTAACCACATAATCCCTAATTAGCCTAAACTAATTATCTACTAAGCGTCATTAGCTCCCTAAGTAGAGTTTAGCAAGTAAACTCACCGGTTTAGCGAGCTAGTGAGTCCATGACGTCGGCGATGCAGAGGTGAGCAACACTCGAGCCTATGGCGACACCAACGGAGGTCCAGATGGGCATAAAAAAGGGCCACAAACTCTCAACTAGGGGCTGAGTTTCGGCCTTTGCTTTGGGCTATTGGGCTGGATCGAAGGGGCTAAAACGGCTCGGGACGGGCGGCGGTGGCTTCTGGCGGGGGCCAAGCGGTGGTTCCGGCTGGCTAGATGGCGAGAACGGTGACCAGGAGGTCTTGACGGTGAGCTGAGGCAACTCAAGGACGACGAGAAGGCGCGGGATGAGCACGTGGGTAGGCGAACGACTCGTGGGTGACGTGCAGGCACACAACAGGTCCAACGGCAACAGGGGAGGCAGTCAACGGCAGGGGGTATTCTCTGGTTCTCTCTATAATTTTGAGCTTCTAAATGGCTTCAACAATGGGAAAAGTAGGACCAATGAAGAAGAAGAAGCTGCTGAAGCTTAAGGGGCCCAAAGTGCCTCAAAGTCAAGCTAAATATCTTCAAAGTGGTCATTGCTTGGCCCCCACCTCTTCAGCCTTCAACTTCAACCAATTTCCACACCCAAGCTTCCCCTAGAAGCCATTCAAATGGTCTAAAATGTTGCTACACCCTTGGCCTACGAATTTTGGACCATTTCCCTCCAAATTGAGCTCAATTCCTTTCCAAATTGACCCAATTGATGTCCCAAAAATTCAACCAAGGTTTCATTGTCCCTCTTATGATTTTCCTCATCAATTGAACCAACTTGATGGTAAAAAATGCGACAAAAACGGTCCCTCGAATTTTTCGATCAAAAATAGCCCTACTTTGATTTTTCGCTGAAATCTCGGGTTTGCAGAAAAATCTTCGGATGATGAGTCAACATTCCTAAAATGAATCATGGCATGATAGAAATTGGGTTTAAATTTGCAATTAATTTCAACCAAGCGCGATTTTAGCGTAACCTAGCCTACCGGGTAGTTTTTAGGAATTTTTAGTGTAACTGACCCATGGTCAATTATTTTCAAGCCACATTGTACATTTTCGACTCATTGGCAATTCTCGGTTGTCATGAAAATCTCGAGATTTCAAATATGGGCATAGGGTACATAAATGACAGAAAAATCAGCCTAGTGCCGTTCGACGAGAATTTTGCAATTTGGTGGAATCACCCATACTCTAATCACATACCTCAGTTGAACAGACCTATCTCCGATCTTTGATCAATTTTGACAGTACCGTATTGACTCTTGCAAATTAGCATGGTCTAATAGTCGATTTCTGATCGAATTCTCAAGTCTATTGCATTAAAATCCCTTAATGGCTTCACCAGATAGACTAGTTATCTTGTGAGTGATTAGCTCAAAGAATAAAACTATAGACGCGTTGATGAAAAGCCCAACTCATTCAATTGAAAACATAATCTGAAAATCAAGATGTCACACAAAATCTTTCCCTCCCACCCCAAAGGAAAAAAGTAGATGTATGTGGATCATGTCACATTTTTTTCTTTTTTGCTTCCATATGCAAGAACTTGCTCCCATTATACATTTGGACTGAAAAAAAAAACTAAAAATTATTTAGCTTTAAAATAGTCTAATTAGTTCGCTAATGCTTTGGATCAAACTGTGAAAGGTAATCCGAACTCATGGCACTTTTTATTTTTTATTTTATTTTTGGGGACGAGGGGAGAGAGACTAGAGAGCCTATCTTTTGAGAAAATCTTTTGAAGAAATTTTTTGGCCAATATCCAAAGAATGTTGGTTCACAAAAAGTTGCACATTGTGGTCGGGAGTAACGTTGCCCACAAGGAAGGACATTATCAACGGGGCTCGTGTGTGCATATCTAATCAGCCTTATCATCTAGGATTTTATTTTTGTTTTGTTTTGCTGGTGTAACTTCATATATGGGAAATGAAATTGAAATTCCGAGTTCGACATGATTTTCACGTTTGTCATGTGAATGGACCTAAACCAATGGAGAAGTGTAATTCATGTGGAAGATGGGAAGAATGTCCATGAACTGGACGCAAGAATGCAGAAATTTATTGCAGCTCTGTTACTTAGTTTCTCTGAGGATGCTTCCCCTGAGGACTGATAAATCAAAGCTTGATATGTGGAGGACATCAATTTAAGCAGCCAAGTGATTTTTGCCATTGTTGGGAACATAAGTTTTTCATCATCTTTCTTATGAGAAAGACTTGGAGCATTACCAAAATATATCACTATAAAAAGTCTTTACTGTGGGACCCCTTTAAGTACATTAGAAGAGAGATATTATTTTCTTTCCTTACCAACTTAAATTGTTCTCTATACGCGTTGGATCTTTTTAATTTTTCTTAGACCAACATTGTATGAATTCTTCTTCTTCTATGTTAGATCAACTATTCGTTCTACACCTCTACTTATTGCCACAAAATTTCACGTTTCATTGCCAATCTTTTTATTCAGTATTGATTAACTCGAACACTTGCTGCTTCTGAGTCAACATGAATGTGCCCTATCTTCAAATTCTGATCAATCTTAGCTTAGCGTTCTTTAGGTTATTTAAGAACTTAATTTGAGTTAAATCTCATTTGGGGCCAGACTTTAGTTTCTCAGCATTGAATGTTTATAGTTCGTTAACAGTTTTTAATTTTGTGAGGTAGACGTTTTTTACTGGCCTTGACCTTCGCCATGTTTCCCAATTTGTGAATGGCTGCCCATTGTTGCACATATCGGTGTCTCCATTGGGGATTGGAATGCTGGGGAAGGAAATTTATTGGAAAAGAAAACATAAGATATTAACGTGATGAAAATAGAAGATATTTCTTTTGTTCACCATTGAAGTTTCTCCTTTCAGAAAGGCTCTCAAGTCATTTTCACATTGGAGGACTTTGAAGACTCCTTTTTTGTTGCGGAACCACATTCGGAAAAGCTTGAAAGGTACTGAGAAATGGGAACACAGCTTTCTGAGTTGGAAATTGGAAAGTTCAAGACATTCCAGTTTTGGCATTAGCGGAAAGTCTAAAAGTAAATTGCTTTTCGGAGCCAAATTCTTTGACTGAGAGAAGCAGAAGAAGACTTGTCTTTACTTGGTTCCGTGCAGATTTCGGCATCGAGCTAGCTGTAATTACTTTCGATATGCAGTTGTACCCGTTTTCATATAACTTAGTTCAAGCTTTTTGCGAACCAAGTTCAACCAACTGGAGACTAAACGTTTTCTCATCTTTTTGGTCATTTATAATATGAAGGGTGCATGTTTAATGGGTTTTGGAAGATTTGTAAGAATTCAGTGTTTCAGTTGGTGAGTTTAGTTTCTTAGGTTCTTTTGAGTTCAAAACCATCGTCAAGTTTTATTTTATGATTGAAATCAAATCGACAAAAATATGGAATGTCCCGGTTCAGACCTCAGAGCAGCACACATCTGCGCACCGATCCCGCGATCCATAGGAAAATATCTGTGCATGTCCAGCTTTTGTGATATGGGGGCAAACACCACATGCCAATAGTTTTTTTTTTTTTCTCTCGTATTGATTATTTCGGTCAGTTATAATTTCAGATTTAACATTAATACGATTTTTTTAAATTGTAATGTTTAAGTTTGAAATTTGTGCAATGTCCTGTTGTCTTTGTATATTTAATTACTTTCAATTGAATCATTTTGGTGAAAATGTGGCTAGAAGCCTAGAAAATTCAATTATTTAATCTTTTGTCCAACTTAAGAATAGCAATGGTGAAGCTTTCTAATGTCATTTTTCTTCGAAAGATTTTTTGAATTTGTTTTTTGTAGAGTTTGCAGAAAGCCAAAAAGAAAAAGAGTTCGATACGGAGGATATATCTAATAACTTTCAATCGAATCATTTTGGTAAAAATGTGGCTGAAAAAAGTTATTATTCACCCTTTTTCTACTCAAGCATAGCAATGTTGAAGCTTCTAAAATTATTCAAAAAATGTTTTTGAATTTTTCTTTTAGAGTGTGTGGAAAAATAAAAAGTAGAAAAGAAAAGTTCGATAGTAAGACGTGTAAAAAATAAAGACGACCAACTTTTCCAAAGAGCGCCACGCCACAATTCATATATTTTATTAGATTTGGAAGTCGTTGTCTCTCTCCCCTTTTTTTCTAGGAGCCTTCTTTGTGCCTGCCAAGACGGAACGTGGTCAGTTTGATTGGTCATTTTAGAAGATTTCCACACGAATTGCACATTTAGGACTTGGTCAGCTGACTTGAGCCCGTGATACATCTTTTGGGGACAATTGTCCAAAAAGTCCTAAACCTATTGCACTTTTGCCAATTTAGTCATAAACATTTTTTCTTGCTAATTGAGTCCTAAACCTTTTATAATTGTGCCAATTCAGTCCATTTGGCCGGCCGGAGTTGACGTGGATGCCGGCCGGAGGCAGCTAGCCGGCGAATAAATTTTTAATATTTTTTAGAATTTTTTAATTTTTTATGAATTTTTTAATTTTTTTTTTCTACTTTCTTCTTCCTCGGCTGGCCAGCTGTCTCCGTCGGCCGAGGCAAGGGCCGGCGCCAGGCGGAGGCGGGCGAGGCCTCGCCATCGCCCAGCAACGGCCGTCGCCCGAGATTTGGCGAGGCTCGGCCTCGCCACTGGGCGAGGCCGAGCCTCGCCTCGGCTAGGCGACGGCGGCCTCATGGCGAGGCCGAGCCTCGCCCCCCGGCCCAGCGAAGGCGAGCCTCGCCCGGTGCCTCGCCCGGTGACGGCGAGGGCCGTCGCCCAGATCTGGCGAGGCTCGACCTCGCCACGGCCGGCGGGCCGAGCCTCGCCGTCGTGGGGCGAGGCTCGCCTTCGCCAATGGCCGGCGGGGGCGAGCCTCGGCTGGCCCTCGCCTCTGGCCGGCCGGAGGAAGAAGAAAGTGGAAAAATTCGAAAAAAATTAGAAAAATTCGAAAAAAAAATTCAAAAATTCAAAAAAATATTTAAAAATATTAAAAAAATGGTCGCAGGCCAACTGCGCTCTCCCGGCTGGCGTCCACGTCAGCTCCGGCCAGCCAAATGGACTGAATTGGCATAATTGTAAAAGGTTTAGGACTCAATTGGCAAGAAAAAAAGGTTTAGGACTGAATTGGCAAAAGTGCAATAGGTTTAGGATTTTTTGGACAATTTACCCCATCTTTTGAGCATCTGCGCATAACTAGCCGACTGAACGGTGAAGACTGATGCAGCAAACATACTTGTTCGCATGAGTGCTCGCGTGACTAATGTAAATTCTGCAGTGATGAAATTCACAACAAGTATATATGGATCTCAAAATGAAGTAAAATGGCTGCATCATGCTCGAGCTAGATGATTGCAATTCGGAATTTCCCGATTGGCACATTCACAGTACGATCATGCCTAGCTAATTACAGGACTTAAATAAATTTGGCATAGGTATGACATAATAGTTTATTGGTTCATAAGCAATAAATAACTAACAAAGTCCTATTAGTAAACAAGCAAGTTTTCTGCCTTCTTTCTTTTGCTCTGAACACCGATTTCCATGACAAAAACAGCAATATGACTTGCAAGCGTAAGAGGCAAAACAGATCTTCACCACGTCTCACTAGGCAAGAGTGGCTGCCCATCCGAAAATGCAATGACATCCATATCAACATTTGACTTGCGAGAAGGAAAAGCACCAGCATAACATTCAGTTGCCTCACAGTCCTCTTGATTTTGCTGAATGCTCGAAGGATTTTGGAGCTTCCTTATCCTCTCCAACTCCAGTGACACTTCTTTCATTGTAGGTCGGTTCCTTCCATTCAAGTGTAAACACCTTTTTGCAAGGTTAGCAACTGATGTAATCTCTTCCTTCTTACCTTCTTTCAAAACTCGAGCATCCACAATGTCAAATAACTGATTTTGCTCCATCGAAATTATGAAATAGGTTGCAAGGCTTCTTCCTTCTTGCTCCCTGAGCGACGAGATTGGCTTTTGGTCTGTTAAGAGTTCAACAAGGACAACTCCAAAGCTGTACACATCGCTTTTGTCTGTGAATTGACTTGATTGGAAATACTCGGGATCTAGGTAGCCGAAAGTACCCTGCACCAATGTGGTTACATGAGTTTGATCGAGGGAAACAGACTTTGAAGTACCGAAATCTGCCACTTTTGCTCGATATTTCTCATCCAAGAGGATATTGGTGGACTTGATGTCTCGATGATAAATGGGAATAGAGGCTGCTGAATGCAAGTAAAACAAGGCTCCTGAGATTTCAGTTGCAATTCGTAGACGTGTGTCCCATGATACATGAAACTCTTTATTGGCGTCATGAAGGTGTTGGTATAGAGTCCCATTTGGTATGAACTCATATACTAAAAGCGGGACTTCCGTCTCCAAGCAACACCCCAATAACTTAACCACATTCCTGTGGTTGATTTGTGAGAGAATAAGGATTTCATTTATGAAGTGTTCGACTTTTCCCTCATCTATCACTTTTGATTTCTTAATCGCAACTATTTTTCCATCCGTTAACATTCCCTTGTAAACGGTACCCTGCCCACCTTGCCCAAGGATCCTATCCTCATTGAAATTGTCAGTGGCCTTTTGTAAATCCTTGGAGTTGAACAATTTGCTTTTCTCAACATTGACTTGCGGTGAAGATAGTTCACTTTCCAACAAAAGACCACCATTGCGTTTGAAATACTTCTCTTTGAGCTTGATTTCTTTTCTCTTCTGGATGTATTTGTACAACCTCCATAAGAAAAGACATAAAAGTAGTGCCCCAACGCCGGCCCCAACCCCTGCATTGCAAAAGTTTATGGGGCAAAGGTGAGAAAAATGTATCCTCCTTGTCAAGAATCTATTACGGCACTTGTCGTCAAGAATTTCAAAGAAACTGATTCAAAGGAGTACATATCAGAGTTATGAACCTGCGTCTCCTTTCCTGTGGATTTATGTTAACAAACATGAAAAAATAACTCGTCTCCATTTCAAGTTTCGTCCGATGAAATTTCTATACATGCATTTGCACTGTACAATCGATCTTTCTTACAAGGAATTTACCAAACCATAGATGAAAGTGAAAAAGTTCCTACCAGCAATCATCTTGATTATGATTGCAATAATCCAAATTCCATTACAATTAGAATAAGTAGGAACCTTCAAAATTTCAAGTATTTTCTTATTTATCAAATATAAGTATTAGTACGCAAAGAAATTTTGAGGTTATTTTGATAGATACTGTTGATTGCCAAGCAAAGGGACAATCATGTTAGAAAAGGTAAAACTTACTTCTATACGTTTTCTGAACATAATTTATGCTGTGCTGTGCTTTTTTCTAACAATGCTAAGAGCATTAAGCGGTCTAAAATTCTAGGTTAAAAGATTTACTTACCAATAAGAATGAATTTGGCTGTCTTTCTACCATCAATACAGTCAAAGCCGCCCTGTTTGTTCACACAAGTCGAGCCTATCCCGGGACATTTACTTGAATCTTCACATTCATCAATATCTGATGACAAATGGTAAAAATATATTAGCAGCGAATTACCAACTCCTCGAGTGTAATTAGCGGGCGTAGTCAATTGCATTTCCTTGTAAATTGTTAATTCAAATGGCTAAAAATTTTGCTTGGAAAGATAGGACCGTCCTATTCATTTTTGTTTGAAAGTGCATTCACTTTGTATAATCCTGGGCAGAAAAACCGAAAAAGAAGGCAGAAAAGCATGTTTGGGATCATCAAACGGTGAGAATGAAAAATATCTGGGAATGACAAACCACTTCGCTATATGGTGCCCTTAAAAACGGAATGTGTTGGCGTAAGTGCGTTACCTTGGCATCCTCCAATAAGATAAGGGTTACCATGATACCCCGCTCTGCAAGAGCACATCAAAAATGACAAGCTACTAATCCTGTAACACGAGAGAACATCAGAATTATTCGAGCTTTTGCGAAGCCCAATTGAATGGCTGGTATCGTTTTGGATCCCCCATTCCAGCACCACTGGAACCGTACCATTCAATCTCAAATCATATAAACCTGTAACGTCCGACTTCGAGAACCAAGATCTCTCTGCGGGGAAAGCGTACTTGCACCCCTGTTGTCCTTCTTCTTCTTTGATATCCACACTATAGAACTGAAGACTATAGGGGAGCATAGTCTGGCAGCATCCGTCCCACCCGGAGCAAGCACTGTACCGCCTAATGTTGGTGTTGGTTCCATTACATGTCGACCTGCAACCGGTCGATCTAAAGACTTTACCATCTGATTTAGTCACTGTTGCCTCGGTGTTACAACCGACCGATACAAAGACGTTCCATGTCTGGGAGAAGAAAAATTTACTTCCTTCCAAGTTTAACGGCTGAATAATTCCACTGCCCTGGCAGCTTGTTGAGTTAATCACTGGAAGACTGACCTTTATCATGCCATACAACAACACTGAAGTGAAATTGGGGAGTAAAATGTCGAGAACTCTCAATCCAGTCTTATTTAGTATGGGAACCGTTTGGCTTTGCTGGCAGACAATCTCATACCAGTCATCCCAAAAACACCCTGTTCCTATTCCGAAGGGGAAGGGAATGGTGACGTTCCCACACTTTTCAGCGCAGTTAGGCTGTGCAAATCGTGGTGCACCTCCTGATGCTTGTACCGTGAGGGAAACCATAAGCAAAAGAATTTGAAACACCCAATTTGACATGATTTTCATGGTTTATATGTGCCTGGATCTAAACCTATATAGAAAGGTTACAAGAGCTGAGCCCCTTAAATAAGAGAAGAAGGGAAGAATTTTCATGTTCTGTACGCATAATTTCCACCTGTCACTTCCTGGTATCTACCTGGGATGTTTCCTTGATAATAGAAATATCAAACTTTGAAAAGTAGAGGACACCAATTTAAGCAGCCAAGTGTGACTTTTCCCATTCTTGGGGAGACATTTTGTCAACCATCTTTTTAATGAGAAAGACTTGGAGCGTTGCCAAGATAGAAGACTATTGGAAGATATGCATGAATCTTCTGATATCATTTGGATTGAGATCGATATATTGAATCAATCGAGATCAATTGAGACAATATGTAATAGAAAAATACAGAAAATTCCCCCCACTAATCCTCTTATTCTCTCCTCTTTGTCTTTGGTTTCTTGCTTTCTTTCATGATATCATAGCACAAGTTGTGCATTTGACTTTGCTTCCACACTCTTTGATTGCTTGTTGAAAATGACACACTAACCTACAAAACAATATTAGCACTCCAATGTTGGAATCAATCTCTTGAAGTTTAAATTAATAAAGCAAGCAAAGAAGGAACATTTTACCACCACCATAGCCGATGAGCATATCTCCGAAGAGCATATCCCACTAATGGAAACACC
Source organism: Eucalyptus grandis (assembly GCF_016545825.1). Taxonomy (NCBI): domain Eukaryota; kingdom Viridiplantae; phylum Streptophyta; class Magnoliopsida; order Myrtales; family Myrtaceae; genus Eucalyptus; species Eucalyptus grandis. The sequence continues at coordinate 33,158,589 of NC_052616.1, forward strand.
TACTTCAGAGATACAAGATCCCATATGGAATGCAGCCGTTGAAGCCATTGGAGCCCAAACCTAGGCCATTTTGGGCTAATTTCTCCAACCCAATTTGGGGCAGCCCATTTTGAGCTAGCCCATTCTAGGCCAACACGTTGCGAGCCAACCATACCACTAGGTGCCTTTTACCATGTATTATGGGCCAAGCCCAAATTTCTCTTTTTCAGGAATCATGCCCAATGATGGCCCACCAACCACAAACGAGGCAACCACATCCAATGGGTTTGGATCTTTCAATGCGGGGGAAAACCCCCATTGGGTCAAGAGGATCAAATGCGGGGATGCCAAGCATGTTGAATTCGAGCCAGGGTGCAAATCCTTACTTGGGTTTCTGTCACGCTCCGAATCTCGAGCACGTGCACATCCCACTGCGGTCGATAGAAATGCAACTTCGCAGGACACGTCGCCGACCCTTTCAATTAATTACACATGCGGAAGCAGATAAATAATCCCTAGACAAAACTCAATTGGGATAGAAAAGCAAGATCACATTTTCAAAACCACACCACACACTTTTATACACATCATACCAGTTCATTTACAGGACTAGGCTATTAACAAAAGATCTATAGAAGATTAGTCCTCAAAAACTAAGCTGTCCTAAGACCAGCTAATCAGATCCATTCACCGGCTCTTTAGGCACCGGGGGCGTCGGGTCCTCCACCAACCCATCTGGAGAATCAACAGCACTCTCACCTCGAGCGGCATCTATGATACCAAAGGGAATATCAAAACACCTAAGAGGGCCAATTAAGAATCCATCGGGTGTGTAGTGATACCATGCTCTGAATCAATAAGGGACCATATCAGGAAGGTTCTCATCGACCCAGACAGTAGTCACCACTAGCTCATAGACCCAATGACTTCCGAGATCGGCATAGTAAAAAATCCTCTCAACAACCCTCACTGGTCTACCAAAAAGCTCCAGAGGATCCGCCATCTAGGGACCTGAAATACTATCCCACAACGGGGTGAGACAATGTCTTAGCAAGTTTTACCCCCTAAGACTCGATTAGGAAGACAATATGCCCCAGGGCACTCTAGCCACACAAATAGGACAGAGGACTTACCTTGCCTCAATCATTTCTTGTACATTAGTGCAATTCATACATCTATCAATTCATACCATCCATCAAATCATACCATCTACTCATCCATTAATACAATCACGGCTCACACAAGCTGAAATGGATGCAATGCTCTCACAAGCTGATATAGATGGTAGCTCGCACAAGATGATATATATTTAGATGGTAGCTCACACAAGCTGACAGATAGATGATAGCTTGCACAAGCTGATAAATAATAATGGCTCTCACAAGCTAACAAACCAATGCTCACACAAGCTGATAAAGGTCTCTATTTTACTTGCTTGCCAAAGCTGTCAATTCAATAATAAACCAATTCATTCCCCAATCCAATCAATCAATCAATTCAAACTGGTCCGACAAACCAATTACGGTGCCAATAGTTGACACCGGGTATTTTCAAGTTAAATACCAAAACTTCTCCAATTTCACTTAATTCCACATTATGGGAATTATTAACCACAATCATTATTTTCACTCAATTCCTCAATTTAACATACAATTAGCACAAACTGATTGCACTGTTGCGATCAGTGCAAAATTCTAACGACCGGCCATCCCGGCAAATTTTTTGAAAATATTAAATAATTAAATTTAATTCCGAAAATTAAATAATTAAATATTATATTATAATAATATAATTTAATAGAATAATATTTATAAATTCGAAATAATTAATTAATTAAAAATAATTAATTTGGGCTTAAATAATCTAATTAACATTTAAATAATCTAATCTAACCACCTAAACCTACTTAGACTAATCTAAACACCCCTCAAGCATAATTAACTCGCTAAACAAGGATTAGAGGTTAAACTCACTGGTTTTGCGAGCCGGTGAGTCCACGGCGACCACAACGCCAAGGCAGTCGATAATCCTCAAAGTGGCAACACCAACGAAGGCCGCAAAGACACCAAAAACAGGCCTTGAAGTCTCCAAGGCTTTGTTGTCTTTACGCCACGATCAGGCTGAGCTGAGAGAAGAAACCAGCAACTTCAATGGCGAAAACAAGTCGATCGGAGCTCTAACGAGTGGGTGGTTGGCAACCGGCGACTCCCGGGGGTCAAGGGAATCTTGTTGGAGGTTGGGATGGGCAAAGAAAGGGTCACAAAGGGGAAAAACAACAATAAAACGCGAAACAGGCAGAGCATGGTGGAACCAGGCGGTCCGGCGACCGGTGGCTTCGCGCTGCCGTACGGGACGACCGGAGAATCGTTCCAACGAACGGCGAAGTGCTCCAGTACAGGTTGGGAGTGCTCGTCACGGTGGTGGGTGGAGCATTGGCTGATTCTCATAGGAAGACAACTTTTAACTCGATTTTTTGACGAAAAGTCAGCTGGAGCAGAAATTGGAACGGGGGGAAAACATAGGAGGAAAACGGCCAACGATGGCCTTCCGGGCGTGCGACAGTGGAGGGGCTGGTGAGCTCGGTTTTTTGTGTTTCTCTCAAGGTATCTCAAGGCCACAACAATGGAGAAAGCCTCAATTCAAGGAGGAAGAAGAGCTGCTGAACAAAGGGGACCCCAAAGGCTCCTTAGCCTTCAACACTTGTCTCTCTCTCCCGTGGCTTGCCTCCACCATCCATGGCCCTCACCCTCTACCCTTTGAAGCCACCAATCTTCCCCAACAAGCTTGCCAATGGGTCCAAAGTGTGGTGTGCCATGGGAGCTACGAATTTTGAACATTTGTACTCTTAATTCAATCAATTCTCAATCAATTCCATCCAATTGAAACTCAATTAAATTAACCCATGTGTCATCAACCTTCTTATGACTTTTTCCCATCAAATGATCCAACTTGCTTCCCAAATATTCGATCAAAAACGGCCCTCTAACAATCTCAAACAAAAACGGCGTTACTTTGCTTTTCCGCCAAAAATATCGGTTTGTAGAAAAAATCTTCTGAAGATGAGTCGACGTTCCTAAAATGAATTATGACATGCTAGAACTTTCAATTTCTGAATTCGGGTTTAAAATCACGGTTAATTTCAATCCGACGCGATTTGAGTGCATCCTAATATACCGGGTAGCTTTTAAGAATTTTCAGTGTAATTGACCATGGTTGATAATTTTCAAGCCACTACATAATCTTCGACACATTGGCGACTCTCAGTTGTCGTAAAAATCTCGAGATTTTAAATACGGACATAGGGTACCCAGAAAGACAGAATAATTGGTTTAGTGCCGATAGACGAGGATATTGAAATCAGGTGGAATCACCCACGCTCTAATCACATATCTCATTTGAATCAACCTACTACTGATCTCTATTTGATTCTGACAGTGTCGTAATGATTCTTGCAGATTAATATGGTCGAGCAGCCGATTCATGATCAGATTCTCAAGCCTATTGCATTTAAATTCCTCAATGGCTTTACCTGATAGACTAGTTATCTTATGAGTGATCAGCTCGAAAAATTGAACTATAAGCGCATTGATGAAAAGTCTGTCTCATTTAATTGAAAATAAAATCAGAAATTTGGGATGTCACAGTTTCTCACCTAGTTTCTTGCCATTTCCCATCGCGATCGCCACAAGTCACCTAGAACCCGACGACACGTTGTTCGTTTCCAATGTCAACGAACTGGAGTTGTAGCTCATCAACCGCCTTCTCATAGGACTCAAGATGTGACATCCTGAATTTTCAGTCATGTTTTCAATTAAATAAAGCAGGCCTTTCATCGACGTGCCTATAGTGTTATTCTCAGAGCCAATCACTCGTGAGATAACTAGACTATCTAGGGAAGTCATTAAGAGATTTTAATGCAATGGACATGAGAATTTGACTAGAAATCGACTATTCGACCGTGCTAGTCTGCAAGAATCATTACGGCATTGTCAAAATCGATTAGAGATCAGGGATAGGTCGATTCGACTAAGATATGTGATCAAAGTGTGGGTGATTCCACCTGATTACAAAATTTTCGTCGATCAGCACTAAACCGATTTTCTATCATTTTTGGTACCCTATGCCTATAAGTGAAATCTAGAGATTTTCACAACCACCGAGAGTTGCCGACATGTCGAGTGATACATTGTGGCTCGAAGTAAATTGACCATGAGTCATTTACACTAAAAGTTTCTGAAAACTACTTTGTAGCCCGAGTCATGCTAAAAACGCACCAGATTGAAATTAACCACGAATTTGAACCTGATTTCAGAAATTGAAGATTCTATCATGTCACAATAAATTCTAGAAACGTCGACTCACTCTCAGAAGATTTTTTTGTAACCCAAGACTTTTTGGAAAAAAGTCGGCATAGGACCGTTTTTGTCTAGAAAAAGCCGGGGATTGTTTTTTATCGTGCAATTGGGGTGCAAGATCGTTTAAGTGGTGAGAAAAAAAAAATACTAATTTGAGTATTGACTCAACAACGGAATTTATTGAAGCCAAATGAGAATGAATTGAGCAAGAAATTAAGCCAATTGAGAGAGAAACCTAGGAAGTTCGTATGCCCCCACCACCCTCAACATTTGGACCAATTCAATCTTCTAGAATGAAGCATTAGTGGCTCATTGAGGGCCCAGGAATCCTAGCTTGGTGGACAAGTTAGAAGGGGACAAACTTGTGGAAAATAAGCTTGGTAGGCCCCCTCCAACCCCATCTCTTCCCTCTCTCTCCCTCATTGTCGTCTAAGCCATCTCTCTCTCTCCCCTCCAAGCTACTATGCGAAGACCAGAGGTGCAGGAGAGAAGCCGGAGCAGCTACATCACTGTCAAACAGCAAGCCGCTCGCCACCATAGTTGTTTTCACCTCGCGCGAGCACCGCCGCTGCCCTGCTGCACCACCGCCCAACTCGACATCCCTCGCCATTCTAACAGCCTTGCCTCGCCCTGTCCGATGCCTAGCAAGCATCGGAGTCGCTGTGAGCAACCGTCGGAGGTTCATCGAGTCCCCGTTTGAACCCAAAACCACTCCTCGTGGCTCTTACCGATCCTTGCCGCCCCAACCAGCTTTATTTCCTTTGTTTTCCAACCAAGATCAGAACAAAAAGTTGTGGGTTTCAGAGGTGCTATTTGGCCCGCTTTAAGGTGGTTCCGAGCCTCGAAGGTTTGGCCCGCTTTGGGAGGAGTCCGTCCCCGTCATGTTCCCATCGAATTGAACCGAACGGTTCGATTAACAAGTGAATTTGCTCACTAAACTTTACTTAGTATGTTAATTATGCTTAAGGATTATTTAGGTTAGCTTAAGTATGGATTAGTGATAAACTAGGATGGTTATATTAGCTTTAGAATGGATTAGTGTAAGCTAATTATTACACCATTGATGGATTAGTCGAATCCAGTGAAATTCTTGCAGTTCTGGTTTCTGGACCCTCGTCGTTTGCCATTTTTATGGATCGAAATGAGTTATGAATTTAAGATTGATGTCTTCTTCATAAATGTTTTAGATATCCTCAGCTACAACATATATTTTTCTCAATATGTTTAGGGACTTAAAAAAAGGAGATATCAATTTTGTCATTTTCAAATAGAACCTCAGTTTTTACTGGAATTTGAGACCTTTTAGGATTCTAGGGGTTTTTATCAACTCTTAGAATTTGAATTTCAGAATGGTTTATTCACAAAAGTTGTTTTTTACATCTTATAATTTAACATACTCAAATTTCAAATCAAACGAACATATTTTGAATCTCGAACCAAACTGATTTCAGAAAATGGACTTTCTGGAAAACGAATACAGTTTTTGTATTGGATTGGACGATCTACTGGGCTGAATCTAGAAGGATATGGGTTAAAGTGTCTCATAAAAAATGTTCGTTTATGTGTCTTCTACAACATATTCAAATTTGGGAATTTTCTAAACTCGTTCAATTAGGTTTCTGGATTTAAACTTAGAGACGTGCGAGTGGGTCTATTCAACCAGTTAGGGCCAGTTATGACTTGGTGATGGTTCTTGGGGCTTTGATTGCTGGAAATTGCACATTTGATGATATATGGTTGGGTTGTGATATGCCTAAGAGTATTATGCTTGACGATCGTGTGATAGTTAAGAGAAACCATCCTCAGCGTGTGTTGGTGGACGTTATTAGTTAAGAGAAACCGTCCACAGCGTGTGTTGGTGGACGTTATTAGTTAAGAGGAACCATCCCTAGCATGTGTTAGTGAACGTCAATAATTAAGAGATCCTGTCCCCAGCGTGTGTTGATGAACGTTAGTAATTATTATCTTTTCCCGGCGTGTATCGGTAGTCATTAGTCGTTCTCGGCGTGTGTCGGTAGTCATTAGTCGTTCCCAACGTGTGTCAGTAATTATTTTCTTCCTTGGCGTGTGTCGGATAAAACTACTTGTATGGGTAGTAATAGTTGATTAATTAAAACGCATGTTAAGTTGAATTGATAGATCGGTGTGTGTCAATAATTCTTGCTTTGACGTGTATCAGTAGTTCTTGCTCATGCGAGTAGTGATTTAATTGTGATTCTTACTCGTGTGAGTAATGATTGGTTTGGATGTTCCAAATTGATGTGTGAATTTGCTATATACACATGGTTGTGATATGAATTGTGCTGACCTACATGGAGGAACTAAGGCCAAGGTAAGCCTCTATGATTGTATGATTGTGTGATTGACACGTCTTAGGTGTATTACCCTCCTAATCGGGGTTTAGAGGGTGGACTTGTTAAGACATCGTCTCACTAGTTATTGAATAACAATTTTCAAGTCCTTAGGTGGTAGTCATGGAAGACCGAAGCCCCGGAGTCTGTGAAGGTGGAGTTCGAAGGATCAGCGCATGGGTTCAACTAGTATGTCGTAGGACAGCTCCTTTTGAGAACTGATCTTTTGTAGACTTTTGACCAGACTCGTTTTGTACCTAAACCCCATTGTTTTATAAGAGTCTGTTGTTGTGAAATGTTGCATTACTTTCCTATCCCATGCCGTTTATTGTCAGGAGTATTTGTTTCGCTTCCGCATGTGTAATATAATGAAAGGATCGGCGACTCGTCCTGGGAAGTCGCAAATTTTTATCGACCAGTGAGGGATGGACGCGCTCGAAGATCGGAGGGTGACACAAGAGCTACTCAACTTGGGTGCGAGAGTTTCAACAAGCCCTTGTTACAAAGGATAAACACGGTTTCATCAATGAAACTATTTTGATTCCGATTGATTAGAGAATGGCACATCAATGGAAAAAATGCAACTAGTTAGTAAGAACTTGTATACGGAATTGCACAAGCCCAGAAATTGCCGTTGGTTTATCCCTCACAGAAGACTCAAAAACCATGTGGGACAACATGAAAGAGATGTATGGGAAATTGGATCGGACAAAAATTTTCTTGCTTCAAAGCTCTTAAAGAGTTGAAGTAAAGAAACATGACTATCACAACATGTTTCAACATGCTATTAGTGCTTTAGAATGAGCTAGAAGTGGCCGAAAAAAAAAACTCGAAGGGCTAGAGATGACCCTACAACAGTATAAGGTGATGAAAGATAGGGAGAAAGCTACATGCTTCTTCTTGATTTTAAGCGACTCCTACTCGACCTTCAGGTCATAGATCTTGGCTATGGAAACCGCAGCTCCGCTCGATCATATCTTTCAACTGGTGGTGCAAGAAGAGTGTGACATCCTGATTTTCGACTATGTTTCAATTAAATAAAACGGGTTTTTCATCAATGCGCCTATAGTCTTTTTCTCTAAGTTGATCACTCATGAGATAACCAATCTATCTAATGAAGCCGTTAAGGAATATAAACGCTACAGGCTTGAGAATTCGATCAGAAATCGACTACTCAACCGTGCTAATCTGCAAAAGTCAATACGGTACCGGTAAAATTGATTAGAGAGTGGAGATAGGTCGATTCGATAGAGGCATGTAATTAAATGGTGGGTGATTCCACCTAATTGCAAAATTCGCGTCGAACAGGACTAAACTGATTTTTCTGTCGATTCTGTACCCCGTGCTTGTAATTGAAACTTTGAGATTTTTACGACAACCGAGAGTCGTCTATGAGTCGAAGATGCACATTGTGGATAAAAAATAATCAACCATGGGTCAAATGCGTTAAAAATTCCTAAAAATTACCCGGTAGGTTAGGTCACACTAAAATCGAGTCCGAGTAAAATCAACCACGAAATTAACCTGATTCCAGGAATCGAAAGTTCTAGCATGTTACAATTTATTTTAGGAATGTCGACTCATCCTTTAAAGAAATTTCGGCAAACCAGGGATTTTGAAAAATTAAAATTGGGCGATTTAAAACCGGGAAATTCGAAGGGGCCTCTTTCATTGGATTTTTTTACCTTCAAGTTGGATTGTTTGGTGGTGGAAATGGTGGAAATTTGTTTTAGCTTCCTCCTTGACAATTTGACCATTGAATTGAGGTCAATTGGAGTGAAATTGAGTTGCTTTGGTGAGGGAATTGCATGAAATTCGTAGGCCATGGGGGCTACAACATTTGGGCATCAATCCTTGGCTTATTGGAGACGATTGGGAGGGGAAATGGTTGTGGATCAAGGCTGAAGACTTTGGGGGCTTCTATTTGAGTGTTTTAGATCTTTTGGCTTGATTTGGAGGCCTTTGTCCCCCCTTCTAGCAACAACAACAACTTCTTCTTCTTCTTCATTAGTCCCTCACTCTCCATTGTTGCTAAAAACAAAACCAGAGAACTAGCAAAACAGCCACTAGCCCTCATTGAAACAGCCAGCTCTCCTCCACCGCCAGTCCACCCAAGCTGCCCACACGCCTGTTGGTCGCCTACGAGGCTAGCCCCGAGCCGCTTGCCTCTACCCGCACCCCGTCCCACGCGTCCACCATCTAGCTCGTCAGCCACTTGTTGAGCCAACTCCGCCCATTGTTCCGCTGCTCCAGCTCGTCCCCGTTGTCACCTGGCCCGTCCCGCCACTCGTCTAGCCTATTCCAGCCCTTGGTTCCCTTCGGTCCAGCCCAAAACAGAACCAAACTCACGGCTTGGGCTGTGAGTCTCATGGACCGTTTTCAGGCCCTTTTGAACCTCCTTGGGTGTCGTTGTAGACCCAAGTTGTGGTCATCGTCGCGCCACCATTGCCGTGAATTAGTTTTGGTGCTAAACCGGTGAGTTAACCTCCTAAACCTTAATTATGGGGTTAATTACTCTTAGAGGGGGTTAATTATGCTTAGGGAAGAGTTAGATTAGGCTAAGTGAGATTAGTGTAATTAGTTAGCTTGTTTAGTTAAATTAGAATAATTTGTTAGGCCAATTATGTGATTAGATTAGTGTACATAGCTTAATTAGTGATGAATTTAATTATTTTACAATTTAATTAATTAATTGTAATTTATTTAATTATTTATTAATTAGCGGAAATTATACCAGGATAGTCCTTTTACACGGCCAAAAGTTGTGAGAGATGAAAGGTATTAACCATGGTTAAAGTCATAATAGGTTTGGAATTAAAATGCCTAGTGTTCCAATGAAAGAGCTTCAAGTGGCCCATGAGAACAGCTAGGGCAATGGCCCACTCAAAATTTGCTACAAGAAGATACTTTGACAGAGATGAAGATGAGCCTCTCTCATTGGCCAAGTGTATGCAAGAATCATCAAGGTATTAATGACCTATAGGCATGTAGGCATGAGTTAATAAAATATTAAAGATTATAGAAATGAGTCACCCAAAGCATTAAATGAATCATAGGGACGAGTCACCCAAAACATTAATGAACAATAGTTGAAATTTTTTTTTGTCGGGCGGTCTACTCTATTCCTACTTTACACTCACTCTCAGACTTTTGCCACTACTCTATTCCTACTTTACACTCACTCTCAGACTTTTGCCACTACTCTATTCCTACTTTACACTCACTCTCAGACTTTTGCCCTACCTCTTGCAAAGTGTGAGAGTCGAAACCCACTCCTGAAACTTACGCGTCCCCACCCCATCCCCTCCTGAAAATATGGGGATTTGAACCCCTCACCTCCCCCTTCTATGTTGGAAGGGTGGCCACTGGGGCGAATCCCAGTGGTTAACAATAGTTGAAATTGGATGATGTTAAAACTACCAAATTCATTGTCTCAAACCAAAGCATAGGTTTAAAAATTTTGGTAGAGAAAAGATAAGTGGCGTGCCAATTGAAGAGAAATAGAGATTTGGAAAATCAATATTCATTATAAACATTCGCGAGTCTAAAAATATTTTGAATCTACTAAAATCATAAATGAAAGTATAAAAAACTAGGAAAATCTCAATTCAATAAATTAGAACTTGAATTTCATAATATATGAAACTCATAATATGGCAGCCATTCTCTACAACTATTATGGCGCTAATTTAATTACTTTATTCTACTTACCAATGTAGTGGTGATATTTATCCATTTAATCACAAAGCATCGTATTCTATGCGATTACAATCACAAAAATCACGTTAAATACTATTGTCGAGTGTAGGAAATTCAAATTATTACAGTAGGGCTCGATACACATATCGTCCAATGAATGGACTCGAATTTTGACTCAATAGAATCAAAAGGGTACTTCATATTTTCTCGGGATTTGAAAAGGAGAGACAGAGTAATTGTAGGAAATTGAAGAAACAAGGAAGAGAAGGGATTTAGAAAATTCCGAAGTGGGCCCCCCCTGTACACGTGGCAAGCCACGGTGGACGCTCAATAACGACCTGCTCGGTGCCCAAGTGCTTGAGCACTCGAAGCAAAAAACGCTTCACAACACGCATCGTTTGTTGTTGTCGGCGTGTCCTCCTCGAATCCTTCTGTCTCTCCTGATCATCTGCAAGGCTGTCGCCGCAAGCTGCCCCCACCCCGCGGGTTCGGAACCTCGTCGGCGCCGGCTCTTAACTAGAGAGAGGTCCAGGAGTCCCTTTCTTTCATCTCTTCTTCTGCACGCATGGTGTTTGTCAATTTGCCACTTCATCTTGAGTTGCGCGTTATGTTCAGTATGTGTTTGTTGAAATGTCTCGTTAGAACTCAATTTGGGTTCTCCTGCTTTCCGATGTAAATGGCACGACTGGGCAGGCACTGTGGTTTGAATATATTCCTAAGCTTCAACATGGGCAAACTAGTTCACGAGTATTCTAAAAGAGAAGTGACTGCTCCAAGCAACACAAGGACTTATGTCGTGATGCATGTAATGTATTCCTTTCATATTGAAAATATTCAATTGTTGTGGCTTCTCGCGTGTACTTGGTTTGTTAAAAGAGATGCATATAAGCAAGTACAGTGAATGAGCGACAACTATTATAACTATATCAACTAAATAAACCTGTTAAGAAAATTGAGTTGTGGCAATGAGAGTGAATGCTCTATTGTGGGTGCACCCTTTGGAGCAACGGCATCAGTGCAATACCCACTTTTTTAATATAATACATATATTCAGTAGTAAAGAGTCTCCGTTTGATAGATTGATTCGACTGTAGGAACAGTGTAAAATCAATACTAAATATATAAGACCATTACTGTTTAAATTACACTTGTCAGTGCACTCCTTTGGAGATCTTGCTGTGTCAATCTACCTTTCTAGTTTCAATGAGCGTGTTTTAACTAATTAAATTGGCGCTCATACAGTGTTTATTTCTACTCTATTTAATGAGTATTTTCCATTTGGGTACGTATTCAATGCAAGTAATCTTGCATAAAGTTTACTCTTACCCCAGTATACGTAGAGGTAAAGCAATACTTATATGAAAACTGTTTGTCTATATTGCAGAATCATGACTATATTATGATTTGAGCATTGAGTTTGCTATGCGTTCGTGCTTTAATGCGTGCAAGAGAAGTTGTAACTTAATGAGAGGATTTCATGTGGGCAAGCAATTCTCCAACTTCAATTCTGAGGATGTTGTCTTAAAAACAGTTTGTGCTCAGTTGAGGCAAAGGAAGTGGAAACATGCGGAGCACATTTTGCCAAATCTAAGTAGTTCGTTGGTAAGTCGTGTTATTTGTGAACTTCAAAACTCCCCCCAATTAGCATGGGAATTTTACAAATGGGTTGCAGGCAAGGAGAACTATGCACATTCATTAGCTTCTTCTTGTTCTATGATTCATGTCTTGGTACGTGGGAAGAGGTTTGATGATGCATTATTACTAATGAATGATTTGCTCTGTGCAAAAGGCATGTTGCCGTTGGAGATTTTGCAAGCATTGATTAGTAACTGCAAAGTGTATGATTCAAATCCAGCTGTGTTTGACGCATTGGTTAGGGCATGTACCCTGACTGGGGACACAAAAGGTGCACATGAGATTATTCAGCAGTCCAAGCAGGCTGGCTTTATGGTTACTATCCATGGTTGGAATAACTTTTTGAGTCATCTTTTGAAGCTGAACAATATTGTCGATTTTTGGAAGAACTATAAGGAAATGGTCTCAAATGGGTATCTTGAGAATGTGTACTCTTTCAATTTGGTAATACATGCTCTTTGCAAGGAATATAAGTTACTGGAAGCAGTATCAGTTTTCTATCGAATGATGAAGAAAGGAGTTTGGCCTAATGTGGTCACTTTTAACATGATCATAGATGGAGCTTGTCGGATGCATGATATGGAACTTGCACTCAAGATCGTCAGGAAAATGGCAATAATGTCGAGAGAGTGTGTTCAGCCTAATTCAGTCACATTCAATTGTATCATTAATGGGTTCTGCAAAACAGGGAGGATGGCTACTGCAAAAGAAGTTTTCAGTGAAATGATTACTCTAGGTATTGAGCCAAATGTTAGAACATATGCAACTCTAATTGATGGTTCTCCACGAGTGGGGAGTTTGGATGAGGCATTCCGATTGTGCAATGAAATGGTGATAAGGAAATTGATGCCCAATTCCATTGTCTACAATTCTTTATTAAGTTGGCTTTACAAAGAAGGAGATTTGAAGGGTGCAACTTTATTGTTATCCGACATGATTGAAAAATGTATATGCCCTGACAGTTTCACCTACTCTATCCTTTTAGAGGGACTATGCAGTCATGGATATATGAATGAAGCTATCAAAATCCACAAGCTTATGCTAGAAAAAAACCTGGCAGAAGATAATGTTTGTTACAATGTTCTAATCAAATATCTTTGTAGAAGCAAGCAGGATTTGGGAGCCTGGCAACTTGTGGGCAGCATGTTTGTCCGTGGTTTAGTTCCTGACATTGTAACATATGGCACTTTGATCGATGCGTACTGCAAGGAGGGGAATATAAGACTGGCAATTGAAGTTTATGATAGAATAGCCAAGTTGGAAAAACATCCTAACCTCGTTATATACAATTCTGTTTTAGGTGGTTTCTGCAACATGGCATTAATGGATGCAGCAGAATCTTTGGTGGATTCATTGGAGAGCATGGGATTGTTTGATTCCATAACCTATAATACTTTGTTACACGGCTATTGTATGAGTCGGAATGTCGACATGGTATTTACTTTGGCTACAAAGATTGGTGGTGTAGATAGCATGGTGAATATAGTGACTTACAACATACTGATAAACTTTCTTTGCAAATTTGGCTGCATGTCAAAGGCAAAGGAACTTATGACAGTAATGTTTACTCGAGGAATGTTTCCTGACTCTGTAACTTATACTACTCTTATAAACAGTCTGAACAAAAATTGCAGTCCACAGGAAGTGATTGAACTCCATGACTACATGGTGCTCAATGGAGTAATTCCAGATTCATATACATATGAAGTAGTTGTGAGGCCATTGCTTGAAGAGCTGGATAAAAATGCTGGAAGTTAGCATGGCTGAACATGGTTTAGTAATGCAAGCTGCATGCACAAATTCCCTGTGGAAAGATAATTACCTAAATGTTTGGACTAACGCAAAAAATTCTCTCTCCTCAATATTGACCAAGCTGCTCTGGTCTTGTGTAAATTTTTCACTAAGCGGAATGGTTTGCTTATGATCCATACCAAGACCTTCTCTCTTCTTATGTTGATCTTCCTTTTGCCCATTGGATATGCTCTTCTTGTTTGGTCTGTACAGGTAATGTCAATTGATACATGTTTTGTCTCATTTATTCTTTTCATGTGTCTAGTTCTTTAACTTTAATGTTTGTCCATTGGTCTGTCTATCTGAATTCTCAACTCATGCCTTCTCTCTCCATCCCAGGATCAAGGCTGCCTTCTGTAGCTGTTCTGTCTGATTCATTTCCTTGTAGAGCCCAGAGATGGGATGGTGACACTGGGACATGGATCGAATTGCAAAATAGATCGGGTTTGTAAATTCAGGTTACAAAATTTCTTGGATGAAAGTTGCTGCATTATACACTCTGCAAAATCGTTTTACCTTGTTTGTGCTACAGGAAGTTTGATGGGATTGAACTAATTGTAGATATTTGAGATTTTAATTACTTTGTGATCTAAAAAATTATGGCTTCAGCCTTACTTTGGTCTCATCTCCAATTTATCTTACCAGTCCAATCTCTGATAATTAGACAACACCACCATTTTGCACTGGCTTTGACCTTTTTCTTTTCATTTTGCTTCTGAATATATATGCTTGCAGTGGTTGTTTTTGGATTAGATGTTCAGTTGGTAGTTGTGTAGGTCTCTTTGAAATTTCTAAAGCCGTTTTTTGTTTTCTGGTAAGTCAATCCTTAATTTAAAGCAGTCTAAGTCGAATCATTTCTCAATTTGCTTGGATTTAATCTACGGCTACTTAGGCGCATTGGAGCTGGAAATCTTGTCAATCTAGCTGCATTCTACATCAGAAAGGGACCTCTTCACCCCTCTCCCCATTACAATGCCCATGCAACTGCTAATGATGATCCTGAAGTTCTGGTGGATCATTTATTCCACATAATGATCACTGGTGAGATCATTGGTGCAACGTCTCTATTTGTTGACTTGGTTTGGAAGTAAGTTGCATATGCCATGCTGTTATTTTTTTCACTAGCAGGAAGCATCTTTTTTGGTAAAGCGAAACCCTGACAGCTCCAAAGAAAAGACTTTCTAGGTGGATTAGTGATTTATATCCTGTTATACTCTTCCTGCAACCATGCTTCAATGCCTTGTCTCTTATTTACTGCTTTTAGATGCTGTTTTTAACTTTAAAGATCTGATCATAGCATTTAGTCTTGTGTTTCTGTTTTTGCCATCTTCGAGGAATGACTGTTAAACTAAACTATCATGGAAATGATCTTAATAGAAGTTTCAGGTGGAAGAATTAAATTCTCGAGATGAGAACCTTAATCTTTAATCTGCAAGAGGATCTTCTTGGAAAATGATGGATTTGTTTGCCCGAGGGCTTCTTCATTTGCCTGCTGGTGCAAGTAAAACAACATTCTGTTTTGCCATTTGTCCTGCAAGAGATTATGATGTAATAGATGCTTGATAATACAGTCATGCAAACTTACTAGAATGGGGTCAATGGGGGATCAACTTGCTAGAGCCACGGAGATATTTCATGCTAGCTTGATTACATTGTTCTGGTCTTCAGGCTCAACTATAAAGCTTTCATTTCATGACTCTAATTCCTACTGATTGATTTTGTGAGTAACTTTGGTGTATACAGGTCTGTGCACCTTTGAGTAGGTTAAAAGCTGCCCCTTTCACATATTATCCATGCAGAAATACGGACATTTTTTCAGAAGCATGTACTTTTCCTTTAGTTCAGTTTTGTCTTCTCGTCACTTCTCAGTTTCTTCTACTTCAAACGTGGCATAAAAGCACTGATTGGTTGTGGGGAATTAGTGCAATTGTGGATATAGTTATTGTTCCAAAACTGAACTGGACCATTCTGTTGGATTGTAAATTGGACTTTTAAAATTATATCATTTTCTTTTCTTGTCAAGAAAGAAAAGAACCATCTTTTACATGACTATTTTTACCCGTCTATTCTGGTTTTGCACAAGGTTCTAAATTATTTTATAAGTGCTACTGATAATATTTTAAATTGTAAACTTGTTTTGCGATGACCCAGCAGAGCATTGTTATTTAGTCTCTTTGCTAATTTCTAGGTTGACTTATGTTCTCAACTCCTCCACTCCAGGGAAAAGATGGGGACGGTCAGCAGATAAGAGGTCAACGATATGATCGATCACATGGTGTAGGGACTTCAATGACCAAAAGTATGGTGCATTGTGCCCCAAATGCAGCGTGGCTGCCTCTTTGTACAGACCTGGGTACACTGGCTTGGTGCAGAACCGTCAACGAATTACTTTCTTGATGATGCAGTTTGATGTTGGTGGTCTTTCTTTGTGTCGACATCAAGGGGTCAATGAATCCACGACTTGTTAATAAGAAGGGAGTAATTTTGTGAGAGAAATGACGTGTCCGTTGTAACAAGTACCAAAGTTTAGATTGCTAAGACTTTCTGTATATGTCGACATAAATTATCTGAAAGCTCAGTGATTCTCCGGTACATGTTGAAGATGACAGGTCACCATAAACGCCAAAAACTCAGATTAGTGATCTCTCGATGCCATTTGTTCTTGGACTGTTGCCGAATTCTGGTCCTATGATGGCGGCGTTCGTGGACCATATTTTTTCTGCAACATTTATCAATTCTTCGTTGATTGAAACTCTTGCGGGTGAAGTCGTGGAGCTGCTTGGTTAATGGAGATAGCATCTCATTACTCTATGCTATCCTTGACTGGATAGGTTCTTTGATCAAAGAAAATAAAAAAGAGAATTCTCACTTGTGATTCTTATGTTCTCTTGGGTGAATATATCCAACCATTCCATAAAATAAGTCGAGTGAAAAATGTCACCTTCAAGCTATAGGAAATCCTTTCCATTGAAATCGAAGCGTTGCCGTGACAAAAAGTGAAAATGCATAGTGCTTTTTAGTTTTGACCACCTCAAAGCAAACTCGTGCGTATCGATGGTGAAAAAGGAGCTTACACTACAGGCAATGTGGCTAAGAAAAAGCTAATCGAATAAAGGGTGAAAATATCATGTTTCGAAGGTAAGGATAATATAAATTCCAGGCGAAGGAGAGGCATCCTTCAAGAATGACGGCAGATGACGCATCGGAACCCTTAAATTGCTTTTGTGTAGGCATATAACTAAGTTCTTTCACGAACGAGGAGAGTCTGATAAGTCCATTTAAGGCACCCGAGTACATAATGTTTTTAAATGGTTGACAAAATTCACAGATAAAATACGTATTGACAAAATTCAAGCTCGATGGGCGTTTCTTATCATTTAAATTGTAGAAAGTTCCCCCCTTCCATACAGAATCTTCGAACGATTGTACCAAGAAGACTGGATCTTGTTTCATAAAACTAGTGTTAGGAGACTCTGAACATACTTGGAGGCAAACCATCAAATGCTCGCAGAAAAAAGAATCGCAGAAAAAGGAACGGAAGTGCATAGAAAGACACTCCTAAATCGCAATTAGCAAATTCGTGTTGCATGATAAGAAAATATTAGCAATGAGAGTGAGTTACCAAATCGGAATTACACAATTTCACTCCACGTAAAAGGGTACAGTTACTCGGTCAAGTGAACACATAGATTCAGTAAAAGAAGCATGTCAGCATACACTACAGCAACTTTATTCTTGACTCTTGAGGACCTGCAAGTTATAGACATACAAACATTTGGAAGAAAAAGAAATTACCGCTATAATTATTAAACATATGTCAGACCAATGATTAGATCAGCAAAAACCGTTCATACCATCTGATTTAACACGTCTCTGCTGTAGCATAATTGACTATTGGTACTATCATCGACACATTTCGATTTTGCCCATTAAGGATTTAACAGGAATTTATCACGCTCAGACAACAGAGTTTGCTCCAATTCAAACAATTCCTAACAATTTGATGGACATTGCTAAATTCTTAATCTTAGATGCATCTCCCCAACTATCACCCATGAAGTCCCTTGTATATCCCAAATATTCAACTCGAGTATTTTAAGCCAAATTCAGCTTCTATCTTGTGATCCTGGTCCCACCCATGGTTTTTTAAACTCTCTTCCATAAAGGAAAAATAATGCTGAACATTATAAGCTTCAGAAGAGCACAGCCTTATACTTTCAGTAATCTACAGTGGCATCCAAGACGTTTTCGGTAGAAAATGAGACCCCAAAATTTGATTCTCTAAGAATAATGATATCCTATTCCTCAATCAAGACACAGGGGAGAGCTAGCCAAGAGGTCAGTGGAAAGAAACGTCTTTCTAAACAGCCAAAAGATCTACAATCATGTGTCTTAGACAGCCACTTAACTTTTCTTCCCCTAAGACCAAGTTACAAACAAAGGTTATAATTTATCATCAAATATGCCAACAAAATAAATACAAGGAAAGTATGATGACCATGGAGGATTATTTACATGTGTTCTGTAATTGCTCCAATGAAAGGTTAAAGGTAGAGGATGCCCAAAATGTTACAAATGCTCAGTAGCAATAAGAAGTACAATGCATAAGAAAATCAATTCACTTGAGCGACAAAAGCAAATGGGTGGATTTATGAAGCTAGCAGATGACAATTCTGAGAATCAAAAACAAAAGAACTTTACCTGAGCTCACCCCATTCTACTAAAGTAAGATCAAGAACACCCAAATGGAACCTGAGACAGAGGCAAAATACCAAATCCTAACAGGAGTCATCCTTAATTGAATCCTAAGAGCGATCTATTAATCCATATAACACTTGATTGATCATTTTTTTTTTTCCGACATTTCATTATTCAGCAAAGCAAATATTCTGATGAACATATTCTCACATGAATTTACTTTCAAGTTAACATCATGAAGGTTGCAACTTTTTTACCTGCTTCTGCAATATCGATCAAAGAAACAACCATGTCTAGTGCCAGTTGCCACTCATCACAGCAACCCTGTCTCAATCAATATGGAGCTGCAACTCCATCACCTTTCTAAAAATTTACAACTCTGGCATAAATGATGATTATTCTTGCCGATCCAACAGTAAACAGAAGCAGATCTGGTGCTACTGTCTCCATGATCAGTCACATTACCAAAGAAAGTGAGAAACAAGCAAAATTAATTTCTCCACAACTTATAGACCTCTCAAAATTAATTGTCCTTCAAAAGTACACTAAGACAAGATTTATGCTAGATGAATACACGACTGTTGTTTTCGACCAGATAAATCGAGTCTGAAATTCTTTCACTATATAGAGTTAGAGAGATATCTGCAGCAAATAGTACAACAGAAAATCAGACCTGAGAACAAAAAATTCACAATAATCACTGATTTATCTTCATATCAAATGAAGAATGTTATAACTCAGTAACACCCTCTCTAACCATCATGACAGGGTCCAGTATTCCATAACTACTCGTAACTAAATTTCCATTAAGTTCTTGCCCTCACACTTGTTCACATATTTGATTAATCATACAGTTAAGAACTTCATAATCCTCGTTTGAAAAGGCTAGACAGCACCATTTCAAGGAAATAAACCCTGCTTCAAGTAGCAAGTTCTCGCTTTTATTGCAATCTCAATGTCTCCTAGGAGTCGCAAATTACAAAACAACATTTTATGGAGCTATAAAATTTAACTAAGTTTAGATCTTTGTAACCCATAACAATAATGTCGAGGTTTTATGCATCCAAATCCAGTTTTAATTGAAGATGTTCTCTGATCTAGTGTCTTAGTTATTTCTGCTCATAAACCTATATATTAAGTCTCTTTTCTGCTTAATTCCCCCAAATATTATCTTCAGCCAATGTTTCTGTCAATCAGACTGTTATACTAACTGCTGAAGAGGTGTAGAAAAAGAGTATTACAACGGAAAGAATTTCAGGCATTAATTTCAATTCCTTTATACAGGGGAAATAGTCTCAAGACATTACAAAAATAGCTTCCTAGCCAGACATAAGAAGCCAGGAGCTCAATAATATAAAGTTTCCTTACACACTGCCAGGAAGAATGCTATAGCTCATTTTTTAACCATAGCAGAAATCGCCAAGCTCTTTCTGGAACTATCTTTTACAAAAATTAGCTAATACACTCCGTGGAACTGTCAATAGGAAGGGAAAAATGGAAAAACATCGAAGCAATTGAAGGAGACTAGGAATATGACAATCTATGATTTGACCTATAACAATTATCTAAACACCACGTAAAAGAAAACGACAGTAAGAGGGCAAACAATAGGAACAAGGGACTGCTATTTAAGAAATGTAGATCACGAGGGTTTTATTCCTTGTTACCGAATCTTCTAGCAATTATAGGACGTACATCATCAGCCTCAACCAGAGTCTCTAAAAAGGGAAGGAGTGATACTAATGCACAATCTGATGGATCATCAAACCAACTCTTAATAGGAATTCCATTATTCACTTGCAACCGGAATACCTGAAATAATCAAAGCGGAGCAACCCCAAAAGTGAGAATTCTATGTAAGGCAGAAGAATTTCTATGTTTCTTCACAACACTTCTTTGCAATTATAGCAATTATAGCATGTATCATTAGGATGAACTTGCACAAAACACACTGAATTTACACTCCCCCCTCCCCCACCTTTCTTTTTCTCTAGATTTAAACCTATTGTGTGCACCCTCAGCAAACAACTAATTGATTCCCAAATCAACACCTTTTTAATTGACCTGGAACATAAATCATAACTGAGTTTATTAACTTCATACAGTCCAAATATTCCTCACAGTTTCACAGAGGATTATTTATACTGCAATCAAAGTTCATTTCTCAGGGTGAAAACCAGAAGCTTTTAAACTAGACAAAGTAGAAGGTAATTAAATTAGAAGTACATGGTAAAGCACAACTGGCACCACAAAAAATATGAGGATTCACAGTAAGCACGATAAGGAAAATAAAAGTAGAAGTCAGCGAGAGGCAAAAGGTAAATAAATGGGAAGTGGACAGGAGAGTACCTGTGGAGAATTATCAATAATAGCAACTTTAGCCAAGTCAACACCTAAGATGGTCAAATCTTTCGTGTAAGTGCCATCACAAAAGTACATGATTCACGATAAACTCGACGTGATATTAGCTTTTGGTATGGATCCAGTATGTCAAGCAGTTGCTCTGCATAGATGCTTTGGCTGGCTGTAAAGATAACAACATTGAACAAGTCTGCAACTCTCTCCAAGAAGGTTTGCAGATAAGGCCGTTTTTTGACATATACAGTGTGCTCTTTCATATTGAAAAAGACAGTAAAGGTAAAATCAGCATCATCACAGGGCTCCAATGTAGAATGAACGAGTGTTTCTGCAACAACCACGACCGAGTGCAATGGCACTTCATGATTAGATGTCGTTCATGAATCTGTATCATTGCTAAGCAAATAACAGAATCTAACCAAAGCAATCAATTTCACCGGCAGATGCACTTCAAAGCATTTTCTCGATAGATTAAACATGGAATAGACAAGAAGAGAGTATGAAGGACGCAGAATTATCGGAAAACACCGGCTTTTTTATGCCTGTAATCACATGCAAGAAGCTAACCATGAATATTTCTCTGTCAATCCTACGGAGCTTTTTGGATTTTTTGGTTAATTCTATTAAACAGACACTAATTTGCTTAAAATGGGTTAAGACCTTGTCAGCAAGCTTGTGTCATTGGTGCACTTTTATCTTCTCGCTCTTCTTTTCTTTTTTGGGTACAATCACGAAATCTACCTCACTTCATTTGATCTTTCTATCACTGGCTATTACTGACATTTAAAACTGTCAAATGGCTGGCTCTGTAGAAGATTGACATTTTATGCAAATGCAGTTCCCCAGAGTCATTGAGAGGGGGGTCACCCAAGACAATGCATCACCAGCCCCAGGCAGCACCAGGCCCTGGCCAGCCACTTACCGCAGTCCTGACACACCCTCTGATTGTGTCAAGCTGTAGTGATGCCCCTCCTTCCCTCCCTCCCTCCCTCCCTCTCTTTTAACTCCTTTGTAATCAGATATTGATGTCAGCACTCGTTAGTGACAATGGATGTGCTCCATAATTGCAAGTGAAATAGTGGAAAGCATCCCTAAGTGTTCGAGAAAAAAAGGTTTACCTGTTTATTTTCCAGGAAAAATCCAAAATCTTTTAGAAAAAGAATAGTTTGACAAACAGGTGCCATTCACATTCACAGGTGCCAGTCATTAGAGTTCTGAAACTTCTCTTACCACACATTAAACAGTTATGGCGGCAACAAAAAAGAACAAGACAGCTACAAACTCATGCTTACCTATTACACTCATATGATCCTTTTTATTGTACTTAAAATTTGTGCTCAAATTGCAAGAATTCCTAAGTCTCGTACAAAATTGTACTTATTTCTGATAGGATAAACCCTGTCATGGGCTTTTAATAAGACAACAAAACTAACAAGAGATATTGATAAATGACTATGAAAGGTGATAATTAGTAGAGGATACGCAACCCCAGATGAATACTGCATTCTTTTAGTAAGTATCGTTCGACTGACTAATCAGTTCAGAAATTGACATTAAAAGTGACAGAACATTAGCAGGTGCCACAGTACCTTCATCAAGTCATTGACTTTGGATTCTGACGCCTTTCTTTATTAAGGAAAACGGAAGAACGAAATATAAAGGGATAAGAAACAAAGAGGAGAGAAGAGTGTGCAGGATCAAAAGTTTCCCCTAGGCTACAAAAATTGTTCTCGACAGATTGTCCTCTCAGTCTACCTATCCATACACACAGATAATTCTAATGTTTATTTACTTAAACCAGAGAGGAGGGAGGAAAGGAAGGGGGGTGCAAATTATAACATAAGCTTCTTACCATCGAGATCAAGCACCAGTGTCACAGATTTCCTTTTCTGCATTTCCTTGTGCGATGCTGTGGGCTGAAAACTCGACACTTCATCGGACAAGTCCGGTAATGTTCTGATGAACAAATGTGGATCAAAGCACTCAGCTTCGTCCAAATCAGAATGGCATTCTGATTCAGAGTTGTAGCATCTCATCTGATCAATTGACATATAAAAGCTGGGTCCATCTGGATCAACTGTTCCTTGTTCATGTGACTTGGTATCTTCAACTGCACTAGCAATAAGTGTACTCCCTACAAGTGGTACCATCATGTATTTGTCAGAGACATCAAACAGCATACTTGACTCATCACCCTCGTACCCAGTTAAAGGCATTAATCCAGTTGCATCATCATCATCCATTGTAACATCATCAGGTCGTAAACCCGTGATAAACATGTCAGAGATGTAGAAATCTGATATACTGCAGCTTTGGTAGTCACATGACCCCTTGTTTTGAAAGCTTTCATCTGCCTCCAACAATGCCACACCAAAATCACAAGTGCTACCTGCCAAGTCTGCCAATGAAATCAGGCATTAGAATTAAGCTCCTCAAAACTAATAATTCTATGAAGGCGTGCACACCAGAAAATAAAATAGCACCAACTCAACAAGCGGAATAAGTAGTTCATTAAACAATTAACGTTCATACACGAAAATATTGAAGTGACCGTGTGATCTGACAAGTAAAAGACAACGAAGCCTGCTTCCATTTAAGAAGTGAGAATTTTAAGGTTTGAGACATGGGATAAAATTAGTGGAGTGCAGATGCATTAATGAAAAGAAACACCCTGTGGGGGATCAAACACACTATTGGGTAAAATTAAGGCATCCTTGGCAGCAAAGGATGCTTACGCCAATGCCGTATCCAACAAGAAAAAAATGGTGCTCAAAAGAAAGGTAGGGGGAACAGGATATTAGTCGCATCAATTTAGACAACAGTTACGCAATCTCTCCTACAAGAATTAGTTCTCTCCTCGCTGCAGTTGCAGCAGATTAACAAAAGGAATATCAACAGATAACTAGACGAGATAGCACAAAAAGGTACTTCTAGAAACAGAAACATCTTTAATGGATGAAAGTCAAAACAGTACCAAAGGAGACACTTTCTATGCTAAGTAGTTCATCAGGCTCCAAAATGGGAGAAAAAATAGTCTCCAAATTAGTTGGACTGGAATGGGAAGGTTCCTGCAATTAGCAAACTCCAACTGTTACATTAGCACAGGATACACGACAGTAATAACAATTTCAGAGCATATTGAAGAAGCAAGCTGGATTCTGCAGATTGAATATACAAATAGAAATTGCTGATAAGTTTGCCCCACTGAAGACAAAATTTATGGAATTTGATTATTAAAAAGAAAAAGACTGCTTTTCCAAAAAAAAGAATCAACTTTTTTAATTGCTGAGCCAATTTCCTCGGTTGAATATCTGGATGTTTCCACTTTTATGAAAAGTTTCCAATTCTGATCCTTTTCAATTTCACTTAACAAGATTGATAATATGTCGTGTTGTTTGCACCCACTTAACTAATCATACTAGTCCTCCCTTTGTTTTCATACTTGAACATATATTTAATCAGAAATGAATATAAAAATAGATGCTTCGCACAGGTAACCAAAAGGAAAAGCTAGCCCTATAGATTCATTTCAGACAAACAATTCACGAGAGAACAACAGAAAACGAATGCCTAACTAAGTTTATATCTAGCTAAAAAAAAGAGAGCAAAATGTCAAATCCTGACCGATGCTCTCCCACACCTCTCAAGTACCGAGATTTGTCAGATTCATCCTAATTATCTGTAACATCATCCTGCCCATTTATTAGTGTTAGTTATTGCTGAAGAAACATGCAGGCTTGAGGAACAAGTAAATTCATTTGCACTTTAGGGATAACTACTTAGGAAGTCTTTGGCAAATCGATAGGCTGACTCAACCACAATATGACCCAAAATAAATTAGAAATAAAATTAAATTTTAAAAAGTTTTACACATCAGAGAAACAGACAGTGATGAAATCCAAAGAGTAAAATACCATTTTGCCTGAAGAAGATGAATCGGCAAGAAATGACACCTGCTTCTCTAGATAACTCTTTTCCTCATCAAGTTGTTCCAGTTTGGCAATGGCTCCATTGCAGTCACCATCTTGAGTGGCCACTTCTCTGTCTGAAATAGTAGGCACAGAATACAGAATGCTCAATAGAGAGAAGCTGATGATGCAACTGATTACAAAATTTGCTGCCCGTGTAAAATACATTGGTTGCGCCTCATTGTATCAAGTGTAACTAATGCAAGATGCAACACATCAATTGTGTTCATATTTAAAACATTCAGTATGAAGAAACTTCAAAAGTTCAACATATACAATAATAAGATGTGACACATCCAATTGGGTCCATATTTAAAACATTCAGTATGAGGAAATTTCTAAAGTTCAACATATACAATAATCAATGACTTGTGGGTAACTGAATTTACCATCAAGTGTTACATCATGGGAAATCTAATGCATTGAGACTGTTTTATTTTTTGTCAATGCTATGAACACAATGCAGTCTATAAAAACAAATATGAAATAATTTCCCTAGATTCCATATTAACTGGGAAAGGAAACTGAATGAACAAAATGCAGTTATGAGAAAGGTTATTAGCGATTCACCTGATATTTTAACTTGAGGACACATCAGAGGAAGCAACAGAAACAGAGATAAACTTCATGCAGTTGGTAAAATAACAGCTAAAGAATAAAAGACAGCAGATTGTGATTGCGTACCAGTGAGGAAACCCAGAGAAGAAAAGTCAGATTCTGCAGTTTGTTGAGTAGTTGAAAAATCAGAACATGATTTTTTTGAAACTTTACATGATTTAGGACATACACAAAGACCATTCGCTTCTCTTAAAGAGGCTTTGCCTGGTGTGCTTTTCATTCTTAATGCTGGCATTTGATTGACAGTTCTGGTATAAATGACAATCTTGACCTTGAAACATCAGCTTAGGAAGCAAGCCCCCTTCAATCAACCAAACCGCAGTCAAACCAGCAGAAGAAGTATGAAGACTACGAAAGCCTGCATAAATAATGAAACACACATGTTGGAAAACGATGGGAAAGAGTTGTATGAAGCATCTCTAAGTCGTGCAACACGCTACAGGATAAACATCAAATCCACAATGAACCATTCACTCAAGGCAATCCTTCTAAAAACTAGTAGAAATTTCTCATAGGAAATTTTTCTAATGATAAAGAGAATGCAATTAAGAAAATACCAGGAGTTACTGCCCTTATACAAAATGACTTCAAGAGGGAAGCCACCCATATACGAAATTATGCACAAAAGAGAGTGTCTAACAATTCGAACAAACTAGAAGTACCCAATCCAATATACCCACAATAACTCGAGTGAAGTGCGTAAAAACTAACCCATTTGGTTCGGTATTTGGAAGGGGCTTTGGGACTCTAAAGTCCCTTGGCCAAATGCAAATGTGTTTGATTTGATTTTTTGGGTGACTTTGGCAAGATGCAATTGCATCTCCAAATGGCTCTAAGGGCCTTTAGCCCAATGGCCTACAGTTGACCAGTACCCAAGGCTAAAAAGTATTCTCAATGTGAAGCAAAGATCTAAATTTATTCATGGTTTGATCATATTATATATCTCTGAGCACCAGGGTTAGAGGCTTAGACCCCATACATATATCCCCAAACATGATATATTTACACACTTAGTGAAAAAGACGAACAACCCATTTCTGTGCACCCAAATCACAAACAAAGATCCACCACTTGGAACACTGAGTAATGCAACTGCCTAGTTTAAGAAGGGTTAAATTGAAAGACAAAATTAAAAACCCACCCTTTAGTAGATTCCTTTGAATGATAAACTCAGTATAGACCAAAATCTCAGAAATGTCAAACTGAGAAATGAAACTTCCCCAGTCAATTCAACAACTACATACTCAGCATCCATTTTGACATTCTGTTTTTCACTATCCATCTAGCTGCGAAACAGGACTACAAGACATCTAAAAGAAGAACAGATACAATATCACAAAAATTCCTGAGGAAACGAGGCAGCCATACACATCGACGCAACTCCAGGGCCTCACAAACATAGAAAGAGCAAAAGGAAACGATAAAAGTTCGAATTGAGCGATGCGTGGGTCGCGATCCAACCAACTGGAATAGAAGTCGACCAGCTCACGAGAATTCAGCCCCCAGAGGACCAAGTCAACTCAGTCAAACCAGCGTACAACAGAGCAAATTTCATCCTCATCGAACGAAACTCGCCAAGCAAGAAAAGCAGCCAAAGAACTCGCCGCGCCTCCGTCACGTTCAACAATCACAACAGGGTCGAACAAAAGAGCAGGTAATCAACAGCGAACTAAGGAAGAAAAGAATAAAAAAAAAAAACAAAAGAGACAGAGACGTCGGGCCCCTCAAGAAAAACCCAGAAACGAAAAGACCGCGGGAAGCGCAAGAATCCTCAAATCCGAGAGAGCGAAAACGGCCGGACTCACGGAAGTCAAACCAAAGTCGTCGACGCTCGCAACGGACGCGGACCCAACGGAAGACGACACAAGCACGACCGCAGCGCCCAGGAGCTGAGCGAGAGGACACCGCGGGAAGCACGAATTCAGCAGCTGCTCGTGCTCACTTGTCCGAACGAGAGAGAGAAAGAGAGCGAGAGAGAGAGAGAGAGAGAGGAGTCCATACGACAGCTCTGCAGCAGTCCCGACGAGAAGCTCCAACGTCCCCCCGCGAAGAAGACGCGATCACGCACCGAAGCTCGAAGCGAGGACGGATTCGGAGGCAGAATTCGGAGGAGCAGGAGCAGCAGCAGCAGAGCCGGGCATACCTGCAGAGCTCGATCTTAGAGAGAGAGAGAGAGAGCGAACAGGAGAGAGAGAAAGGAGATGAGACTTTTGTTCTGTTTTTCCTTCTCTCTCTCTTAACTTCCACGAACGGTCAGCAGAGGAACTGGTGCTGTTCCCGCGAGGGACAGGTGGACGGCTGGGATCGGATCTTCCGGGGCAGGGGCGAGCGACTGGTAGGGTGGCGCCACGTGGGGGCGAGGGGCCAGCTCAGCGTGACGCGCTCGGCACGTGCGGCGTCGAGGGAGGTGGGGACGGTGTGCGTGTGGTCCGGAGGCCGCACTGCCCCCCGGCCTGGGTTTTGGCTTTCCTCGCTTTTTGCTCCTTTTTGTCTGCGCGGAAGTTTCGTTTATCATGCAAAAGAAATTCGAGCATGACATGATGGAGGAGGTGATCATCGGACGGGTTCAAGCCCGGCCCTAGGCCGAGCTTGGTGTGTTGCTTCGGCTCGCCGATCACATGTGACTTATGTAGAGACTTTTAAGTCGAGCTCAGCCTGGAATGAAGATGGGCGAAACGGGCTTTCTCATACATGGGCGAAACAGACTTATGTTGGAGGTTTGTTTGTAAAAACAAGCTAAGTGCATTTTTTTTATCTCACATAGAAAAAGTGAGAGAGAGTGAGCCAATTAATAAGTACATGTTTCATTTATATATTTAAATAAATGATTGGATGGGGCTAGACCTCATCATACTCACACACGGTGCTCGATTATTTGGCTCGATTAGCACTTTGCACGCCCGTCGCCCAGCTTTAATTAGCACTAACACATTTGTTATTTTATTTTATTTTTTGGTTATGTTATTAATTTTTAATCAATTCAAAGGTTACGCTACAAATAAATCCTTAAAAATGTGATATCACGCCTTAAAGTCTGACTTGACTACTCTAAAATCCGTCTTCATTGTTTTACCCAATTCGAAGCCATATTTTCCCAACATGTAACTAATATGTAACTACCGTCATATGCCAACTCCTATAATATATAGTAGTAATGACATGGTCATCTTTTTACCCAAAAGAGGCAATCTCAAACAAAAACTTAATATTAATATATATATATAAACTCAACAGAACACAACAAATATTATTAGACATATCCAAAACACAACCGCCAAATGCCTCCTGTGAATAGCACTGTCATCCGACTTGCTGCTAGTTATAGAACTTGAAAAGTATTTCAAAAAGAATGATATGTGAAATCACAGCTTTGTATGTCGATTGACTTACTATATCCTTGTTGAGCAAGAAATGAACTACCGGCATTTTGATAATTTCATTTGATAAAAACAATTGCATTTTGTTTGTAGAGATGATTAATTGAATGTTATCTTTTGATAATTTTCACTTTTTTAAAAATTAAGTGATTAAGCTATCATATGAATGTGTGTTTGTTTGAGTGAAAGTGTCTTTCAAAACTAGATTTCCGAATTTTCACTCGTTTGATTTATCAAAGCTAACTAGTCAACCGAAATTACTTTTGATTACTGAAAATATCACGCATAAAATTAGAAAAGTGAATTTCTTAGTCTCAAAAGTTGAAAACACTTTCCAAAATTGCTCCTCTTGAAATTATTGATATTTTAATTTATTTTTTCTTTTATTTGATTGTTTTTCTTCTACCTCCATCAATTGCTAGGCCTTGGCAATGGCCAATGACTAGCCACAAGCGTGGATGAATGAGGCTCAACTTTCACCAGATCCCTATGAGGTCAAGCCTCGCTTATAGCTTGTTGCCAGTCGTCATCAAGGCTCGGTGACCAGTGGAGGAAGAAAAGAAAAAAAAAATTAAAAATCAATTTTTTTTTAGTCTGAGATAAAGTCATAAAATTAAATCATTTTTAAATGAGATTCAAAATATAAAATGTTTTCAATCACATATCACCAAACAAAAGAAACCTATCCATTTTCCTTGAAAATGATTTTTCGAAAAGCTTTTTACCTTTATCATGAAGTTTTCCCCTTGGTGAGTACCTCGTGGCTTCTAATCAGTGAGATGTTGATCATTCACTTTGCAAGAAGAATTTTCCCGCACTCTTCACTCATTTGAATTTTCCTGCACTTTTCACTCATTTTGGCTTCCAACTAGGATTCCTCGGGTGCTTATTCATTCAAGCTATTGGTTTTGATGTTATGAATTAACAATGCAACTCTTTCTATTAAGATCAGGGTTTTTTATATTAGTCATATCATTTGATAATAATATTAAAGTATTTTTTTCTTTTGTTATTGCGACTTGATTTTCATATAATAAATAGACTCAAGAAAATTGAATAAATTCTTTATATTTGAGTTTATTGCAAAGTATTTTAATGACCTATTGACCAAATAAAGTTATTGTATGTCACAAATGATCTTTTGACAGGTGAATTTTGAGGCCTAAAATAATCTATTTTTGAAATTGAAAAAATAAAAGGAGTGAATAGTAGTTACTTCCGAATGTTGACCGAGCAATCATTTTGAAAGATGTTATCCACGGGGCCATTACCAAATGTCAATTCCAGAGAAAAAGCAAAAAGAAAAATCAGAAAAAAATTGACTTAATAGCACCGAACACCTCAATAGGCACATTTGTCACAAATCGTTAATCTTTCTTGTGCGTCTCTACAGCATATATCTCAACCTGATTTTTATGTCATAAAAAATCTAAACTATATATTAGTGCACTTATAACATATTTATTCCCCAAAAATCTAAGATTTACCTTAATTCAAAGTAAAGTGATATGGGTTACTAGTTTTGGTTAAATGTGACAAAAATATATCGGTTTGAGATTCTTTATAATACTAAAAATATTTTGCGATAAATGTGTTACGAGTGCACAAAATAGGTTTTTATTTTAATTTTAATTTGTGATATTAGTGTAAAAATTCCTCTAATGGGCACATGCCAAAAATGTATAATGCTAGTGAAGAGCCCTGAATTTTCGCTTGACTCAACATTGGAAATAAAGTAGTTCCCTCATGAAGCTCAATATTCTCATGAAAAATACAATGAGTCAATCGTTAGTGTAGAAATATTTCACATGATAAAAAGCTCAAAAGATACTATGAAAATTGTTAGAGATAGTTTCCTATAGAAATTTTTACTGTTATAATTAATTATAATATTTCTTTTGATTCTTTGTATATCTCAATATTTTGCATATCATTAATTGATATTAATACAAACATATATAGAAGTTCCATATTTCCCTATTCCACATATTTTCTTTTTTTTTTTGGGTGGGGGGATGAATCCACATATTTCTTATCTGATGATGAATTTTATATAGACATCTTATCAAGTTTTACCAATTTTTTGAGTCATGTCTAAAAGCGAAATTCAGGAGAAGAACAAATGATAAATTGGGTATCTAAAAAATATGTCTCGCAAATTTAGCTATGTAATTCGATTTTAAGATGTGAACTATTATATAAAAAAGTTCATTAACCGCTTTGCATTTTCCCCAATGGGCTTTCAAAGTCTTGAGCCAAACGCACCATTTATTCAACCTCCAATTACATGTCCATGTTAAAATACTTAGTAATAACATCAAATTTCACATAGGTAAAAGATCTAACTATACGGATTTTAAACTGATAATGAGGTTTAGAAACATATTGCTTCCACGCTTTCATTTTTTAATAAAAATGACAAAGTGAAATTTATAGTTGTTGGCAGAAACGGATTTTGTCTCGAGAAAGAAAAAGTATAAATATTCTTAAGTGAACGAGGACAAATTGGAAAAGAAAACGAAAAGAAAGGAAAAGTATTTTTAAACCATCCGTATAACTTGTCATGGCTCAAGAAGGCACGAGACCAAAAACCGTGGTTTAAAAAAACTTTTCCTCTATATATATATATATATATATATATATATATATATATATATGTTTAATGAGAACAGAAATTTCATTTCACAAACAAAGCATTACAAATTCCCATCATCCTTGTACACCATACAACCAGAAAAAAAGAAAAAAGAAAAAAAGAAAAACAGAGGATACTAGGAGAGCATCCATAATTCATCTATTTTGACAATAATAATCATCATGATACAAACTGTAGGTTTACATCACTAAATTTTAAAAGAATAGTATAATTATGGTTAGCCGTCAAAGTTGACTGATGTTTTGGCACATTAAGTCTATTTTAATAGTCTGATTTAGAATTTACTTTTAACCATATTTTTCCACACTCATGTTAATCATAGATGGAGGTCATTATGAAGTACATTTACATCTCCTTGGTAAGATTGTTTAAATAGTTTTTCAAATTATCTTGTTCATGTATTTTATTTTTCTTCCAATTTGTAGAAAGATAGATATAGATAAATTAAATGTGGAGATATATCATCTAATTCTTGGGTAGTTTATCTAATTGTAATGTACGAAATAATTGATAGTTATATTGCAATTAATTCAAGAAATATGAAGATGTATACTTTAATTGTGAAACTGTAATATCAAGTGGATAACTTTTTCATAAGTTATAGTGATGACTTATAGTTTCAATCATTATCTGTAATTACCATGAGTATCAAATTTACGAAATATAAGTTAAATTTATGTGATATTCCATATTTGAATTACCATTTATATAAGTTACCTAAATATTAAAATATTTATCTCTCAAGATAAGCATATAAATTGAGTAGGGACGACAGGGTTGGAGTGAGTCTATTTCTGCCGTGCCCCACTGAAATTTCGCTCGATGCCTTGCCATTTTCTTCGTCATTTGTTTCTTGTGGGAAGAATCACCTTACACAGGTCGAAACCTTGTTGGGTGATTGTCTTCTCCTTGTGCCCATCCCTAGTTTACTATTGTATATTTGTGTGTGTGTAGAAATGAAATGTATCATTACATTAACAAAAAGCTAAGTCGTTCTTGTAAATTAACTAATTATATTAAACATGAGCTGTCCCTTATATACAAGTTAAGCTCTTTACATAATGAGTAATTCTTGTTTGTATAGCTTATTTTTAGTGAATACAAATTTTTGTTTCTCAATTTTCTTAAAAGAATAGTGGAACACTCTTAATAATGACTGATTCACAAAGACTTACCATGGGGAAATAACATTCATCTTGAATTCACACACTTGAATGTTTTGAAATTATTTGGTGTCCATCCCTTAGATGTCAAAATAGTTCTATTCTCAATATTACTCCCATGATTTGCCCTTTGTAGTGAAGGTACAAACTATTTAAAGAGAATATTTGCTATGGGAGAAAAATGTCAATCATGTTTGTCTCCACTAAGTCAATTCCTATTTTTATGGCAACTTTCTCAACCACGTTCTCCTCCACTTTATGACATTCCAATTGATGAAAGAAACTACCAAAAATATAGAAATTAGCGAAAACCATTCAAGTTTACCCTCGAAATGTAGAGCTCTTTCTACCTTAATGGTAGACCTTCCCACAGAAACCTTGACCCCCACCGATGATTGCCACCATCTTCCTTCTATCGTCCTTCAGATAACCCATTTCACTTTCCCATCGTTCCATTCCAATACAGGTTATGGAACTCAGTTGTTCACCATACATCTCTTCCCTCAATTAGCTATTACCGCTTATTTCTCTCTCATTTCTCAGACCCACCTCACTTCCCCAAAGAGGGACCATCACCATTATAATCGTGTCCTTCACTTTCTCCACCCCCATCTTTTGACCATCAAATGCCTCAATTGCTGCGTCAGGTTGCATCCTTCGCCAGTCACAATTCCAACCTTGTAGCTCCTGGCAGCTTTGCATGCGGGATTGTCAATCTGGATTGCCTTTCCAGTGAACCCACCTAGTGCAGGACTTCTGATGGATTGCATTGAGCAGGAAGAAGATGCACGTCTCGTCGCACTCTGCAATAGATTAGGCCAACTATGGTCAGAACAAGAAATCGAGGTATGGGATGACGTGGCCCCAACAGAAAAACTAGAGGAATGCAAACTTATACTAGTGGGTAAGCTTCTCTCTAACCTATCCATTAATTTACAAGCATTTCAAAATACAATGAAAAGAGCATGGAGAACTAACCAAGTAGAAATATCTCAGCGTGAAGCTGGCCTATATGTTTTTAAGTTCAACACTGAAGGGGAAAAACACAGGGTATTGGAGAATGGTCCTTGGCTCCTCTCGAATCACCTAGTGATTTTAAAGCCTTGAATCGAATACTCCCCCTACATTGCTATGACTTTACAACTTGCGCTTTATGGGTTCAAGTATTTGGGCTTCCTCTAAAACGGTGTATGGAGAGTATGATCTACAAAGCTGTGAGACATGTCGGTAGAGTGTTGGATGTTAAAATTGAGAGTAAAGAAGGAACCACCCTCAAAGTTTGGGAGGGCTAGAGTCGAACTCCGACCGTAGGAACCGCTTAAAACAAGCAAGTTGATCAAACTAGAAGACAAGAACATCTGGCTGGATTTTCGATATGAAAGGTTATCACACTATTGTTACTCGTGCGGAAAACTTGGTCATTATGCTATGTACTGTAAAGATTTTACTTTTGATGAAGAAAAAATGGAAGGGAAAGATAAGATGTATTATGGCCAATGGCTGCGCGCTGAAGTCTGGGAACATAGTTTGTTTTGGCTAACCTTTTACAAGACACAAGACAAATGGGAGGAGGTAACAGAGATTATACCGGAAATCCCTAAGTCATCCACCCAATTGATACCTGTGGAGCCTCAAAGAAACAGAACAAACAAGGAACTCATGGAGCTACCAGCAAGGAGCAAACTCAATACCAACACAGAATAGATAAAAAAAAAAGTCATCAAGAAGACAAACCAATAGAAGTTGCGGCTACTATGTCAAAGTCCTCTGCACCCAAACAGCTTGAGGATAGTAGGGACTTAGTAGAGAGATCCACAAAATTCAAGAACTGAATAGCACACGTCTGAACACCATCGCTGGCCCTATCAAGAAAGCTAAAAGACATAATCCTTATGGGATGCGAACTTATATGCAAGAGGGGATAGATGAAACTCAGCTAATGAATACACCAATTTTTGAGGTGGAGGGTTCCAGAAATTGGGCTTTGGTGGCTGGCCCTAAAAAGCCACCAAGGGTGGAGGGTTCTAGAAATTGGGCTTTGGTGACTAGCCCTATTAAGCCACCAAGTGACAAATGAAGCTAATAAGCTAGGGTTAAGGTTTGGGCAATCCCTTGACAGTTCAAGCACTAAGGGCCCTTATGGCTCAAGAAAAGCCCAGCATAGTGTTTTTGATGGAAACAAAAAATTAGAAAGTGGTGATCCAACAACTTCAGAAGAGACTGAAATTCCCAAGTTGTCATGTGGTGAACACTATTGGTTTGGATGGAGGTCTGGTGGTGTTTTGGAATGATCAAGTTTCCCTGTGTGTAGATCGTCACACTACGGATTTCATTGATATGATTTTCAAGGATGTGAATTGTGGAATACTAATGCGTCTCACATGTCTTCATGCGCCAGCAGTGTATCAATAAAGACAAAACTTATTGGCAGAATTGCGACAAATCAGTTCCTCTAATACCTTACCGTGGGTTTGCATTAGAGATTTCAATGAGATCATCTATCATTTGGAGAAAGTAGGCAAGAGGCTAGCTGAATCACATCGAATGCATTCATTTCGTGAACTTTTAAATGATTGTTCAATGATGGATGTGGAAAGTAAGGGATGTGCCTTCACGTGGGTAAATAATAGAGAAGGGGAGGAATTTGTTAAAGAAAGGTTGGACAGGGTGCTTTGTACCATGGAACGACGAGTGACATTTCTGGAAGCTGAAGTTTTTGCCTTACCTGCTCTGGGTTCTGATCATAGTCCGATACTCTTAACCACTGAAGTGACCCCAGTCAAAAGAAAGAAGTCATTTACATTAGAAGCTTTTTGGATACAAGATAAGGAGTGTCGTATGGTCATTACAAACTCTTAAGCATCCTCACAGCTTGAACACCACAAAGACTACCCGCAAAGTTAAAGGCCGGTCTCATTGGCCCTTGCTAACCTGGAGTCGATCGAAATTCTCCAAGGGCCATCATCAACTTAATGCATTGAAGCAGCAAATTTAGAATCATATAAATCAACCTAGTGGCCACTATGACAAAGTGATGGTTAGCTGACTGAAAGAGGAAATAAGACAATTATCGCAACATGAGGAACAATATTGGCGATGAGGTCAATGATTAACTAGCTTCGATGGGGGGACAAGCATACAAAATTTTTCCATGCCACCACTATCCAAAGGAGGCAAAGGAACCGAATAAGTATGTTGTAGGATGAAAACCAAGAGTGGATTTGAGACTATAAGCGACTGAAGGAGATGACGATGGATTTCTTTGAAGAATTGTATAGATCAGTTGGACATTGTGAATTTGGGCCTATTTTGGCACAATGTCCATAAGTCGTAACGGAGAAAATGAATAATATCTTAACAGTTGCGGCACTCAAGAGAAAGTACAACAAGCAACTTACCAATTGGGTGCTACTAAAGCTCCTGGGCTAGACGGCTTAAATGGATTATTTTACCAGAATCACTGGGATATTCTACAGGAAGACATATTCATCACAGTAAAAGACTTCTTTATCTTAGGAGTGTTGCACCTAGATTTCAACAGAACAATCATTTCCTTGATTCCCAAGATACCACACCTAGAAAGGCTGAATCAATATCGTCCAATTAGTCTATACGATTTCGTTTATAAAATCATGTCCAAGGTGCTAGCTAACCGTTTGAAACCATGGTTGCCTGAGTTGATATCTACGGAACAAAGTACATTCGTGAGTGGCGGACAAATCCAAGACAACATACTAGTGGTCCAAGAGGCACTCCATTAGCTCAAGATTAGAAAAAGAAAGATAACATTTCAGGAAGTATTGAAGCTGGATATGCAAAAAGCCTACGATCGGGTGGAATGGGACTTTTTAGAGGAATATCTACTCAAATTGGGATTTCATGTCAAATGGGTAAAGTGGGTGATGCAATAAATTACAACGGTTTCCCTCAGTGTCAAATTTAATGGAGAACCCTTAAGCTACTTTCATCCATCAAGGGGCTCAAACAGGAGATCCTCTCTCCCGTACTGCTCATCCTGGCGAATGTATTATCCACCTTTATCAAACAAGCCATCGACATGGGAAACATTAAGGGAATCAAATTAAACAGGTGGTGTCCTACCCTATCTCATCTATATTTCGCGGATGATGCTATCTTTTTATTAGATGGAAAACTCCAAGAATGTCAGAATTTAGCAAATGTGCTTAATCAATATTGTTTAGCTACGGGATAAGCTGTGAACCTGAATTGTCACGCCCCGAATCTCGAGCAAACTAATATTCCGCCATGGTCATGCAAATGCGACATTCCCAAATAGTGTCGCCGACCTCATTAATTTATTATTGTGCTAGTGGAACGTATTATAAAACCCCTGACAAAAACTCACGGGATAGGAAAGCAGGAAACCAACTCATTCATAAACAAACACGCTTTCAAAGGTAACCACACTAGGGTTTACATATATACCAAAAATGGGCAATTTACAAAAGGGATCAGTCCTATGACCACTAGTCAGACTCGTTCTTCGATCCCACTTCTGATTGATCAGCCTTCGGGGGTTTCACCATCTATGGTCGTGAAATTTTGGCCAAAAACGGGGTGAGACATTATCTCAGCAAGTTCAACCCCCTAAACCCTTATTAGAAAGAAAATACACCTAAGGGTGACCTAGCCACACCACATAGAGAACTTACTTTGCCTCAGTTCCCTCCTGTAAATTAGCACGATTCAAATCACTCAATCATAGATAATAATAGGAACTTAAACCACTTTGAACGCCAACAAGAGTCCGGATTATAAGACTAAATCGTGATGACATGTCTTGTGACATCCTTGGATCTCATATGCATTGATTACACTCGACTTATTTGTACTTCAAGAATTGTAAAATAAATTTCAGTCAAGCAGAGTCATAAGAAACTGAGCTACTCAGCTCTATTTATCATAAACTTGATGTCTTTACACGTGGGGAAGATGATATTGAGAGAGGGGGATTTCTACAAAAAACACTATAAACCACGAATACAAAATATCCCGCCTCTCCTTGGGTAAGTACATGTTGTTAAACAAACAAAAACAAAAGTCTTCCCACACGTCCAGCACTTCTCTGCCACCTCCTACTTCGCAGGACTACCACCCTACCCCGGTCCATCTTCATATAGCGTCAAGGGTCCCACCAGCCGTCCATCTACCCGAGCGTAAAGGACAACGAAGACCATATAAGCTGGCCCCATAGACGCCCCTGTATCTATTGTCAAACATGAGGTGTATTTGACAAAGACTACTCCCGGGAAATGTCGGTCCAGGAAATCCTCTTACCGCCACACAAAGTCGGCGGAGGAGCCATAGAGGATGGTCGTTGTGGCGGGTGGGGTAGGCGGTGCGATGGGAGACATCTTCTACTCAAGAAACAATATAATAACAAGTGTGAGTTTTTATTTTAAAAACTCAACAAGTGGGCGATTAGTCCTATCTTGGATTGGCCAATAAGGGTCCGCATGAGAACATTTCTTGGCTGGGGGACAATTTTTTTCAGAAATAGTTCTTTTCTATTTCTATTCTGGGGGAACAATTTCTATGTAAAAAAACCCGTTTGATAACTACACAAAATTTTTACTCTAGAAATAGAAAAAGAATAGAAATGCGTTTGGTAAAAAACAGTTTATTTTTTATATTTATTTGTGTTTTATTTTTTCCGGTATACCGTGGCCACCGCCGGACGCCGCCGCCGCCGCACGCGCTGCCGGCGGCCGCGGGAGGTGGCGGCCGATGGGCGTCGGCGGCGATTGGCGGCGGGAGTCGGCCGGCGGCGCTTGGCCGGGCGGCGGCGTGCGGCGGCGGCGGTGTCAGCGGCGACGTCGTCGACCGGCGGCGGCGGCGTCGGTCGGCCTCGGCGACCGGGGCGGTGGCGCGGCAATGGCCGGCGGCGGCGGCGATGGCCTCCGGCCGCCCGGCGGCGACGGCCGGGTCGGCCTCCGCCGCCCGGCGGCATCCGGCGTCGTCCAGCGGTGACCGGCGGCGACCGCGCGGCCCGGCCCGGCTGTCAGCGGCATGACCGGCGGCGGCGGCGATCGCGCTCGACCGGGCGACTGCGGCGGGGGCTGTCGGTCGGCCTCCGCGACCGGCGTGGCCGGCGGTCGGGCCGGCGGCGTCCGCGTCGCCCGGACTGGCCGGCGACGGTCGGTTGGCGACCGGCGGTGGCGGTGGCGGGCGGCGACCGGGCGGTGGCGACGGTCGGTCGGCCTCCGGCGGCCGGCGGCCGGGCATCCGCGGCGTTCCGGTGGCGTCCGGCGGGGCCGCGGTGACCGGCGGCGACGGCAATCGATCGGCCTCCAGCGACCGGCGGCGGCGCGGCCGGCTGCCGGCGGTCGGTCGGCCGGCGGCGGCGGACGGGTGGTGGTCAACGGCGGTCAATGGTGGTTAGCAAGAGAAGAATAAAAAAAAAAAAAATTCACTTATTTCTTAAATTTGTTCCTGAACAAGAAGCAACTTTTTTACTTCTCATTTCTATTCCAAAACCATTCCGGGCTAACTTTTTGTTCCCTAAAAAAAACTAACTTGCCGTTATCAAACATGTTTCTATTCTTTTTTTTGTTCGGGAAGAGAAGAATAGAAATTTTTGGGCTGGGAAGGTTACTATGCAGACCCTAACAGGGCAAATAAGTAAACAAAATCATCAATTTATTTAATCCACAGAAACCTAGCTGCAACAATCATCCAGGGGGAGACGACACTCCACCCTGAACCCCCCGCACCTAACCTGGTATCACGAGGTCTCATGAGAAGCTGTTCAACCCTTCTCAGACCTCTAAAGATAACACCATTACTTCTTTTCACCCCTCTCCAGGCATCCCGACACTCGAGGTCTCACATGGCTCACTAGCCAATCATACATTCATATTTCCACCTTGTTGCAGCACCAACAATCTCAGCCAACTAAGAATCCAATACAAGAGACAACAACTAATACATATTCTCGGATCAAGCAGTTTATGGACAAAAGGAGCAGCTTTGTTCACAGACATAGAAAGTACATCAATCATTATCATAATATCACGAAATTTCAGTATGTTATAAAAGGGACCTAGATTAACATTTTTCGTGAAGGAACCTAAGCCTAAATCTCAGTGTATTAAGAGCAGTAATTTGTTGTCTTCTCCTCAAAATTCTGCAGCAACTCTCAGATTTAGTATCTACAGAAGAAAATCGTTTCACCAACCAACATTTGTCCGTTTCTTCTCAAATTTTAATATGTTACTCCTAAAGATGTCATTTACAACTTTCATCAAGGACACGAAGTCAAATTTTAGATAGATAATTACAGAGAATTCGAAGAACCATCAAAAGTCAGGCCGTTTTCTACATAACAGTTTCTCTATTTTAAAATAAATTGCTTCTATCTACACGTTCTTGTATTCATATAACTATAACTATGAGTTAAACTGAATCTAATGGGTGTTATCTTAAGTTAAATGGTTATTTTCCTCATCTTCATCTCTAGAAATTAAAGTGACACAATATAAACTAAT
The DNA here is from genome assembly GCF_016545825.1 of Eucalyptus grandis. Classification (NCBI taxonomy): domain Eukaryota; kingdom Viridiplantae; phylum Streptophyta; class Magnoliopsida; order Myrtales; family Myrtaceae; genus Eucalyptus; species Eucalyptus grandis. Next base: position 33,198,745 of record NC_052616.1, read on the forward strand.
TTCTATCCATGTTCCTTTAAGACAGAAAACATCCAATGCTTTTCTCTTCATTTCCAGCACAATCAAACCATTTGTTTTACTATAAATTCATCATGTAGCATCTCAACACACTTACACAGCATCTAGGAGTAGTTATAGTACATTTTCACTCACTTAGAATTCTTCCACGGCAAAAGCCATAAAATTTACAAACAAAGAGGGTCTAGTAAATCTAGTTCTAGGAATCTATACTGAATTGCAAACTAAATTGCAATACTCCAACCACGTGCGAATCTTAACTCAAGAACACATCAAAATCACGAGTTCTAGATTACATATTAGTTTCATTTTTAATTAAATTTGATGGAACTAAACTAGCCCTCCTTCGCGCCTAAAAGAAAAATGAAAAATCTAACACTTGGCAATTTCCCTTTCGATACTACTACCCCTCAATCACCCCCATCCTCAATAATCGTGACCAAAACTTAGCCCAAGGGAGCCACTCACAGCGCTTGGGGTTCGTGGGTTGCCGACCTGGTTAGAACCCAACACCATATCCCACTGGCAATGGCTGAACACAAAAACCATAATCTATTTTAACCAACTCTAATCAAGAATAGCATTTCATTACTTAATTTTGAGTCCATCGACCCAAAGTTCCTCAACGATAACAAAAATAATAGCCCCAGAAACATCGTAATTCTCTGGATACAGCGACCCGCTGCTCAATGAAGGTCGAACCTAGAAAATGGAGTTGAAGAAACGTGTAACAAAACAAGAATAGAGAACGCACGCACTAACGGTTCCCTCTGGTTTACCCATATCGATAGGACTCCAAGAGCGACACCTCGTCACAACCGAACAGCAACCGGCTTCACCAACTACCGATCCCAACCATGGACAGGGCTTTACTAGCCATCCCCTGCACCCCCAATCGCAGCTACCCAACCCTAAACAACATGCAGCACCAAGCGAGCAAATTCAGGGACGCGAGACTATAAGAACAGCTCCACTTGCCTGGATCCTTCGTCAATGGAAGGGAAAGGAGGTGTCGGATGGCTAGGCTTTACAGCCGGCGTTGAAGCTTTGATCGGAACCGAGCAAAGAACGATTACGCTATTGGATGAAGGCACCGGGTCGTGAGGGGCTGAGATGGGTTAGGCTCGGTGGAGACGAATAGAAGTGAGAGAAAAGGAAGGCGGTGTCTCGGTAGAGAAAACGCAGATGAGGGTGGGTTCTTCGTAAAAGAGAGAGAGAGAGAAAATGGAATACGTGTAGCCTCCCCCCTTCTTCGACAACATCTGGACGCAACGTGGGGAAGAGCAAAACAAATGTTTCTCTTAAATTTTTTTATTTTTTTATTTCTCCCCCTCTTTTTTTTTTTAATTTCTTTATTATTTCTACTATCACATGGGGGAGAAGTGGTGGGGTTTCGTATATTCTTGCTTTACGGGGAAAAGTCTTTTGACAATCTTCTTCTTCTTCTTCTTCTTCTTTTATGACTAAATTTTTCTTCTTGAGTTTTGATTTATTTTTCTGGGTTATTACTATTTTATTTTATTATTTATATATATATACATATATATTTTAAAGTCTTAAATATGCTTAATCTAACTAATGAAATTTTGGGCGTCACACGTCTCATACTATGCCATATGATTTCGTCCCATAATCCGACCCGTTAATAACACTCAACATGCTATCCAATTGTTATTCACTGTCACATAATGGCATAGCCTACTCGCAGTTCGGCTATCTACGACATTAATGCCGGTATCACTTCTCCCCTTGGAGCGCGGCTTCCACTACGTTGACGGCATTCCTAAAAGAGCATAGATCCAAAGGCCTAGCCTCTACTGCGACCCGCATCTGTTGTAAAGGGCATCCCATATAGGGGCAAGTTCGGCTCAACAGCCTTGGACAACTTCCTCTTAATTATCACACAATAAAATCATATTCAACCCCAGGACACTTTGCATTTCACTCAATACTTCCATTTAAAATAGTGATTTCGGCCATTTTTCTTCATATTAAAAACATCTGAGAAAGTAATTGTGTGTGTGAGTACATAATCAAATTCGAACTAGAAAAACTAACACCATTCTTTTTCAAACCCCACTGCTTGATATAATACTTAAAATCCATTTTTTGTGTCAAATCCGACACTTGGAATTTTCTGAAAAAAATTATATACTTTTCACAATCACCACTCAATTTCACAATTCAGCAATCAATTGCACAAATTATCACTCAATTTGCAATATCCACTCATCAAATTAATAATCTTAATACACAAAGAACGATCAAGAAATTCTGAGAAAATAAGGTCCCAAAAAAGAAATAATTTTCGAAATTTAATAAATAATTAATTGTATTACGAAATTAATTAAATAATAATATTTTAATAATTTCGAATAAATATATATTATTAAATTATTTAATAATTTCGAAATACTTAAATAAATCAAAAATAAATTCCTTTAAGTCACATCAAGGCTTATATTAATATAAACATTCACTAAGCCTTAAATTAAACACACTTTAAGTTAATTAAGCACCTTAATATAATCTACACTTAAATAAATTAAACTAACCATCTAATAACACTTAACATAAACTAAACCTTCTTAAGTATAATTAACCCTCTAATCAAGATTTAGTGAGCTAAACTTTCCCGATTAACGAACTGATCGGACCAAAACGACGGAGTCGTCGTGGGGATCGATTTTCTCCAAGGCGGGCCAAGCATTCGGGGTTGGGAAGCCAACCAAAATGGGCCAAAACCATGTTGGAATACCCATTTTTGTTTGCTTTTTGTCTCGTCGCGGTTTGAGGCCGAGAAATGGTAGATCTCGGTGTCGACTTAGGTCGAAAACGAACGGAGGAGCTGCAGCGGTGTTGTGCGGCCGACGACGGGGTCTCACAGTGGCTGGAGGTGGCTAAATGGCTCTGGGACGGGCTGATGCAGCAGCTGCGACGCAGAGGCAGGCGATAGGGAGACGGAGCCGTGCGGAGTAGTGACGGCTGTGTGTAGGGATGAACGGTGACGGGCGGTGGTGGAGGTTCCTCCGGCGGCGTATGGCTTCGACGAGCTTCTCGGTTTGCTGCTGGTTTTCGAAGCCTTCAAGGCACACCAAAGAAGGAGGAGAGACGGTCGAACCGCAAGGGGGAGAGAGTGAGGCGGAGGGCTACGATGGCAACGACTTCGGGCCGTGGCCGCAACGGCCGCTAGGTTTCCGCTTCGGGGCTTCTTCGATTCGGGTTTCAAGCCCCAAGGAGAGGTGGAGGAGAAAGGGTCGACGGATGAAGGGCGGAGCGGTGAGTTGGATGACGGCGAGTAGGCGCGTGGACCTTCATGTGCGGACGGCCAACGACCGCGACGGCTCCAGTGACAGCGGCGAGTGGTGGACGAGCTGGGCGTCGGGCTAGTTGGTCTCACATGGCTGGCTTCTCCCCTCCCAAAAATTCAAGAACAAAACTCAATGAAGAAGATGATGGAGATGGGGGAAGTGACACCCCACCTTTTTGGAATTCAATCTCCACCCTCCATGTGTCGCCATCCTAGCCACTCTTGCCCCATCTCATGACATCACTTGTGATGTCAAAATCCACTAATTCCAACCTCCCACAACCTTATTCCAATAGGTTTAATTTCATTTTCCGCCGTGGCATGAAATCCTGTACATTAAATTCTTCAATTCCAATCAATCCACTTCCAATTGAGTCTAATTAAAGTTCATAAATTAATCCAATGTCACCACACTTCAACTCACATATTTACTTGACTATAAAACCATCTTAATCTCAAAAATACCACCAAAAGCGGGCCTACCAATTTTCCGAACCAAATTAACCATACCTTGATTATTTTGCTGAAAAACTCGGCTTGCATGAAAAATCTTCCAAAGATGAGTCAATGTTCCTAAAATAATTTGTGACACACCCAAACTTTCAATTTCTGAATTCGATCTCAATTTACAATTAATTTCACTCTAGCACGCTAGTAGCGCGTCCTAATCTTTGGGTAGCTTTTAGAAATTTTCGTGCATTTGACCTGTGGTTGATCAAACCACAATGTACATTTTTGACACATTGGCGACTTACGATTGTCTGGGTAATCTCAAGGTTTCAAATACGGACACAAGGTACTCAATTGACAGAAAAGTCGGTCTAGTGCCAATCGACAAGAATTGTGCAATCTGGTGGAATCACCCACACTTGATCACATGCCTTTGTTGAGTCAATTTATCTCCGGTCTCTAATCGATTTTTAATTGTGTCGTAATAACCCTTGCAGATTAGCTCAGTCGAAAGGTCGCTTCTTGGTCAAATTCTCAAGTCTAATGCATTAGAATCTCTTAACGGCTTCACTTAATAGACTATTTTTTACATAAGTGGCCGACTCAAGGAAAAGAACTATATGCGTGCCAACAAAATACCCGTCTCAATTTATTGAAAATAGAATTGGAAAATCAGGATGTCATATGAATAAATCAAGGATTTTTTTAGTAAAGATTATCCTATTAGATTGCAAGAAAACATGGCAAGAGAATTGAGTACCTATGCTTGGAAAGATTGGTAAATACCTAGGCATACCGTCTGATTGGGGAGGCTCCAAAAAGGAGATGTTTGCCTAGATTAGGCGAGTGAATGCTAAGTTGGAAGGGTGGAAAGAGAATTTAATTTCCAAAGGCAAAAAAAATCCTAATTAAGACAGCAAGCACAAGCACTCTGCAAAGTATGCTATGTCGATATTTAAAATTCCTGTGTCTATTCATAAATCCATTGAACAGAAAATAACAAGATTCTGGTGGCAAACTAATTGTAGCAAGTCAGGAATCCACTGGAAGAAATGGGACATAATCAAATGCAGTAAGGAAACAGGAGGGCTTGGCTTTCGAGACTTAATCGCTTTCAACAAAACTTTGTTGGGTAAACAGGCGTGGCGACTCCTCCAACGCCCATCCTCCCTGTGGAGCATAATCTTCAAAGGAATTTATTTACATTCTAAGGACTTCTGGCATGCATAAAAAGGAGCTAGATCATCTTGGGGTTGGCAAAGTTTGTTGATGGGCAGAGATTCAATATCAAATCAACTACAATGGTCGGTCGGCGACGGGCAAATGATAAGAGTTAGAGAAGATAAATGGCTATCAAAAGGTATTATAGGGGGGCCTGCACCTAGAGGAGAACCTGTGAAGGTGGCATATTTCATTATTCCAGAACATAGTATATGGAATGTTCCTCTACTTCACAACAGTTTTGACGACCAAACTATTGAGGAAATTCTTACCATCCAAGTACGCACCCAATCCACATCTGACCAACTCATATGGAAAGGGACGCAAACCGGTACTTATACAGTGAATAGTGGGTATAATTATATCAGACATACATAAAACAACAACATTCACAGCATAGCCTCCTCATCCTATCAAACCCCACGGAAACTCTAGAGACAGCTATGGACCATGAAGATAGCCCCTAAAATTCACATATTCATGTGGTCCTTATGCCATAATGCGTTGTCTACAAAGGAGAACTTGTATAATAGATGAATCATCCCATATCCGGTATGTAATTTATGCTAAGATCAACTCCCAGAAACAGCATAACATATTTTTCTATTATGCCCATGGATGCAAGGCATTTGGTCACACCCACAAGTCAAAATCAAGATACCACAACAAGGAGTGAATAGAATAGATGCCTGGCTTGCGGATCGATAGGGAATAGAGACCTCTTACCTAATTTGGAGACTCTAGCATCCATCCTATAGCAGATTTGGAAGGCACGTAATCACTTTGTCTTCCGTAAGTAACGCCTAGATCCGAGCAAGTGGTGGAGGTGGCTTTGGCAAACGCACGGATCGCTGCACCGCGATTGGCTGGTGTCGAAACCAAATGAAAACCTTACAAACTCAAATCTAGTGTAGCGTCCACCAAGCTTGTGTAGTGAAAGTGAACATTGATGGGGTTTTTCCAACGGCAAGCAACAAGGGCGCGATAGCTTACGTGTGCCGTCAGAAAACTCGTCAACGACTTCACCAGCGGCATCCAAGCTTCTTCGGTGCTGCAGGTGGAGGTATTAGCGCTAACCCTTACCCTTAAACATCTGCTGCAGAAAGGGAAAGAGCACAAGAACTTACTGCTGGAGTTCGATTGTTTGATACTTGTGGTTACCGTGCATAACCCCAGTTTGACGCCGTGGGAGATTCGCGGTCTGTTTGCTGAGTGTGCGGTGTTGATCTCCCGATTCTCCAACCTTTGGATTCAGCACTGCAGGAGAGAGGCCAATTGTATCGCCGATTGGGTTGCTAAAGCCCATGGTCGCTACACCCTTCCCTCAAACTGGACTATTTCACCTCCCCCACCCCTCTTGGATCTGTTATGTTCTGGCACCCTGGGTAAGGGTTGTCCTATTTTGCTAGTTTGAATATAAAACTCTATTTTTGACCAAAAAAAAAGAAGAAAGAAATTGACAAAGGTTTCGACCCAACTTTTTTTTTGATAAATGTACTTTATTTTTTCTTGGTGCATAAATCCTTCCTATTTTCGGCTTGGATCCCTACAATGGTTAAATTGAATATTAGCTAAGTAATTTTTAATAGTGTGATTAAAAAAAGACAAATAAATTTAACTAAATAATTTTTAGTAGTGCATTTTTAATTGTCTTTTCTCTCGTGTATAATGCTTACATATCTTATAGGTTACTTAAATTGAATACATTAAGAAAATCATATATTTTTTCTAAAAATATATTATAGATAATAACGAGTCATTTCACTTCGCAAAAAATATCTTTACTTTGAAAAATGAAAGCAACAAGAAAAAGTTCGTTTTTTGCTGTTTAGAAATAAAGTCCACTTTATTTATAATGAAACTGATATATATATTATATTGGCCGGTTTGATAATGAAAATGATTTCCTATAAGTGAGTTCTAGCCCCCCAAAAAAAAAAAAAGATTTACTATAAATGAATCTATACTGTTCTAAGTAAATTATCCCACCAGCCAAACAGACCCGCAAACAAGAAGAGTTTCGCCGCAAACGAAACCCTAGCAGTGACTCCGAGCGCCTATATATAACCTCTATCTTCCACCTTCCTCGTCCACTCCTCACCTCGTCGGCCTCCTCAAACCCTAACTCTGTCGCCGTAATCTCTCTCTCTCTCTCTCTCTGTGAGGAGCACCATAGCTAGTTTCTGTGTAATGGGTTTGCTTGATGGTGCTGTTGTTTTTGGCCTATAGGAGCGCTTCCTTGCTTGATCGGGGAGTCGCTGTAGTGAATTATATGCATGTGTGATGATGGGTTTGTTGTGGGTCTGTATGTTAATGGTCATTCTGACATGAGTTTTGTTTGTCGTCGACGGATGAAGCAGGTGGGAGGGCGAAAATGGCGGTGCCTTTGCTGTCGAAGAGGATCGTCAAGAAGCGGGTCAAGCAGTTCAAGAGGCCCCAGAGCGACCGCAAGATCTCTGTCAAGGTATAGGCTTTCTCGCTTTTAGTTGGTTTTAGTACACGTTATGTTTTATTTTATCTTGTTTCCCCTGTTTTCGCTTGTTTGTTGATTCATGGTTCTTGCGATTTCCTGGGTTGTTTTCTTTTTCCGAAAATTGCAATCTTGGAGGTTTTGTTTTCTGCTTAGTCTCGATGCTTTTGCCCGCCTTTTTATGGGCTTGGGGAATACCGTATTGTCGATTTGGTCCGACGTTGTTTCGCAGAGATAGATGATGATAGTGTTTTGTCGCCCCAGTCTTACTTGCATCTGTTGATGCACGGTGGTGATTGACATTTTTATCTGATATCTAAATGTTTTTATTTATTTTTTATTTTTTTCCATTTGGGCTTTACATTTTTCACAGCCGATGCTTATTTTCTTATCTTCTAGCCTTCCCTCTCTAGGTGTTTTTGTTGCTGTTAAGATTAATTTTGCTTGAAACTGGTCTTGTTTTATAAATATAGAGTGAATGCTGGGGAACGTGATGATAGATGTTTTGACACCCAGTCTTACTTGCATCAGCAGATGCATTGGTGGTGATTAACACTGTTCTGATTCTTGATTACCCTTCATCCAAATTTTCATTAATTTTTTTGAGTCTCTTGAAAATTTCTGTCATGCTCTTCCATGCGAGTAGTATCGTTCAGATTTTTTTTTGTGTGTCCGACTTCTGATTAGATTTTATTTTGAATCGTGGCTCAATGAAGAAACGTTAAAGGATTTGATGATAGATCTTTGACACCCAGTCTTACATGCATCTCTTGATGCATGATGGTGATAAGAGATCGACTATCTGATCCCTAGCTTATAGTGGTGAGAAACTGGTTAATGGGGTGCTCACTGTAGAAATTGTTATCATATTTTTGAATGGACTATTTCCACACTACATTAACTCAGTGCACCCAATTTTATAGATCCCTTTGGGGCATATGCATTGACCGATCATGCGTCTCATTTGATTAAATGAGGACATGCAAATGCTTTGCACATTACTAGTGTAAAATTAGTCGCAATTACATTTCTTGGTTTTTGACACTAAAGTATTCGTATGCTTTATTTTTCCTGGACAAGGTTTTGTCTAAGAGTCTGTAATGGGACATGATGATTTGTACCCAATAATTCTGCTGTTAGATGATGAATATTAACATGCACTACCATCTGATCCCATTCAGTACTAGAACTTTGTCTTCAAGTGTTTGTCATTTTTTCACATAAACTCTCTACCGAGTAAGTTTTTTAATCATTTTTTTTTCTTCAGTTGTCCTGTCTAGATACTCTAGGTTCCTTTCTTTCTGCAATCTATGATGCAAAACGTCCTATTATCATGATTTTGCAGTGATTATAACTAAAATTATCACCATCTTTCGGCTGAGATTGCAAACCTTATTATTTTCTCGTTTCATTTGTTCTTTATTTTTTTTGATTTTGGTGTTGATTTTCTTGTCTTTCACAAATGAGTTTCTGCCCATGGTATCTGATGTCCAGATTTAAATTCATTATGTAGCTGGACATTTCGTTTTTCTGGGCAAAAAGAAAATACATGAACAGGTCTTGCGACACAGTTAGCTTAATATCTACTGGCTAACAGTTACATTATCCCTGATCACATTTCATATCCATCTGACATGGTCTTTTAACATGGCCATGCCTAGTTTTTCACTCTTTTTGTGTTTCGAAATGTAAGATTTTCTCGATTGTCTTGTTAACCATGTAAGATCTGTGGGGCTGGTTGTTAGCCATGTAAGATTTGCGGGGTTAGTTTTATTGGCTCTCACCATACTGTTTGTGTTATTAACAGACAAACTGGCGTCGGCCCAAAGGTATTGATTCCCGAGTAAGAAGAAAATTCAAGGGATGTACTTTGATGCCAAATATCGGTTACGGATCGGACAAGAAGACCCGCCATTATCTTCCTAATGGTTTCAAGAAATTTGTTGTGCACAATGCGAAGGAGCTTGAATTATTAATGATGCATAACAGGTACTAGATGACTCCCAGTTGCATAATTGGCTTGTGAAGCTGTTAATCTACTTTGCCATCTTAACATTAATAAAGCTGATCTGTTTGTTCCAATTGTTTAGGACGTATTGTGCGGAGATTGCTCACAATGTCTCCACAAGAAAGAGGAAGGAGATTGTCGAACGAGCTGCACAGCTTGATGTCGTGGTTACGAACAAGTTGGCTAGGTGCGCAGCCAAGAGGATGAGTAGATTTAGAGTCTCGATTGTGTTGGAATTATCCAGAAGGAGAACGATCAATTTGTTTTGCGGCTTTTGCCTTGGCTCTGCGCTAGACTGCAGAGTAATTTTTGTTCTTTTACATGTAACAATGTACCTGGATAATGGGTTCCTAATTGAGTGCCATTGCTATAAGTATGGCTTTCTTGAAGATCAAGTTGCAGGAGTTGTATAGGGATGAATGTGTAAAGCCGATGATTTATTATTTCTTCATTTGTGCGTGCGGCTCTAATGCAAAGCAGATGAATTCAACAAGTGGGAGAATGCCGTCATTTGGTCGGTTCTTGAGAGAAGTTGCCTTATTCCGGGTTATTAAGCATTTTCTGTCATGTCGTATCCTCAAGCGACAGTATAAGCCTTTTCTTACCGTGACCTTGTCATTCTGTTAAGTCTTCATTTTTTGGTGATTGCTGGTCCTCTCCCCAGAAATAGGGTGCATGATCAATTTCAGTTGGATAATGTCCATTGGTTACAAAACCAATGCTTTTGCTTGCATGATTGTCATTGATCATGGGGAAGCAGCGGTTTCAACTAATCAAGAAACGCAGAACTAGTTGTGAATGATCATCATTCATGAGCATTATTTCTTCAGGCAACTCAGCACAACCATGCAAAGGCAACTCCAGGATGGTCGATGCGTAGTCCAGTTTCGCAACAGTCAGCTCTTCTCTGCTCAATATATTCGCCTCTAGGATGTCTCCAACCGCATGAGGAAATGAATTACTCGACCCAGCGATTCAAGTGTTCTTCCACCACGTCGTCCAGGGGCTCTTTCCCCTGAAAATTTCCATGAGCAAGATTCAATAGCTGTACACATTGCCTTGCCTCTTGTGGAAACAAATTGGCCCGAACCAAACTCTCCACTTGAAACATAAGCTGTCATGGTTCGCCATCTAATAGGACATTGCTTGGTCTCAAATCACAGTGAACAACGGGAGTCGAATACCCCTCATGCAGATATTCGGGTCCAGACGCAACATCCATTAGGATATTGAGTATCTAAGGGATGTCTAAGTGGTACTTGTCTCAGTGTATCCAGTTCCAGAGGCTTCCATTTGGCATGTACTCCAGGATCAATGCTCTGAAATCGAGGTTACAACAGCTGCTCCAGATCTTCACGAGATTACGGTGGCGAATGTCCTCAGAACCTCACATTCTGCTTTGAAACTCTCCTACTTCCAAATCAAAGACCTTCACAGTGATGGTTAGGCCATCCAACAAGTTGCTTGGACTAAGACCATTTGTCGCCTGTAGAACTTCGTAGTAGCTTATCCTTCTTCTCGTTGTGAGGGTAATCGAAGCTTCCTCTGTTAAAAGCTTTCAATTTCTCCTTGCCAAAAGAAACAAGGCAGAAGAGTTCTTAGCAGACGTGATTTTGTAGTCTGTGATCTATGGATGGCAGTGACAGAGCACGGAGGAACTTGTGGATGAGGGTCGCCACAAAGAGCTTCATTTCCTACGAATGATTGAGCCGGAAAGTTTGCGAAAGGCCATGTGAAGGAATCTCCCTAGATAAATGGTTGAAAAAGAGGTTCAAGTATTTGAGGTATGACCAACGACCTGGGGCTCGGCCCGGTCAGGTTATCACTTTGAAACATGTTCTGTGATAGAGGGAAGTTCAACATTTTTTGAAGGTTGTCAATGGAGCTAGGTATTTCGCCCAAAAGTTGGTTTCCTGATAAATCTACGATGGTCACTGCCTTCAGATTTCCTACTCCGAGGGAAAGATCGCGGCTCAGAAAATTTCTGGACATATTTAAACATCATTATGTCATTTAGACTCCATAGGGAATCAGATATAGTGCTCGTGAACTGGTAAGAGCCCTAGTGGAGTTCTTTTAAAGAAGTAAGGTTACCGATGCACAAAGGTATTGATCCATTGAGCTCGTTGCTGCTCAAAGATAAGAAAGCCAAGCTCGGGATGTTACAGATGTCTTCAGGAACCGGTCCTTGCAGCTTGTTGTCCTGATGATAGAAGCCTTGAACTTTCCCTGTCCTTACGATCATCATGGGAGTAGGGCTGGCTGTCAACTCATTATCTCCGACATTGAAGAGGGAAGCCACTTAAATTGCCGACCTCACTAGGAATGCCACCAATGAGCTTGGAATTCCCCATGGAAAGCCACTCCAGATTACTAGAGAGATTCCCTATTGATGAAGGAAGGAAAGCGTCCAGCTTGTTCTCCTGTAGATTAATCCTTCTCAAACATCTGCAATTATCTAAAGCGGTGATTATGCTTAATCTATCACTTGAAGGTTCACTGGTCAAATTATTCCCGGCCAGGCTTAACCATTGAATGTACTTCATTTTGCCGAGTGAGGAAGGAATAGAGCCAGAGAATGAGTCCTGGGGCTGGTCTAGCGAGGTTAGTAGGGAACAGTTGGAGAGAGAGCTTGGGAATGGGCCTGGTAATTCGTTCCTGCAGAGAAAAAGTTGCGTAAGATTTGGAATAGAGAAGCCGATGCTCGATGGCAAAGTACCAATGAGAAGATCCAAAGTCATTGTGATCACTTGAATCATCGATATGGTGAAGATTGCCACACAGATGGGCCCCAGAGAAGCTATTGTTTGTTTGGCTCAGGACCTGCAAGTTCTGTAGGTTCCCAATATCCAGCAGTATTTTCCTGAAAGTTTAAATAAAAGAGGAAAAAATCACGGAATTCATTAACTAACATTGTTGAAGATAACTTAGTATCTGCAAGTTGGCTTGACTGGTGATGCTGATAGGACAAATGCAATGGAATTTCCAGATTATTGATGGGTTGAATTGCAACCTCAAGACTTGAAGCTAGAGCAAGCAACACTGTATTAAATCTTAAAATAGTTGTTTGTTAGGAGACACGCCAATCAAAGTGTTCGTGCCTAGATGTAACCCCTTAAGCATAGTCAAGTTTCCTAGCTCTCTAGGTATGGTTCCTGAAAAATTATTCATTGAAAGGACAGAAGCTGAAGCTACTTGCATTCGGACAAAATGGATGGTATCTCTCCACCGAACTGATTTCAGACAAGTACAGTCCTAGTTAGTTCGAAAGATTCCCACAAATGTTCCAGGGAATGTCACCAGATAAGCGGTTGTAGCCAAGATCGATGTCCAAAAGTATTCCCTGAAAATGGATGACGGCATCACACCTGAGAGCTGATTGTCACTGAGGTCGATTGCCTTTCAGCATGGGGATGTTGAAAATCGGTGGCTGGATTGTGCCTGCTAGCTGGTTTTTGCTGATATCAAGCTTCTGCAGTGTGGACACATTGCAAATGGACTCCAGAGAAGCCATTAACGTTCAAGAACAGGTACTTGAGCCGCGGCAGGCAAGCCACGGTGGGATCATTGGTGATGTAATAGGCTTAATTAATATCAATGTAATAGGCCTTGGACTTTTTTGGTATCTTTCCTGATTAAAGAGTACGTCATGCAATTAGTCTCATATTCCATGATGAAACACTCTGCATTGAAATCTTCATCTAGCAGAAATCTCTAGTGCATGGCCTCTACACTTTCAATTAAAAGGAAACTATGATGTTTATTTAGAATTTTAAAATGTGCCCTCCAATACTAAAGACCAACTCTGATGCAATAAAAGTGATAGGAATGCTCACTGTATCACATGTCATGCGAGACTACTCAAGATATCGATATGAATTAGCCTTCCGATAATCAAGGACATGGATATCTGGGTAATGCTTTTTACCAAGACAATTGTCTCCCCAAACACAAATTCAATTGTGACAGTAGATGGTGGGCCAAAGTGCTCACTCCCAAATACAAATCCAAGTTCCTCCTCCTCATTATCGTCGGTCAAGAATCTTGCATCAGCTAGGAAGTCGGTGTCTTCAAATTCCAAACTAATGACCACATTACTTATCCCAAAACCTAAATCATCCAATATAAATTCAGCACCCTCCAAGCCAACCATATCTAAAGTTTCCTCACGCTCATCAACTAATTCATTATTTACTTATGTTTAATGCAAAAAATAAAATAAAAAATGAGCACTTGCAGTGGGAATTAACTGAAAACTCAAACCCAAAACAGTCTTAAGATTAGTTGATGCCCATACTCAATGTATAGATGAGGCACAAAGACAACCATTTGAAGATTCCTTTCAATAGGCTGTTTCTACTTTAAAATTGCATGGAAGAGGCACGAGACGAGCTTCAAGAACGTGCACAAATGCTTGACTTACGCAAATTATGCTGATGTTGATTTGAGATCAAGCAAATTCTCGCTTATGTAAATTTGAACAGTAAAAAGAAAGGCTCTCTTTTTTCGTTGCCCAATCTGTACAACTCTTTGTTTACATAAGTCATCTCCATCAGTGCTGATGGATAGTTAAAAATTTGGGAAATTTAAATAATTATTTAGATCGACAATAATAAAGATGGCTTGTTTGAGGGGAAAAAAAAAGAGATTAATGTGTCCGGATAACAGTTTCCTAATCGAATGCCATTGCTATGAGTATAGCTTTATTGAAAATCAAATCACAGGAGTTGCAGTTAGGCATGCATGTGTAAAAATGATCATTTATTTTTCTTCATCTGTGTGCGTGCCTCTGATTCTAATAAAATAAGTTCAACACAAGTGGGAAAATGCGTCATTTGGTCATTCCTGAGAAGTTGCCTTATTCTTTATTGAAAGTAGCTGCCGTTGAATGACGAATCCTAATCAACAAACCTTGGTGGTCTCGGCCTAAGAATCACCTCATCAAAGTTGTCAAAGAAAAAGCGATCACTTTCAAGAATGTCCTTGAGTAATCCTAGAAACAAGAGACTTAAGAGGAACTGGGGTTTCGGCCCTTTGATCTTTCAGCAGCCGTCCTCTCCTCCTTAGGCGGTGTGTGTTTTTTGTATCGTCCTGCTTTTGCCTGTCACTACTTACTCTCTTCGTTCTTCGTCTTTCTTATTGCTAGTCGAGGTTTATTGAGTTGTTCGTAGTGTTGCTTATTCGCTGGCCTTGGGCTATGCTGCTATGTTTATTGTTTCCTTTGGTTTTTCTTCGGCTTCCTTACACTCTTCCTGTTGTTGTAGCTAGAGTGTAAGTTTTGGCGCCGATTTTGTATATTTGTCCGTAACTCAATATATTCTTACCTCTTACCGAATTTTTTTTTTTTTTTGCTTTTGTATGAGGCAGAAAGCCAGTCTTCTCGCCACAAGTACTGTACATAACCAATTTCTAGCGGATTATGTCCTGTGTTTATACAAGCAATGCTTTTGCCTGCCTGGCTCTTATTGATTATCCGGAAGCAGCAGTTTCAACTTTGGAAAAGCGGAACTTCTATTTCACACCATAGGACAGGAGGAGGAGCGAACGATCATCTCATGTGCTCAAGAACTGTTTTCATCTTATTGAGTTTCGCAAGGACATCATTCGTGCGCATTCTTTCTTCAGGCAACTCGGCATAACAATGCACAGCCAACTCCAGGATTGAAGACAGGCAGTCCAGTTTTGTAGCAGTTAGCTCTTCTCTGCTCAATAGATTTGTATCTAGGATGTCTCGAACAGCATGAGGAAGCGACTTCTCAACCCACTGCTTCAAGCTTTCTACCGCAGAAAAAATCTCGTCTGTTGGCCTCTTTCCTGTGAAAGTTTCAATCAGCAAGATTCCACAGCTGTCCACGTCGACTCTTGTGGAAACAAATCCACCCGACGCATACTCTACATGCGAAAACATAAGGTGTCATAAGGCATAATACCAGTTTTTGTATCTCTATATAGGTGTATATGTATCCGTATGTTCAGTTCATTCATAATGTTGGTGCACTACATGGCAAAAGTGGAAGCAGATAATCATCACCTGGTGCCATGTACCCAATGGTGGTGAGGGTCTTGGTTCGAGTCATCGACTTCTCTTCACCTAGAAGTTTGGTGATGCCAAAGTCACAAAGGCAAGCAACCAAATCTTCACCTAATAGGACGTAGTTCGGTTTCAAATCACAGTGAATAATGGGAATCGAATACCCTTCATGCGGATACTCGAGTCCAGACGCGACATCTATCATGATATTGAGTCTCTGTAGGGCGTCTAAATAGTACCCCTCACGGGGTAACCACCTCTCTAGGCTTCCATTTGGCACGTACTCCAGAGTCAATGCTCTGAAAGCGAGGTTACAACAACTGCTGATGATCTTCACGAGATTATGATGGCGAATGCTCATGCTCCTCGGTACCTCACATTCTGCTTTGAAACTCTTTAGAGTGCCTTCTAGTTCTAAATTGAAGACCTCAACTGCGATGCTTACGCCATCCAACAGTGTTCCTTTGTAAACCGAGCCAAAACACCCCGCTCCTAACAAGTTGCTTGGACTTAGACCATTTGTTGCCCGTAGAACTTTGTAGTAGCTTATCCTTCTTCTTGATGCGAAGGTCATTGAAGCTTCATCTGTGGAAAGCCTTCTATTTCTTCTCAAATACCGCAGCTGAACAAACAAAAGGCCTAAAGTAATTATTGCTGCCAAAATAGAAGGTGGAAGAATTCTTAGCAGACGCGATTTCTTAGTTTGTGATTGATGAATGGCAGTGACAGAGCACAGAGGAACTTGTAGATGAGGATCGCCGCAAAGAACTTCATTTCCTACAAATGACTGAGCTGTAAAGTTTGCAAAAGATCCTCCTGAAGGAATCTCCCCTGATAAGTGATTGAAAGAAGGGGTTCCAGTATTTGAGGTACGATAGCGACTCCAACAATTTGGGAATTGCCCGGTCAGGTTATTACTTGATAAATCCAGAGACTCCAAGCTCACCAGCTTTCCAAATGACTCAGGAATATCACCTCGAAACATGTTATGTCATAAAGAGAAGTTCAACATGTTTTGAAGGTTTTCAATGGAGTTAGGTATTTTGCGCAACCTTTGGTTACCTGATAAATCTATAACTGTCACTGCCTTTAGATTTCCGACTCCGGGAGCAAGATCCCCGCTCAGAAAATTTGTGGAAATATTTAACACCAATATGTTATTTAAACTCCATAATGAATCAGGTATGGTGCCCGTTAACTGGTTAGAACGGTTAGAACCCAAGTAGAGTTCTCCTAACGAAGTAAGGTTACCAATACACAAAAGTATTGATCCGTTGAGCTCGTTGCTGCTCAAGGATAAGAAAGCCAAGCTCGGGAGGTTACAGATGTCTTCAGGAACTGGTCCGTGCGGCTTGTTGTCCTGAAGATACAAACCTTGAAGCTTCCCTATAATTGCAATGGTCGTGGGTATAGGTCCGGTCAACTCGTTATGTCCGACATTGAAAAGGGTCAAGCCACTTAAATTGCCGACCTCGCTGGATGCTGCCAATGAGCTTAGAGCTACCCATGGAAAGCCACTCCAGATTACTAGAGAGATTCCCTATCTAGGAAGGAAGAAAAGCGTTCAGCTCGTTCTCCTGTAGATCAATCCTTCTGAAAATGATGCTCAATCCTTCGCTTGAAGGTTCACTGGTCAAATTGTTCCCAGCCAGGCTGAACCGTTGCAAGCATTTCAATTTGCCGAGTGAGGAAGGAATGGATCAGGAGAAATAGTTCTGGGGCAGGTCTAGAGTGGTTAGTTGGGAACAGTTGGAGGGCTCGCTTGGAGTCGGGCCTGTTAATTCGTTCCTGCCTAGGAAAAGTTGCATAAGATTTGGCATAGAGAAGCCAATGCTCGATGGCAGAATACCGGTGAGACGAGTCATGGTCATTGCGATAACTTGAATCGTCAATATGTTGAAGATCGCCAATTGAATGGGCCCGGACAAGCTATTGTTGTTAGGCTCAGGACCTGCAGGTTCTTTAAATTCCCAATTTCCGGCAGTATTTCGCCTTAAAGTTGAAATAAAGAGGAAACGATCACGAAATACATTAACTATATCTAACACTGTCGCAGATAATTTTGTATGGACTCAAATGCAATGTAATGGTGAAATTCTTGATGGGTCGAATTGCAATTTCTAGACTTGAACTTGGAGCAAGCAACACTACATTAAATTTTGAAATAGTAGTTTGGTAGGAGACATACCAATCAAATTGTTCGCGCCTAGATATAACCCAGTTAGCATAGTCAAGTTTCGGAGCTCTCTGGGTATGGTTCCTGAAAAATTATTCACCGAAAGGGAGAGAAGCTGAAGCTGCTGGCATTCAGACAAACTGGAAGGTGTCTGTCCACTGAACTGATTGAAGGACAGGAACAGTCTTTGTAAGTCCGGAAGATTCGCACAAATGTTCCGGGGAAGGTCACCAGATAAGTTGTTGGAGCCGAGATCGATGTCCAAAAGCAGAGACGCGCTGAAAATGAAGGATGGCATCGAGCCTGAGAGCTGATTATTGCTGAGGTCAATCATCTTCAGTGACTAAATGTTGAATATCAGTGGTGGGATCTACCGTAGATGAAGCCAAATATTTTTTGGGGCTTTTTTTATTTATTTATCTTTTCTATTATATTTGCTTTTAGGTTAAAAATTATATAAAGATGGCAAGATGCTAGCCCTCGAGACATTGAAAAGAAAATAGAGAAGCAATAAAAAAGAAAAGAAAAAAGTGATTTTTTTTATGAGAGTTTTCAATCTCTTTGTGCCTTGATTTTGAGAGAGATCATCATTATATTTTAATTTTTTTTTTTGAAATCTAGTGGATTCGTAAAGTACCTCTACGTGGAGATGTAGTCCAAATTTGGGTAAATTTCGTTAACAATTTTTTTGACGTGTTCTTCTTATTCTATTATTTTATTATTATATTTGGCTTGATGAATTATTTGCGAGTATTATTTTTTTGAAATTGATGAGTAATTTCATAACAGAATCAGGCCTATTAGCTGGTTTGTGCTAAGGTTGAGCTTCTGCAGTGTGGATACATTGCAAATAGACTCCGGTATTGCGCCGGAGAGGCTGTTGCCATTCAAGAACAGGTACTTGAGCCGCGGCAACCAGGGGAACCACTGCGGGATCTCCCCTTGGAAGGAGTTGTCCCTGACACTGAAGTACTGAAGCCGGCGGAGGCGTGACAGCTCCCCCGGGAGAGACCCGTGGAACGTGCTGTTGGGGATGTTGAAGTAGAGGAGGAAAAAGAGGCTGCCCGGATGAGGAGGCAGCGCGCCTGAGAGACCCATGAAGGCTTGGGGGGGGAGTGGTCTTGGTGTTGTCTCCATTAGTGAGGTTTATTGATGATAAAGAATTGAATGAAGCAGAACTCAACATATAATGTGAAGGACTTGTGATGTGCTCCCCAATTCTAGGACGATATATAATAGGAATCGTTGGAGCCTTTCTTTTTAAAGAGTGCCCTTGAGCCACTATGAAAATAATTGATTTTCAAAATATAAATTGGGCACATTACCGAACAATCAATGCATTGAAAATTATAATTTCTCCTTTATTTGATGGCTTATGGAGTGCTCCAAATGGCAATTTTTTTTTTATATGATGCTACACGCATACTTTGACGGCTTCATGTAACATAGCAAACTGATAGAGGGCCAGAGTTGGATTGCACTACAAAGTCTGTATTTCTATGACACTTTTTTCCAAAACTGAAGGCTAAGGTTGAAAAATCAATCGAAGGCTGGATTTTTAATGGAATTAAGTCTATGGACAATTAGCTCGTTACTGGGACATATGTAAACTGATTCACTCTGTAGCTTTCAAATTTAGCACTTCCATGGACGAGTAGGGCTCACAAGATCAAAAAGGCCTGTTCCATATCTTTCTAGATCTTGATATTTAGGGGGAAAAATGTGGTTAAGTACAGAGATACATAAAAAAAAAAAAAAAAAAGTATGAGCTTGCAAGTGCTGGATCTGATTAATGCGTAGAGGTTTCGCGAAGTTCAACGTTGAATAAAAGCATATCTTTCAAGGGACTTGACAGCAAGAAACGAGAGGGAGTTCCACTTCAATTTCCCACTTTTAGAAATTCGTGCCGCCAATGATTAAGAAAATTAATGTGAAGTATGCAAGGTCGATTTACCAACGGCTAATACCAACAAAAATTCAAAACGGATACACGTGTTTCACATTTATTTCGAACTAATTTTCATGTAATATATAATCTCAGACGAGTACATCCGTACCACATTTATTCCGAACTAAATTTTTTATCATAGCAAAATTAAAAATAGTGTAATAATGTCACATTTATTCAAAACTAATTTTATGTCACCAAAAATTCAAAATTGTCAAAATCATAAATTGAGACTAAAATCTGCTAATTTTCCCTACAAGCTCCTTTTGAAAATTACCAAAATCCATAAATTTTGTTACACAAAAGTTGGATTGGGATGAATGTGCATGGGTATATTAATATAGGATTTTCTGTGATAAGAAAATTAGGTTGAGGTATATGTGGTACAATGTACCGGTTTAATTTTTTTTTGTGATATGAAAATTTATTTAGAATAAATATGGATGAGCGTATGTAATAATTTGAAATTTTCGGTGGTATTGGATGAGCGTACGTAATAATTTGAAATTTTTGGTGGTATTAACTCTTAATAAATAATGCGATATTGAACATGACCTATTCAAACATATCAATCAGACAACCTGAGAATTTTGTATGTCGTTCAATCTTTTTAAATTCCGAAGAAGGAATCATATAAGATCATGATTGCGAAAATTCAAATTTCCAACTTGTTTCTCCGTCTGCCTTTGACCGCCTGCTGAATTACCCGCGTTCATTTTATATATGTCTCTTTGACGAGACATCATAACTAAGGACACATGATTGTGGCAATCAGATTGAATTAGTAATTGTGGGGAAAACCGGAAAAGAGCTTGGGAGACAATTACATAACCTGGTCTATATGTAAGAACATTTATGTTAGATATAAAGGAAGCCTGCCTTATTTAGATAAATCTCGAGCGTATTCGTTGGTCTACCTGAGCATATGCATGAAGAACTACTTATTAGTGACCCCGTACCCTGTATATTAGAAAGATGTCCATGCATTTCATGGATCAAAGCGATAAAACATTTATATTTTGAAAAATTATTCAAAACATTCATCTTTCGAATATTCATTTAAATTCACAAAAAAATCCCCCATCTTAGAAAATTATTTGTTAACCTAAATATATATCTACCTATCTCTCATTAATTGAGCACGCTTAGGTATTCAATTATGTCTTACTATCGCTATTTTTGAAATGCATGTATAATACAATGAATGGTTAATACCATGAAAAACCTCAAACTGGTACACTTGTGACAAATTTACCCAAAACCAATTTTTTTATTACAAAAAACCCAAAACTGGTACAGTTTTGACAAATTTACCCCAAACCGGTACACTTGTGACAAATTTACCCTATATTAGTTTTCGTTAGATTTTACCATCAAATTATTAAGTTAAATGACACGTGACAATTGATTAGTATATAAATTTGGAATTTTACACTCCATTTGTCATAGTTTACAATTTTTATGATTTTTTTTGTGGTATTAATCTGATTTAGAGAAGGGTATGTTTGTCATAAATTTACTAGTTTGGGGTTTTTTGCAGTTGAATAAATTAGTTTAGGGTAAATTTATCATAAATGTACAAGTTTATGGTTTTTATGGTTAGCCGGGGTAAATTTGTTACATGTGTATTAGTTTTGGGTTTTTCATGGTAAAAAAATAGTTTTGGAGTAAATTTGTCACAAGTGTACTAGTTTGGGGTTTTTCAGGGTATTAGCCCAAAAATGAATAACATCTTTTTTCTAAACAATAGTCATATGATTTTCTTGGACAATATATTAAAAGAGAAGCCCCTTAAAAATTTATTTTCTATATGGTGATCAATGGACAATTTAATCATAAGCTGATATTACTAGCCCAGCCTTTCGTGGTGGGAACACACGGGTATCAGTACGGTGTCTGATTATAATCTATTGGAGAAAATTAATAATGTCTGTTGAATTTCCTAGGAAAGTGCAATGAATAATACTTGCACAAATCGGTTGGTTAACTTCAAAATGCCATATCTTAATTTATTGTGGGTGCCAGGGTCAACTTGACTGCGATGATGCTGACTTATGCTATTGGTTCATTAAAATAGGTAAAATTATTTAATTATATCTCCGGGTAATAGAAATACATTGTGTCATTAGAAGAAAGAGAGACTCTGTGTTACAAAAGCACTTTGTGTCATAGAGAGAAAGAGAGACTCCGGGCAATAAAAGCACTCCGTGTCATAGGATGAAGGAAGACCCTAGGCTGTAGAATCATGCATTGTCATAAGAAGAAAGAGAGACTCTAAGCTGCAAAAGCACTCCGTGTCATAGGAAGAAGGAAGACCCTAGGCTACAAAAGCACGCCGTGTCAAAAGAAGAAAGAAAGACTCCAAGTTACAAAAGAACTCCGTGTCATAGGAAGAAGGAAGACCTCGGGCTACAGAATCACGCATTGTCATAAGAAGAAAGAGAGACTCTAGGCTACAAAAGCACTCCGTGTCATAGGAAGAATGAATACCCTGGGCTACAGAAGCACGCCGTATCATAAGAAGAAAGAGAGACTCCGGGCTACAAAAGCACTCTGTGTCATAGGAAGAAGGAAGACCCCAGGCTATAGAAGCACGCCGTGTCATAAGAAGAAAGAGAGACTCTAGGCTACAAAAGCACTCCGTGTCATAGGTAGAAGGAAGACCCTCGGCAATAGAAGCATGCCGTATCATAAGAGGAAAGAGAGACTCTGGGCAACAAAAGTACTCCGTGTTATATGAAGAAGGAAGACCTTGGGCTATAGAAGCATGCCGTGTCATAAGAAGAAAGAGAGACTTCGGGTTACAAAAGCACTCTGTGTAATAGGAAGAAGGAAGACCCTGGGCTATAGAAGCATGCCGTGTCATAAGAAGAAAGAGAGACTCCGGGCTACAAAAGCACTTTGTGTCATAGGAAGAAGGAAGTCCTCGGGTAATAAAAGCACGCCGTATCATAAGAAGAAAGAGAGACTCCGGGCTACAAAAATACTCCGTGTCATAGGAAGAAGGAAGACCCCGGACTACAGAAGCACGCTGTGTCATAAGAAGAAAGAGAGACTTTGGGTTACAAAAGCACTCTGTGTTATAGGAAGAAAGAGAGACTCCGGGCTACAAATTCACTCTGTGTCATAGGAAGAAGGAAGACCCTAGGCTATAGAAGCAAGCCGTGTCATAAGAAGAAAGAGAGACTCCAAGCTACCAATGCACTTCGTGTCATAGGAAGAAGGAAGACCCCTGGTTAAAGAAACATGTCGTGTCATAAGAAGAAAGAGAGACTCTGCGTTACAAAAACACTCTGTGTGATAGGGAGAAAGAGAGACTCCGGGCTACAAAAGCACTTCGTGTCATAGGAAGAAGGAAGACCTCGGACAGTAGAAGCACACCGTATCATAAGAAGAAAGAGAGACTTCGGGCTACAAAAGTACTCCATGTCACAGGAAGAAGGAAGACCCTAGGCTACGGAAGCATGCCGTGTCATAAGAAGAAAGAGAGACTTTGGGTTACAAAAGCACTCCGTATTATAGGATGAAAGAGAGACTCTGGGCTACAAAAGCACTCCTTATCATAGGAAGAAGGAAGACCCTTGGCTACAAAAGTATGTTGTGTCATAAGAAGAAATAGAGACTCTAGACTATAAAAGCACTCCATCTCATAGGGAGAAAAAAAGACTCCGAGCAACAAAAGGACTCCGTGTCATAGGAAGAAGAAAAACCCCGGACTACAGAAGCACGCCGCGTCATAAGAAGAAAGACAGACTCCGAGCTACAAAAGCACTCTGTGTCATAGGAGGAAGGAAGACCCCAGGCTACAGAAGCACGCCGTGTCATAAGAAAAAAGAGAGAGTTTGGGCTACAAAAGCAGTCCGTGTTATAGGAAGAAAGAGAGACTCCGGGTTACAAAAGCACTCCATGTTATAGGAAGAAGGAAAACCCTAGGCTATAGAAGCAAGCCATGTCATAAGATGAAAGAGAGACTCCAGGCTACAAAAGCATTCCATGTCATAGGAAGAAGGAAGACCCCGGGTTACAGAAACACATCTTGTCTTAAGAAGAAAGAGAGACTCTGTGTTACAAAAGCACTTTGTGTCATAGGGAGTGTTGACACCTAATTTTTTTGCCCAAATTATTGCATATAGATTAATTAATTTAAAAAAAAAGAAAAAAGATTTAAAAAAAAAAAAAGTTAAAAAAAAAAAGAAGAAAAAAAGTTGTGGCCAATGATCTAAATGTGACTAGCCAAGCCCAGGAGGTCAGATTGGAATTAAAATGACAAATTGGGGCAAAAATGCAATTTCCAAAAGTTGAGGGACCAATTCGCAAATTTTGCAAAATTTCACCCGAGCCCTTAAATCATCATCTTAGCCCCCAATTAAGTTGAAATTGAACTTGGGTCAGGTCTAATTAATCGAATCGGACAAAAAGGACCTAATTGCATTGAATTTGACATCTTCGGGCAAGAAAATGGCCAACTTTGAGGGACTCTCTTGCAAAATTGGGTGGAGACAATTACGAAAAATGGTCAAGATCTTAAACTACTATACATGAGGTTGCTAATTGATCAGAAACCGCGGCCAAATTGATGGATTAAATCACACAAACTAGCTACCAAAACCCAGCCCACGGTTAGGTCTTAATTCGGAGCTGATAAGTAGGCATATTGGTGGCCCCACCATATCTCACTCAGCCGCCCATATAGCTCGATATTTGCACGTGATGGAAGACCATATATAGCAGTGCAAGTGGACGGAAATTGGCCAAGGATAAGCTCCTGAAAGCACCGGAAAATCGCAGCAAAACCTGCACACTCAACAGCTGCAGAATTAAAAAATTGGCTAGTCAGGAGAGTGGGTGGACTAGCTCAGTTGGCAGGCTTGGTAGGGGGGCAAAAAGCTGACCAAAAATCCCTCAATTCATGGGATAAGATCACTGAAGCAAGGTATTTCAAGGGATGAAAAAAAAGAGACGAGAGAGAGAGGAGGGAGCTCGGAATCGTACCCAAAAAACACCCTCAGAAGCAATTCGAGAAAGGAGAGAACCCAGAAATTCCAGATGAACCTTTAGAGAGAAAAGTGAGATTTACACACATCTACGGTCAAAATTAGCCACAACCTTCAACTAGAGATTGAAACCTCACTCCAAGATCTTTCCAACCATAGGTCACATGTCCCAAATGGAGATCGGGAAGGCCTCCTAAAGCCCCCCGAAACAGTGCCCTCCTGGCAGGCCCAGAAAGTCCGAAAATTTTTTTAAGTGTTGAGCCTGATTGGTCACGAGTGAGGAAAAGCGAGTGCTTTTGAGAAACTTGAGAGACAAATGAGGAAAGCCATGACTTACAAGCCAAACTATAATACATATAGTTTGGCTTGATTTGAACTTGGCCAACAAGGAAGGTTTGGAAGTCTAATTTTAGAAGTCAACGAAAAGCTTCGTTGTCACTTTTTCTTCTGCAGATCTCACTTTCAGCTTGAAGGAACCAACTTCCACGTGCTTCCAGAGGACAATTTCGTGGTTTTCTTGGCCAAGAGTCACTTGAAAAAGAAACTAGGAAGCAAGGTAAGCATCCTAGATGTATTTTTGTTCGAGTTTGAACATGTTTTGATCATGAAAATCGAGAAGGAAACTAGTCCGAAGAACTGATTTCTGAAGCTAAAATTTTTCTAAGTGTTTAAAACTTCTTCAATGCCCCCACATGCTTGACTTGTTACTCACCTTTGCATGCTTTTGTTCGTCGTTGTGACTTTGATGAATGTTACATGGGAGTGCAAATGATGCATAGGACAACCCGGTTTAGTCTTTAAATCTCCTTGTGAACCATGAAACCATCTATAACATGAGCCAAAAACCACATTGAGACATGGTTGGCCAGCATAGATCATGCACGAATGATTCTTGGAGAGTTCATTTTGATGCGTTCGGTTGATCGTTTTCGGTGATGTTTGTTGCATTTGAAAGTAAGTGTTACCTATTTTCATCTAGATGGAGTAATATTTCATATAGATGTGGCATGTGATGGTTGTCGGAGCTTCAATCTGAGCATTTGACATGGCTGTTTAACTTGGGTTCATCACCAGATTTGCAAAACAGCTCCAACCCGCATATTGGAGGCCGTTTTCAGTTCGGTTTTTGCATGTTCTAGGCTGTGATTTCTAGTTAAAAATGTTCCTTGCATGTGGTAGTATAATCTTGATACTTTACCTCCGCATGAGATTGCTTATGGGTCGAGATTGAAGGCCACGAACATGGCCCGATGAAGACGTTTTGAGGTGATTTGATGCAAGCCAAGTATTCGATAAAATGTTGGAACCAAGTTTCAACCTTGAAACGGTCGATTTAAGCTCTATTATTGTAATATTCATGTGCTGTGTTGTTCAATGTTAGCATATATCGGTTTAGGAAATTATTATTATTATTATTTTAAAAAAAATAAAAAAATTCAAAAAAATATATAAGTGATAAATGGCATCAAATTAAGGAAAAATGACATATATGAAATTTTATTAATTTTATAAGGCCATTTTTCCTAATTTAATGCTATTTTGACATTTTATAATTATTTTCGTAAATAATCTATTATCCATAGATTAAAACTAATTGGAGTAATTTCATGCATCTAGAGTAATTTAATGCATATTTAACTTCTCATTTTGCTCACGGGGGTCCTGTCCCGGGGCGTGATAACAAGGCCATGTAATATTATTTGCCCGACTTGTATCGGGTCTTTCTTTTCCGCATTACTTTCAAGTTATTTCAATTTCTTGGATGTTTATTTACCGCACCGCTTTTCAATAATTTGAGTGTAAATTTCTTTTCTAAATTATGTTATGATTAGTTTAGACAAAAAAAACCTACAAAAACATTTGCATGGACACTTAGCGGTTTCATAAAGATTATAATTGGTAATCAAGATGGTGTGGCCATTTAAATAAACAACCTTCCAAGTTAGTGGTACTGCAAGGGCGCTAATAGAAACATTGGCGTAAACAAGTCCCCGTTCCTAGAAATCTCTGGTTGCGTAGAAATCGAGGCAACACTCCCGTGTCTCGGTTGGTTTCTAGCCGACCTCAATAGGCTAGTGGCGACTCCTAGAACTACATAGGTTGTTAAGAATTAAAATTCAAAATCCAATATTGCGCGAGGTATGGGCTTGGGAGAGCCCACGCCTAATTTAGGGCCGTTGGTCCGCTTCTTTAGGCAAATACCCCTAAACCTTTCTTTCTTTTCCCCGGATGGAAAAAAAAGAGGTCGTGACAGGGAGAAAGAGAGACTCCGGGCTACAAAAGCACTCCGTGTCATAGGAAGAAGGAAGACCATAGGCTACAAAAGCATGCCGTGCCATAAGACGAAAGAGAGACTCCATGCTACAAAAACACTCCGTGTCGTAGGTAGAAGGAAGACCCCAGGCTACATAATCACGCCTTGTCATAAGAAGAAAGAGAGACTCTAGGCTACAAAAGCACTCCATGTCATAGGAATAATGAATACCCCGGGCAACATAAGCATGCCGTGTCATAACAAGAAAGAGAGACTCCGGGCTATAAAAGCACTCTGTGTCATAGGAAGAAGAAAGACCCCGGGTTATAGAAGCACGCTGTGTCATAAGAAGAAAGAGAGACTACGGGCTACAAAAGCACTTCGTGCCATAAGAAGAAGGAACACCTCGGGCAATAGAAACACACCATATCATAAGAAGAAAGAGAGATTCTGGGCTACAAAAGTACTCCGTGTCATAGAAAGAAGAAAGACTCTGGACTACAGAAGCACGTCGTGTCATAAGAAGAAAGAGTGAGTTCGGGTTACAAAAACACTCCGTGTTATAGCAAGAAAGAGAGACTCCGGGTTACAAAAGCATCCCGTGTCATAGGAAGAAGGAACACCCTAGGCTATAGAAGCAAGCCATGTCATAATAAGAAAGAGAGACTTCAGGCTACAAAAGTACTCCGTGTCATAGGAAGAAGAAAGACCCCAGGTTACAGAAACACGTCGTGTCATAAGAAGAAAGAGTGACTCGTGTTACAAAAACACTTTGTGTCATAGAGAGAAAGAGAGACTCCCGGCTACAAAAACACTCCGTTTCAAAGGAAGAAGGAAGACCTTGGGCTTCAGAATGATGCCTTGTCATACGAAGAAAGAGAGACTTTAGGCTACAAAAGAACTCCGTGTTATAGGAGGGAGGAAGACCCTAGGCTACAAAAGCACACCGTGTCATAAAAAGAAAGAGTGACTTTAGGCTACAAAAGCACTTTGTGTCATAGGGAGAAAGAGAGACTTTGGGCTACAAAAGCACTCCGTGTCATAGGAAGAAGGAAGACCCTGGACTACAGAATCATGTCTTGTCATAAGAAGAAAGAGAGAGTCTAGGCTACAAAAGCACTCCGTGTCATAGGAAGAAGGAAGACCCCAGACTACAAAATCTTGCCGTGTCATAAGAAGAAATAGGGACTTTAGGCTACAAAAGAACTTCGTGTCATAGGAAGAAGGAAGACCCCAGGCTACAGAATCATGCTTTGTCATAAGAAGAAAGAGAGACTCTAGGCTACAAAAGCAATCCGTGTGATAGGAAGAAGGAAGACCCTGGGCAACAGAAGCACGCCGTGTTATAAGAAGAAAAAGAGACTCTGGGCTACAAAAGCACTCCGTGTCATAGGAAGAAGGAAGACCTCGGGCTATAGAAGCACGCCATGTCATAAGAAGAAAGAGAGACTCCGGGCTACAAAAGCACTCCGTGTCATAGGAAGAAGGAAGACCCTGGGCAATAGAAGCACGCCGTATCATAAGAAGAAAGAGAGACTTCAGGGTACAAAAGTACTCCGTGTCATAGGAATAAGGAAGACCCCAGGCTACAGAAGCACGCCGTATCATAAGAAGAAAGAGAGATTTCGAGTGACAAAAGCACTTCGTGTTATAGGAAGAAAGAGAGACTCTGAGCTACCAAAGCACTCTGTGTCATAGGAAGAAGGAAGATCCTAGGCTATAGAAGCAAGCCGTGTCATAAGAAGAAAGAGAGAATCCAGACTACAAAAGCACTCCGTGTCATAGGAAGAAGAAAGATCCCTGGTTACAGAAACACGTCGTGTCATAAGAAGA
This sequence comes from Eucalyptus grandis, assembly GCF_016545825.1. Taxonomy (NCBI): domain Eukaryota; kingdom Viridiplantae; phylum Streptophyta; class Magnoliopsida; order Myrtales; family Myrtaceae; genus Eucalyptus; species Eucalyptus grandis. Next base: position 33,227,458 of record NC_052616.1, read on the forward strand.
AAGAGAGACTCTGTGTTACAAAAGCAGTCCGTGTCACAGGGAGAAAGAGCGACTCCGGGCTACAAAAGCACTCTGTGTCATAGGAAGAAGGAAGACCCTGTGCTATAGAATCATGCCTTGTCATAAGCAGAAAGAGAGACTAGGCTACAAAAGCACTCTGTGTCATAGGAAGAAGGAAGACCCTAGGCTACAAAAGCACGTCGTGTCATAAGAAGAAAGAGAGACTTCAAACTACAAAAGCACTTCGTGTGATAGGGAGAAAGAGAGACTCCAAGCTACAAAAGCACTCCGTGTCATAGGAAGAAGGAAGACCCTGGGCTACAGAATCATGTCTTGTCATAAGAAGAAAGAGAGGCTCTAGGCTACAAAAGCACTCCATGTCATAGGAAGAAGGAAGACCCCAGGCTATAGAAGCACGCCTTGTCATATGAAGAAAGAGAGACTTCGGGCTATAAAAGCACTCCGTGTCATAGGAAGAAGGAAGACCCCGGGCTATAGAAGCACGCCGTGTCATAAGGAGAAAGAGAGACTCCGGGCTACAAAAGCACTCCGTGTCATAGGAAGAAGGAAGACCCTGAGTAATAGAAGCACGCCGTGTTATAAGAAGAAAGAGAGACTCCGGGTTACAAAAGTACTCCTTGTCATAGGAAGAAGAAAGAGCCCGAGCTACGATGCACGCCGTGTCATAAGAAGAAAGAGAGACTTTGGGTTACAAAAACACTTCGTGTTATAGGAAGAAAGAGAGACTCCGGGCTACAAAAGCACTCCGTGTCATCGGAAGAAGGAAGACCCCAGGCTATGGAAGCAAGCCATGTCATAAGAAGAAAGAGAGAATCCAGGCTACAAAAGAACTTCGTGTCATAGGAAGAAGGAAGACCCCAGGTTACAGAAACACGTCGTGTCATAAGAAGAAAGAGAGACTTTGTGTTACAAAAGCACTCCGTGTCATAGGAAAAAGGAAGACCCCAAGCAATAGAAGCACGCCGTATCATATGAAGAAAGAGAGACTCTGAGCTATAAAAGTACTCCATGTCATTGGAAGAAGGAAGACCCTGGGCTACAGAAGCATGCCGTGCCATAAGAAGAAAGAGAGGAATGAGGTCAAATTGTGTAATAACAGATTTTGACAATGCATGATTTGAGGAAAACCAATCAACCTTTGTAGATGACATGATTTATGGTTGACCATGAACCTTTGTAGATGACATGGTTTGAGGTTGACCATGAACCTTTGTAGATGACATGGTTTGAGGTTGACCATGAACCTTGAAGACGGCATGGTTTGAGGTTGAGCATGAACCTTTATAGACAGCATGGTTTGAGGCTGACCATGAACCTTTATAGACGACATGGTTTAAGGTTGACCGTGAACCTTTGGAGACGGCATGGTTTAAGGCTGACCACGAACCTTTGTAGGTGATATGGTTTGAGGTTGACCATGAACCTTTGTAGATGACATGGTTTGAGGTTGACCATGAACCTTTGGTTTTTAGAGAAGCACCCGCTAACCCCTTGAAAACTGCATGGGTTCACTGAGGAATCTTATCAAACTCAATTTGGGAAAATGTTATTAGGGATGTCATCAAGAGACGTATTGGCAATATTGCAACATTAATTGAACAAGTTAATCATGCTAAGTCCGACTGCTTTTAAAAAAACATTTGATGCCAATCAGCGTCTTGTGGCGCAGAAATGTCATCTTGCTCCGGGATGTATCATTAATCATCAAATTCTCTAGGAGTCAAGCTCTTATTAGAACGGTTATGACTCGTGAAAATGGCTCATTAAGCATGCCAAACTAGAGCATCTTAGTTAGGAAGGGTTTCTCACACACACTCGATAAATGGCCGCTTGATCTCATCCTTTTGCGTGGGAAGTAACTGATTGCTGAGGGTATCTAACATAACCCATGTCAAAGGCTTTCAGAAAAATTCGCGATGAGCACAATCTGATTAATCAAAAAGGTCTTTTGAAAGGACCGCGATATAGATTTGGTCATGGGTTTACACAAAGGGATTATTGGTTTGAGGCAAATGAAGGAACATTTGTGGCTATCTTCATCGGGTTTACAAGTTGAGAACTTGGAAGATAAGACAAGATAGAATTATTTCCACTCGTTCAAGCAGTAACTTCTTTATGGCATCCTCATTTTCACTCAAACCATCCTAATCAGAAGAGACTTCGAAAGGAGGTTGTAATGTTGGCTCGGGAGAGGCTCGAAAGGCTTAAAATTTTCAAGAGAGTTTCTAAGAGTTGATGATCATCATGGTGTCGTGACCATATCACTCGACCTTTCGAAAGCATTCGGCTTTTGAAACACTACACATCTCAAAAGTCCATTGACTAATCATTTCTGCATGTGAGCTTTGCTCTTTTATCTAATTTCCTTTGCCCTTTGCGATGATTTTTTTTTCTTTTTTCGCAAGCACTTGGATTTTGATAATTTTTCTTTCACATAAGATGCAGCCTTTTGGCTCTTTTTCTTGACAGGCATTGGCCTTACTTTTACCAGGCACACTTCTTTTTCATGCCCCTTAATTTTATCAAACTTTTTGCTCTTTGAAATTTTGGAGCTTTTATGACTTTCGAGACATTTTTTCACGTTTTCTCGTAAATGTCAATTGTATGTGGTCAATCTTTATGCCTTGCCCCAGTGAAGGGGGATGATCACCGCTCGGGATTCAAAAATGAACAATCATGCCCAAATTGGTTACAAATAGAAAAATCTTACTTGGGAAAAGAGGTGAGAGTGAGGACGGGTGTGAGAAAACACCACAAGAGGAAGAGAGCTTGAGGGCGGGAGCATGAGGGAATGCGGCTTGAGGCATGGAAGAAGGGAAGTCATGAGGCACAAGGGAGGCGAGTGAAGAGAGAGAAGCGATCTTAAGGTTTTTGGTTCATAAAAGGAAAAATGAAATTACATCTAACAACTGATGGTTGGATGGGAAGCTAACATATTTTCATTGAACCAACAAAGTAGCATTCTTTTTTTTTTTTGATTGGTCCTACTTTACTCCTATAGTCACACCTCGATCCTCGAACTTGCGCCCATCCCTCACCTGTTCGATTAATAGTGACGTCCCAGGATACATCGCTGACCCTTTATTTTAATACGCCAGTGGAAGTATATAATAAAATCCCAAGACAATAAAACAATGAAATATAAAAGTAGGGCCATATTTTTCACAACTGAAAAACCATAACCACACTTTTTATACAAGGCAAACCATATAGTATATATCACAATACTATTTACAGAAGTCTGATCTATGATACACCAGTTCGCAACTTAAGGTTCGCAAAACAGGATGGGATCTCAGTCCTCATCCGAGTCATACTTTGAATCATCCTCGGGATCCTCCTTCGACTCCTCTTCCTCAGAGTCATCTTACGGTTCCTCTTCTTCGGGCTCCTCTTCTTCAGGTTCCGCCTCGGGTTCATCTTCAGGCTTGTCCTTGAGCTCCTCCTCTATAGGCTCATCCTCCTGTCCCTCCTCCTGCTCAACATTCTCCCCTTCTTCTTCACTCCAATTAGTGTCATCGACTGAGTACACGGGAGTACGAGAATCATCCTCGAGATTAGGATCATTGGCGTCCATTACCGATCCATCCTTAGGATCTATCATCCCTTCTCCGAACGCCTCCTCCAGTACGTACTGAGGTATGTCACCTTCTGGCATGAGACCCTCTCTTCACCATCATGGTAATGACGATACCACGATTGATATTCGTGGGGCCTCAGGGCATCTCTACCTACGTTAACCTAGATAGTCGACTTAACCAATACGTACTCTAATCCCTCAGGGTGGTTATGTACATGGAAGTGGTATGCTATCTCTGTGACCTCTTCAGGGATGCCAAAATACATAGGAGGACGAGGAGGTGGAGGTGCTGCCATCTAGGGGCCTGAAATGTTGTCCTACAATGGGGTGAGACTATGTCTCAGCAAGTACTACCCTCCTAAGATCCGATTAGGAAACAATATACTATGGGCTGCCTAAGCACACACAGGTCAGAGGACTTACCTTGGCCTCATATTCCACATGCAATTTAACACAGTTCTAATAGGCACCCAATCAATCAATGCACCACACTAGATCAAATCATTGATCAATCGACCTAGTCGATTACATGTCACAATGATCTCCCTTCGGTTGGCACATTCAATACTATCTATAATGTCCTATTCAAATTAGGACTCGTTCACCCTAAGCTGATAATAGATAGTATAACTCGCATTAAGCTGATAAATAGTGTACTGCTCGTAATCTAAGCTGACATATCGCCCATAGGTTGATATAGTACACTAATAGTGCTCTTTCTAAGCTGATAAGGTATACTGCTCGCAATTTAAGATGACATATTAGAGCCCGTAGGATGATATAGTATACCGGTATATTGCTCGTAATCTAAGCTGATATATTGCCTGTAGGCGGCTGATATAGTATATCATCACAACCATCAATTCACCATTTTTATCATACCCGATAAAAATACATGTGTGTGGGTACACGATTGGCCTTAGCCAAAATATAAGGTTTTCACTTTTGAATCTCCCACTATTTTCAGAATCCTAAATAGATTTTTGGTGCTATAGATCGACACATGGTAATTTTCCACTTAATTACCAAAATTATTCAATTTTTGAAAAAAATACCCACAACCACTAATTTCACTCAATTTGCACATTCAGGCACTCAATTAAATAAACAGAGAGTACCACTGCAATTAGCACAAGATTCTGGTCACCGACCATCCTGATTGAATTTCCAGAAATAATTACAGAAAGGATTAAATAAATTTAAATAAATGCAATAAATCCAACTTAGGCTTGTTATAGCCGAATTGGACGTCGAAACGGACCCGGAAAAATTCCAAGATTCATTAGATAAATACTAGAGTCTACTTACTCGCTAACTACATTGACTAACCACCTAACATGCATTGGTAACTAATTTAATTTCACCAATTACATCTAACTAACCACCTAAACATGCTTAACCTAAACTAATTATCCACTAAGCATCATTAACCTACTAAGCAAGATTTAGTGAGTTAAACTCACTTTTTAATCGAACCGCTCGGTTCAATTTGATGGGAATGCGACGGGGATCGACTTTCTCCAAAGTGGGCCTAGGTTTCGAGGCCTGCAACGCCCTCAAATCGGGCTTAAAAGCCTGCTAGAAGCCCACTAAGAAAGCTTATGTTCTTGGCTGCAAAAGAAGGAAACAAGGGCTAAATGAGGTGGCAAGGACCGGTGGAGACTTTGGGAGCTTGAAGGGGCGGTCCACGGCGATCGAACGGGCTCGGCGGGCTTCCATAGCCACTCACAGTTGTTAGACAGCAAGCTGGATGGTGGAGCAAAGCTGCAGGGAGTCAGGATTGCACGGTGAGGGTGGTGGCACGCATGAGGAGGGCGAACGGCAGAGACTTCGGCGTGTGGCTCCGGCACGACGGCGAGGCTGCTTGGCTGGTCTTTTGTGGCTTCTCTCCTAGCTGGTGGTGGTTGCACGGCAAGGTGAGGGGAGAAGGAAAGTTGGTCGGCCAAACTTGGAGAGGAAGAGAGAGAGAGATGGGTCCACATGCCTTCATTTTCCACAAGTTTATCCCCCTTGATCCATTCCTAGCCAAGGCTTCCTTCCTTGGCTATCAATAAGCCACCAATGCTCATAGGTGCGTCAATGAAATGCCCAATTTATTCAGTAGAAAACAGAATTGGAAATCTAGGATGTCACAACTTTTCCCTTCTTATAAAAATTTCGTCTACGAAATTTAAACCGTTACAATACTTAAACAAAAAAGTGGGGGTACGATTCTCTCATCGACTCTTAAGTCTCCCATGTTGCTCCTTCAGTACCGTGATATTGCCAGACCACTTTGACCAACGGGATGGTCTTTGTATGCAGCCCTTGTTATTTTCTATCCACGATCTGAACCATGCTTTCAACGTATGACACACGGTCATCCACGTCCAACTCCTCGAAATTGAGCACGTGGGTCGGGTTAGGTTTATACTTCCTCAACATCGACACGTGAAAGATGTTGTGCACTTGCGCCAATCTCGATGGCAACGCAAGACGATATGCTATGGTCCTTATTCTCTTAAGAATCTCAAATGGACCTACGTACCTCGGACTTAGTTTTCCTTTCTTTCCGAAGCGCGAAGTTCTCCTCATTGGTGACACCTTTAGAAAAATGTGATCACCAACTTGGAATTCCAATTTGGCGCTTGTCTGCGTAAATTTTTGTCTACTCTGTGCGATCTTTAATCTGCCTCTGATTAATGCCACGACATTCACTGATTGCTGGACCAACTTTGGGCTTGTTATCTTCCTTTCCCCAACTTCATCCCAACACAATAGTGTTCTGCACACTCTGCCATACAACGCTTCGAATGGAGCCATATGAATGCTCTATTGATAATTATTGTTGTAGGCAAATTCCACTAGGTGAAGCTGATCTTCCCAACTTCCTTTGAAGTCTAGTACACAAGCTCTCCGCATGTCCTCGAGGGTTTGAATCGTTCTCTCAGATTGGCCATCCATCTGAGGATGATATGTCGTACTGTACTGAAGCTTTGTACCTAGAGCACTTTGCAAGCTCTTCCAAAAAGCGACGGTAAACCTCGGGTCTCTATCTGAGGTTATTGTAACCGGCACTCCATGCATATGAACTACCTGACGCATGTATAGGTCTGCGTGTCTATCCAAACTGAGGTCTTTCCGAACTACAATGAAGTGAGCCGACTTTGTCAGTCTGTCAACTACCACCCAAATAGAATCATTTCTTTTGACTTCTCGATAGTTTGGTCACGAAATCCATTGTGATATGCTCCCATTTCCATTCTGGGATCATGAGAGGTTGCAGAAGTCCTCTTGGCTTGCAATGCTGAGCTTTTACCTGCTGACATGTTAAACACTTGGCAACATGCTTGGCGATGTCCGCCTTCATACCTGACCACTAATAGTGTTGATGCAGATTATGATATATCTTGGTACTTCTAGGATGAATGCTGTAGCTGCTACGATGTACTTCAGATAAAATATCTTCTCTAAGATCCACATCGTCAAGTACAACCAAACGTCTTTGGAACCTTAATGTTTCATTGTCAGAGATCTGAAAGTCAGCCATTCTTTTCTCAATGTCCTCTTAAATAATTTTCTGTACATTTGGATCTGTCGGTTGGAGTAATTTGATCTTGATCTGAACATCCGATGCAATTCTGAGGGTGGCCATAAAACTTGAAAGGTGGCCTACCTCAAACTTGAAGACCGAATCTCGAGCTCTCTCGACTAAATTTTACTCCTTACTCAGTATATGCGTAACTGAAGACTTTCGACTTAAAGCATCGGCAACCTTGTTCGCCTTTCCCGGGTGATATAGAATATCATAGTTGTAGTTTTTCAGTTATTCCATCCATCTTTGTTGTCTGATGTTCAACTCCTCCTGAGAGAATAGATATTTGAGGCTTTGATGGTCCGTGAAGATTTGGAATCTTTCCCCACACAGATAATGTCTCCAAATCTTCAGGGGAAAAATAATTGCTGCGAGCTCTAAGTCATGGGTTGGATAGTTTTGTTCATGAGGCCTCAATTATCGGGAAGCGTATGCAACAACTCTACCATGTTGCATTAGCATACAACCCAACCCTTTGAATGACGCATTACTGTAGACCTCGAATCCTCTAAGATCAGATGGAATTGTCAGCACATGTGCGGTAGTCAGCTTTTCCTTCAGTTCTTGGAAACTACACTCGCACTTGTCTTCCATACAATTTTTTTCTTTCTTCTTCAGGAGTTTTGTTAGAGGCGATGCCAAATATGAGAACCCTTCCACAAACTGTCTGTAATAACCTGCCAAACCCATAAAACTTCTAATCTCTGTCACTGTAGTCGGTCTTGGCCAATTGATCATGGCTTTTATCTTGCTCGGGTCCACTGAAATTCCTTCGCCTAAAATTACATGCCCTAAGAAAGCAACACGAGTCAACCAAAACTTGCACTTGCTAAACTTGGCATACAACTGATGGACTCTCAACTTCTGTAGCACTAATCTCATATGATTCTCATGCTCTTCGTCACTTCTGGAATACACCAGGATATCATCGATGAACACGATCACAAATTGATCTAGATATTCCTTGAATACTCTGTTCATCAAATCCATGAAGGTAGTTGGAGCATTCGTCAACCCGAGTGGCATCACTGTAAACTTGTAATGACCATACCGAGTTCGAAATGCTGACTTAGGAATGTCCTCCTTTCTAATTCTCAGCTGACGATATCCCATCCTTAAGTCGATCTTCGATAATATTGACGCTCCTTGCAATTGATTGAACATGTCATCGATCCTTGGGAGGGGATACTTATTCTCGATCGTTATCTGATTGAGTTATCGATAGTCGATGTATAGGTGCAACGACCATCTTTTTTCTTTACAAACAGAACTGGTGCTCCCCAAGGTGATGCACTAGGACGAATAAATCTCTTATCCAAAAGCTCTTGCATATGCACCTTCAGTTCCTTCAACTCAGATAACGCAATCTGGTAAGGAGTCTTAGAGATTGGCTCTGTCCCGGGCGTTAGTTCGATCACGAACTCAATTTCTCTCTCTGGCGGTAATCTTGGCAATTCCTTTGGAAGACATCTGGAAACTCTTGCATGACTGAAATGTCTTCCATCTTTAGCTCCTTAACTGTCGTATTCACGATAATTGCCAGGTAACCTTGGCAACTTTCGTTTAACAGACGAGTTGCCTCTGGCGACGAGATAAGGACAATCGAGGGTCCTCCTCGACTTCCTACAAACTCGAAGCTCTCACTCCCTAACGGGTCAAAATGTATCGCTCTGTAATAGCAGTCCATTTTAGCTCGTTACTTGGTGAGCCAATCCATGCCAATAATTAAATCAAAGTCATACATGGCTAGGACTAACAAATCAATTTTCCCCACTCGCTCACCAATCTCTAACTTGTACTCAGAACAACCCAAAGCAACAATGACTTTATCTTTCAAGGGTGTAGATATGCAAATTGCCGAATCCAATAATATATGACTGACTCCTATCAACTTAACATATTGCTCAACAATGAAGGAATTGGTCGCTCTCGGATCAAACAAAGCATAAGCAGGATGGTTGTTCAGTGAAACCATACCTGTGATCACGTCGGGCGCAGCTTCTGCTTGACCTTGTGTAATTACATACATTGCGCTTTGGACTGGAGGTCTTAGCTGTCCTCTTTATGGCACATTCTAAGTGGCTTACCCTCGGATTTGACCTATCTGTAGCGGCGGCGGTAGTTGCAGTTGTCCTTTTGGCTTCCTAGGACAGTCTCGCTAGGTGGCCTTGCTGATCACATTCAAAATAGGCGCTCATCCTTCGAGAGCATTGATTCACGGCATGCCGTCTTCCACACAGACGACAGGCGACATTCTGACTCGACCCAGACTTTCCAACTCCACCCTTCCTATTGGGCATAATTTGGAATCTACCTCTAGGCATGCGTCTCTTTCTCTGGCGGATTCCTTCATGATGAAAGTTGAACCTTGATCTAGATGAGGTAGCTTACTTATTCAAACCTCGTTCTATCATTTGAGCTCAACGATAGACGTCTCGGTACTCACTCAAATCCAACAGTAGTAGGGGTTGTTTCAGCTCAGTACGAAGACTATTTCGAATCTTCGGGCTTTCTCTTATGGGTTTTCGACTAACCTTGGAGCATATTGTGAAAGTTCCGTAAACTTGACCCCATATTAGTCAATAGTCATTGACCCCTAATGGAGTTGCGGAAATTCTTTGATTTTTAGTTCTTTGGCGTTCCTCGAGAAGTATTGCTCATTGAACACTTGAAGGAATGCATTTCACAGCAAAACCACTCCTTCTGGGAACACGGTATCTCTAGCGACTCTCCATTAGGTGTTGGCACTACCTTGCAATTGGTAGACTGCCAAGGTTACTTTCTCCTCTTCGTTACACTTCAGAAGTGCAAACGCCTTATCTAAATCTTGTATCCCCAATGAGGCGGCCTCGGGGTCTCTAGAACCTGTGAACCTCAGCGGGCTTAACTTTAAGAATTGCTCCACTAGCTTGTGGATCAGTCTTTCTCTCTATGCCACGACATTCTCAGGTTGAACTTTGGCAGGTGTGGCGGCAGCTGCAGTAGTAGGGGTGGTTTAGCAGTGGCTGCAATAGTAGTAGTAGCGGCGGCTGCTTCAACAGTGGCAGCTTGATTCTGAGCTTGCTGATCCATTATGTTACCCATAACTTCTAGCACCCGCATAATCCCTTCGATTCTGGGATCACCAGGGGCTACAACCCCACTCGTGCAAGCTTGAGTTGGCGCTCAACCTTTGCCACCTCGGGCACCGACTCTGGTCGGCGTTCTACCCCGAGTCATGACACGAACAACTCTTTTGGTAAGAGTTCATTGCTCCTGCTCATAGCTTAGCTTTATCTACTAAAAGCTTGCTTCCAATTCTACACCGAATTAGAAACCTAAGTGACCTAAACCACAAGCAATTTTAACAATCAACTACCACAAACATGCACTGGCATGAATTTAAAGGTCTTTCCTACCACTATCCCATGAACCATCGCATCTCATCACTCCAATCTTGAACTTCGCTCTGATACCACAAAAGTGGGATGTCACGCCCTGATCCTTGAACGCACACCTATCCCTCACCTGGACGATTAATAGCGACGTCTCGGGATGCATCGCCGACCCTTTATTTTAATACGCAAGTGGAAGTATATAATAAAATCCACAGACAATAAAACAATGGGATAGAAAAGTACGGCCATATTTTTCACAACTGAAAAAATATAACCACACTTTTTATACAAGGCAAACCATATAGTAACCATATAGTATATATCACAATACTATTTACAGAAGTTTGATCTATGATACACCAGTCCACAACTTAAGGTTCGCAAAATAGGATGGGATCTCAGTCCTCATCCGGGTCATACTTTGGATCATCCTCAGGATCCTCCTCCGACTCCTCTTCCTCAGAGTCATCTTCCGTTTCCTCTTCTTCGGGCTCTTCTTCTTCAGGTTCCGCCTTGGGTTCATCTTCAGGCTTGTCCTTAGGCTCCTCCTCTATAAGCTCATCCTCATGTCCCTCCTCCTGCTCAACAATCTCCCCTTCTTCCTCGCTCCAATTAGCGTCATCGACTGAGTACACGGGAGTACGAGAATCATCCTCGAGATTAGGATCATTGACGTCCATTACCGATCCATCCTTAGGATCTGTCGTCCCTTCTTTGAACGCCTCCTCTAGTACGTACCGAGGTACGTCACCTTTTGGCATGGGACCCTCTCTTCGCCCATCATGGTAATGACGATACCATGATTGATACTCGTGGGGGCCTCAGGGCGTCTCTACCCACGTCAACCTAGACGATCAACTTAACCAATACGTACTCCAGTCCCTTAGGGTGGTTATATACATGGAAGTGGTATGCTATCTCTGTGACTTCTTCAGGGATGCCAAAATGCATAGGAGGACGAAGAGGTAGAGGTGCTGCCATCTAGGGGCCTGAAATATTGTCCCACAACGGGGTGAGAATATGTCTCAGCGAGTTCTATCCTCCTAAGACCCGATTAGGAAACCGATACACTATGAGCTGCTAAGCACACACAGGTCAGAGGACTTACCTTGGCCTCAAATTCCACTTGCAATTTAACACAGTTCTAATAGGCACCCAATCAATTAATGCACCACACTAGATCAAATCATTGATCAATCGACCTAGTCAATTACATGTCACCACGACCTCCCTCCGATCGGCACATTTAATACTATCTATGATGTCCTATCAAATCAGGACCCGCTCATCCTAAGCTGATAATAGATAGTATAGCTCACACTAAGCTGATAAATAGTGTACTGCTCGCAATCTAAGCTGACATATCAGAGCCCGTAGGATGATATAGTATACCAGTATAATGCTCGCAATCTAAGCTAACATATCGCCCGTAGGTTGATATAGTATACTATCCCAACCATACAATCAATTCACCATTTTTATCCCACTCGATAAAAATACACGTGTGTGAGTACACGTCTGGCCTTAGCCAAAATATAAGTTTTCACTTTTGAACCTCCCACTATTTTCAGCAATCCCAAAATAGATTTTTAGCACTGTAGACCGACACTTGGTAATTTTCCACTCAATTACCAAAATTATTCAATTTTTGAAATAAATACCCACAACAACTAATTTGACTCAATTGGCACATTCAAGTACTCAATTAAATAGATAGAGAGCACCACTGCAATCAGTACAAGATTCCGGTCACCGGCCATCCCGGTTCAATTTCCTGAAAATAAAGAAATAATTACAAAAAAGATTAAATAAATGCAAATAAATGCAATAAATCCAACTTAGGCCCGTTATAGCCAAATTGGACGTCGAAATGACTGGAAAAATTCCAAGGTTCGTTAGATAAATACTAGAGTCTTACTCGCTAACTACATTGTCTAATCACCTAACATGCACCGGTAACTAATTTAATTTCACTAATTACATCTAACTAACCACCTAAACATGCTTAACCTAAACTAATTATCCACTAAGCGTCATTAACCTACTAAGCGAAGTTTAGTGAGTTAAACTCACTTGTTAATCGAATCGCTCGGTTCAATTTGACGGGAACGCGACATGGACCGACTTTCTCCAAAGCGAGCTTAGGTTTTGAGGCTCAGAACGCCCTCAAGCCTACAAGCTTGCTGGAAACCCACCAAGAAAGCTTCTATTCTTGGCTGCAAAAGAAGGAAACATGGATTGAATGAGGCGGCAACGATCGATGGAGACTTCGGTGGCTTATAGGGGCAGTCCACGGCGGTTGAACGGGCTTCGGTGGGCTTCCACAGCCACTCACGGTTGCTGGATAGCAAGTTGGATATCGGAATAAAGCTACAGGGAGTCGGGATTGCACAGTGAGGGTGGTGGCGCACGTGAGGAGGGCGAACGGCAAAGGCCACGGTGTGCGGCTCTAGCGTGACGGCGAGGCTGCTTGGCTAGTCTTCGGTGGCTTCTCTCCTGCTGTTGGTGGTCACACGGCAAGATGATGGGAGAAGGAAAGTTGGCCGGCCAAACTTGGAGAGGAAGAGAGAGAGATGGGTCCACATGCCTTCATTTTCCATAAGTTTGTTCCTCTTGACCCATTCCTAACCAAGGCTTCCTTCCTTGGCTGTCAATGAGCCACCAATGCTCATCCATAGACACTTGAGATGGTCCAAAATGCTAGGCAATGGGGGACATACGAATTTGTTACAAATCTCTCTTAATTGGACTTGATTTCCTCTTCCATTCAATCCCATATGGCCTCAATAAATTCAATCAACCCAACATCGGCCATCTCGGCATTTTTCCTCACCCATAGACCCCATTTTCTTTCCAATTTTGCGATTAGAAACGCTCCCACCCTTTTTTCTGAACAAAAATGGCCCTAGGACGACTTTTCCCAAAAAGTCTTGGGTTGCAGAAAAATCTTCTGAGATTGGGTTGATACTTTTAGAATTTATTGTGACATGACAGAATCTTCAATTTCTGAAATCAGACTCGAATTCATGGTTAATTTCCATTTGGCACGTTTTTAGCGTGACCTAAGTTACTGGGTAAGTTTCAGAAATCTTTTAGTGCAAATGACCCGTGGTCGATTTTCTTCGAGTCACAATGAACCCACTTGGACTCATTGACGACTCTCGGTGTCGTGAAAATCTCGAGGATTTAAATACGAACATAGGGTACCAAAATAATAAAAAAAATCAGTTTAATGCCAATCGATGAGAATTTTCCAATTTAGTAGTGTCACCCACGATTAGCCACACATTTCAGTTGAACCAACCTATCTCTAATCTCAAATCGATTTTTAACGTGCCGTAATGACCTCTAAAGATGGACATGGTCAAGAAGCTGATTCCTAGTGGAATTCTTAAGTCTATTGCCTTAAAATTCTTTAATGATTTCCCTAGATAGTCTAGTTATCTCGAGGGTGATCATCTCTGAGAATAACCCTATAAGCGTGTTAATAAAATGCCCGATTTATTCAATAAAAACAGAACTGCAAATCTGGGATGTCACACCTACTCTAACTCTCACTCTTAGACTTTTCCCTACTTTTTTACAGGGCGTGAGAGTTGATTTTTTTTTTGTTAGTCTTGAAAGGGCTAGTATGAACACCTAGAAGGGGTGAATATGTGTGAAAATAGATTTTTGTTAAATACTGGAAAAATGCTTTAAAAAGCTTTACTTTTAAATTGAGTCTGGTTGACTACAGACTTTGTAGAATGATTCAGATTTTAATAATTATTTCAAAACACATAAGTATATTGCAGTAAATAACGTAAATTAGTTAAGGGAAGAGAAAAATAAACATAAGATTTATAGTGGTTCGACTTAAATCAAGCGTACGTTCACGTTCCCATGCTGACAACCTTTTGGCTGGTTTCCATTATGAATCAAAAGAGAATGTTACAGCCCTGTGATCTCAACTTTTCAGTGAGGTGATTCTATTCTCACAAAAATCACTTTCTAGAGTTTCTCTATTTCGAATACAAATTTGTGCACTATATGATGAAGGACAAGAGATTTGAAAGCTTCAGACTTTGGAATTCTTTTTTCACGCTCTTCTCAAATGACTTGAAAAACCTCCTTAAATACTCTTACATGCCTTCTCGACCGTTGACACTTTCCAGAGGAATTCTTCCAATCAACCCATTCGACAGAATTGATCAAGGAGATCTCAAGTCGTTTGAAGATTGAAATGAAAGTTTGTCAATCCTATTTGCCCATACAATCAAGATCTTGATTTCCATAAGTAGATTCTTTCCAAATAAGCCTGCCTTCCAAAATGATTTGCTTCTTCGAAATTGATTCCGAATAAGATAACCAATAAGGTAGGTGATATTTCAAACTAGAAAACCTGATATATCTTGTACATATTGAAACCTTGAAGGAAGAAAAATAATCCTGAGTCTGATTAAGTCTTCATGCGTTCAGTCTGAAACTTGTCAGAGTGGGCAGACTTCTGATGTAAGATAGACTTTGACACAGAAGTCTGGCAATCTCAAGAATAGAACTTAGAGAAGTTTTGTCAGCTTCAAAATATCATATGAGTTTTCTCCAATAGGTCTTACTCTACTCCTATTCTAACCCTCACTTTCAAACTTTTGTCCTGCCTCTTTGCAGGGCGTAGAAGTCGAAACCCACATTTGAAACTAGATCATCCCCACCCCAACCGCACTGAAAAAGTGGGGATTCGAACCTCTCACCTCCCCCCTTCCATGTTAGAAGAGTGGAAAGTAGCCTTTGAAAATGCTATGTTTTAAAGCATCTCCAATTTTCTAGTCCCTAAAGTCCTTTGCAGCTGCTTAAGAGACTTTAGAGCCCTAAAGTCCATTCCAAATATGGAACCAAACAGAGAAACTTGGGCATAGGCTTTGCATTGAAAACCTCCAAGTCTTGATGATGGGATTTCGGGCTGGATTGAGCCTGGCTTTAGAAGAGCCAGTCTTGCGCAAGTTCATCACATCAAAAACCCTAAAGAAATCCTGATCCTGCATGAAAGTTACAGGCCCAGATAAAAAGTTTTTGTATTTGGTCCAAACCCGCTTGATGGCAGAAGATTTGTCCAAACCCAATCAAATAATGAGTCGTCGATTAGCATCGGTCATAAGGTGAATCACTTCCACTTGTTCTGGTTTTAGGTCGATCATCGCGGAGTCCCTCGTGGATGTAGATCACAAATCAATCTAATCTTCTCTGTTCTCGACTTTATTTGTTGCTTTGTCAAAAGTTAATGGAACTTTTGACCAGTTCTGTGCATGTGGGATTGATTGAAAATGCTCGACTTCATTTGTTACGTCTTCCTCCGGAGTCCCGAGGGCGGTCCACTTTCTCCCCATCGTGGGGAGCACCAGAACCACCGTTCTTTCCTTTTTAATTCTTTAATCCGAGCTCTGTCAAAAGAGGGAAAAGAACTTCCATTTTACCTCTGCTTTCTGTCTCTGTCTCGGTATCTCTCTCCCCACCTTATCTTGTCCCCATAGCCTCATGAATCACGATAACTTTTCATCTTCTAATCTCCACCCGTGATTTGCGTGCATGTGACATGCGTGCAATGAATCGTGCTCGGCCTGGAGCAACGATCGTGAAGTCGGAAGTGCCCGCCCGCATCGATGTTGGAGCAGCTTTGTAACTCTGGTGCCGCCGAGCAAAACGGCATTAAGGCGCTGAGCTAGAGTGGAAAGTGAATTTAGGGTTTGCTGGTGATTGAGCATAGCAAAGTGTTAGAGCATTTTGGAGAAGAAAGTCACAGTTTGATTTTAAAGTAAAAAAAAAAAAAAAAAAGGTCACGTGGTTGTTTCTTGTGAGATGGAATGTGGTACCTAAATACAAAAATAGGGTGTTAAGATTGGATTAATTTAGGAGATTATGTAACATAGCTCACCCTCTTTATTGAGAAAAAAATCATATGAATCTTTGCTATTTTTTATGAGAATAGCTTACACAATTATCAACAAAATAATAATTGACGTTAATATATTAGAGAATTCAATTAATTGATCTTAAAAAATGCAAAAAAATTAAATGCATTTAATTTGGATGTGGCATATAAAATATCCTGAGGAGTTGGAATTAGGTCATACTTATTTTTGAGCAATGAGAATAGGTCATATAGAATTCAAGTATGACGGACCAACCTATTTCTCTATGAGAATAGCTTACACTCCTCAGGTGTTTTTACATGATGAAGAAAGTAACAAAGTTAATTTTTGAGCAGAAAAAATTGATGAGATGATTTCTACCTTTTTTAATAAAACAAAAGGCAGGGATAGGTGATCGCTGGGTGGCTCCTCCACTGATTGTAATGTGTATTGTATGGGTGCTATATTCATATATGGCAAAGGTGAGGACACATATTTGAACGCTAACTTGTATTTGATATAAACGATTTAGGATTAATACCATGAAAAACCATAAACTGTTACACTTGTGACAAATTTACCCAAAACTATTTTTTTGACCATGAATAACCCCAAATTGGTATACCTGACAAATTTACCCCGATTGACCATAAAAAAAAAAAATCCTAAATTGATACATTTATAACAAATTTACCTTAAACTAATTTATTTGACTGCAAAAAGCCCCAAACTGGTAAATTTGTGATAAATATATCCTCCGCTAAATTGGATTAATACCACAAAAAATCACAAAAATTGTAACTGTGACAAACGGAGTATAAAATCCCAAATTGGTATACTAGTCAATTGTCACATGTCATTTAACTCAATAATTTAACAGTAGAATTTAACGAAAACTAACATATGATAAATTTGTCACAAGTGTACCAGTTTTGGATAAATTTGTCAAAGGTATATTAATTTGGGGTTTTTAGTGGTAAAAAAAAATAGTTTGGGGTAAATTTGTTATAAGTATACTAGTTTGTGATTTTTTTGGGTATTAACCATTCGATTTATGGCCATTTTAATGAATATCCTGAACACCTGTTAAATATTTTTATTAGGGGGATTTTGACCATCAATGTATAGTTGGGTATATTACAATGACAATCGATGTATTAGGAGTTGCAATATTTTCTTATTTAGTCGCTTAATGAGTGTTTTCAAGAGACTTTTTAAGTAAATATTATTTATCTTGGGTCTTTATATTTTTTTAAGACACTTCAATGCTTCGGCTTGGATTAATAAGTTCTTTCGAAGGGAAAACCTACTGGATTTTTCCAAGTATTATGCAAAAAAAGCAATTGATCAATAAACTTTCGGTTTGGTATGATCAATTTCTAAATCTTATATAAAGAGAAAAATATAACGAAATCCTTCCATCGTAAATTTGCTATTGTTTCTCTATAAAACTATTTAAGTAACGTATGTTGAATCAAATGAGGTATAACTGAAAAAAATCTCTGATACTCTTTCCAATTAAA
This sequence comes from Eucalyptus grandis, assembly GCF_016545825.1. Lineage (NCBI taxonomy): Eukaryota > Viridiplantae > Streptophyta > Magnoliopsida > Myrtales > Myrtaceae > Eucalyptus > Eucalyptus grandis. Next base: position 33,245,418 of record NC_052616.1, read on the forward strand.
AAAATTCAAGATTCAACTAATCCTCGGTTTTGAGCGTGATTGCATTTTTCGTGTAAGATATTGTACTCAGTATTTTCCCCCTCTCATCTTCCGTCCTCGTATTGTACCAATTTCGAGTACGAGAGAAAAGAAGAAGAAAGATAGGCAGATGCATCATTGCATCACGCATATGCAGGTCTTGGAAAGGGAATATTAGGATAAACACCACCGGTCGGACCGGTTGCTTTTGGCCATTCTTCTTTTCTTACTTTTGTTGCATTTGGGCAACGACGCGGACTTCATTTGTTGTTTGACGAGTTGCAAGTCTCTTCTTCCATCCCAAATCACGCCCGAAAAAAGGTTAAAAAAAAAAATTAAAGAAAGAGTTGCGAGTCTCTTCTTGCTTTTTGATATGGTGGAAAGAAGTGATATGGAGTAGATAATTATTTAATGGGATAACGATGGGGGAAAGACACTTGCTAATCACGCTTTGAATGATTTAGGCAATTCACATGCTATTCATCGAAAGGACGTCACTGCATGCCATTCACATTATTTGACAGGACTTCCTGTGCAATTTTCCTATTTTGCTTAATTGTTGATTACGTCATTCCACAAATAGTGTGGTCTCCCAATCGAAACAAGCCCGTACAGATCAGGGCGACGTTGGAGCTCACGTCCGAAGGCGACTTGATCAGAGGAAATCGGAACTATAGTAAAGATCAATTGATATCCCGAAGATTGAAAAACACTCCAAGGAAGCAGGGCACCATAAAGTCCAGAAGATGGGATCACACAATCCATTTGGGTAGCTTCTCCAATCACCTGACAAATTAAAAAAAGGGCCTGCATCGCCATTGGCAGTTCAGAATGTATATAGCAAAGGCCATGACTAAGCTAGTCATCAACCTCTAACTAAACAAAGGCCCTCTAAAATAATTAGCAAATGAAGTAAAATGAAAGCTACATAACCTGTTTTATTCTGAAAAATGAAGAGAAGGCTACATAACCTCTTAAACACCTGTATTTATCAATTCAAACATGACTGAAAAGGGGATTCAGACAAGAATTTCTCAGAGAGAGAGAGAGAGACTCATGTAGGTGGATGCCACATGATCCAACAATCCTTACCTGCATATGAAGACATGTCCTTCCAAATTCTCTATATAATAAAAGTCAAGCAAGAAAAATCATACCACCCGTACCCAACAAAACCTGCAAAACAGAAACAGGCAAACCTAGTCGATGCCATAGGATATTGAATTTAACTCCAGGTCCCAATGATATCAAGCCATTATACTTGCAACATTAAGCCTAGTCCACGCACCATAACATCCACTGTGATATTCTCTTAAATGACTCTCAGTATTTTTTTACAACTCTACATTCATCAGGCATTATGAAAAACTAAATCAAATGTACACTTTTATGTGCATCACAAAACAATGATTAAGTAAATACTACGTCCACTTGAATTGACATGAAACCGGAACGTAACCACAAAACCACAAGCGCTGGGCAGGTACTCATATTTGTTGGCCTATGTCAAGATGTTAATATACTCTCAAGCCTAAGAAAAGGGCTTGCTATTTGAGTATCAAATTGGAAAAAAAAAATGTCCATATTAGACGAAATAAACCAGCAGATATTCAGAAAAAATCAGGAGTGGGCATTCTTTATGTGCAATAGGTGCTGCTAATTGGAAGGCCTCCTGGAGTTAACATGATAGTTTAAAGCCTTAGCAACTAGCTTTCTATTTGAGTAATTTATTGATCATCGTCGCCACTGATTTTCCATAGAGACACCGGAAAGGAATGTTAGATGAAGAAAATTAGAATGAATAGTATTGGATGTGTTAATTGACGCATTTTCATTTTTGCCATCAATCTTCAGTTTAAACATTCCATGGCATCTGAAATGATCATCACGTAAAGTAATCCTATTGTGACGTTAAACCCTCCCCACGTAGAAACCTTCCCAGTGTCAGTAATCCCCCACCCTGACTACAGCACAAAGACAGAGCCAGAGAGAGAGAGAGAGAGAGAGAGAGAGAGAGAGAGAGAGAGAGAGAGAGAGAGCAAGGATCTTGTAACTGATGGTGTAGCTTCTTAAGTATTCATAACAGCAAAGCTCTAGCATGTAGCCTAGGAGAAAGACGAAAACAACAAGATAAAAGGGTTCTAAATAGCAACTTCTATGACCAATAAAGTACCGGCACTGTTTATAATCGCCATCCTCGCACTGTTTATAATCGCCATCCTCGCAGTAAAATCAGGATCAACCGACCTCAGCTCCGTGATCACCAACCCAGTAGGAGGAAAAACTTCTTACGACGCACGAGACAATCAATGAAAGGGAGGCGAGGATAAAAATAAAGCCAGGATACGGAAAAGAACCAACTCCTCACATCCAAAAACCCAAATTTACACATCCCCACGGCTCACGTCACCGGATTCCCTCGCGATTCAAGCCATGGTTCGCGCACGAGATTACAAAAATGAGGTAAAACGCGACAGCTAGAACCGAACCACCGTAAAATGACCTGAGACCCCTCGATTTCGAAAGGATCGAAAAAGGTATCACCGAACTTTTGCTCACGACAGGTGATCGGAGCTGGATAATCGAGAATTTCGTGGCACGCGATCATGATCGGACCGTCTCCGCAACCATATGAACACGCAAACCGAAAAGAGAAGACCGACAATCTCAAGGGCAACGTTCGATCGAAGCGAGTTGGTAGAGCTTATGCGGGGAGAGAGTACCTTCGGTTAAAGATCAAAGATCCCCTTAACAATTGACATTACGATATTAGAGAATTGGGTTAGCCAGTCTTGGAAAACACAACACAATAAAATGCAAAGAAACGCGACGAAGAAAGTAACAAAGTTAATTTATGAGCAGGAAAAAAATGATGAGTCTATACTTCATTTTTTTCTTTTATTATAAAGAAATGGATGGGGAGAGGCGATCGCCTGCGGCTCCTCTATTGATTGTGATGCGTATTGTATGGGTGTCATGTTCATGTATGGCAAAGATAAGGACACATTTTTGAAGTTTAGCTCGTATTTGATATCAGCAAGCTTTGTTTTGATTTATGGCCTTTTTGATGAGTATCTTGGGCATTTGCTAAATATTTTTATTAAGGGGATCTTTGATCTTTGACATGTAATAAGGTATATTATGGTGACAACCAATGTATTGAGAGTCGTAAATATTTTCTTATTTAGTTACTTAGTAAGTATTTTCAAGGCACTTTTAAAGTAAATCCTTTAAAAATCGGGTCTTTATACTTCTTAAAGATACTTCATTGCTTTAGCTCGGATTGGAGAGTTCTTTGGAAGGAAAAAAACTTAGTGGAAATTTCAAGTATTATGTAAAGAATGCAATCGACCAGTAAACTTTTTGGTTTAGTATAATCAATTTCTAGATCTTTTATGAAGAGAAAAGTTCAACTAGATCCTCCCACCGGAAATTTGCCATTGCTATTATTAAAAAACTGTTTTAATGCGCGTATGACGAATTAAAACAGGTATAATCGAAAGCATTTTCTGATACTCTTTCTAATAAAAGAATTTCGAGATTCAACTAAACCAACGAAAGGTTTAAAGCTTGACGGCATTTTTCGTTTAAAATTTTGGACACGGTATTTTTCTTTTTCGTCATCGCATCGTGCCGAGTACAAGAGGAAAGAAGAAGAAAGATAGGCGGATGCGTCACGCATATGCAGGTGCGCAAAGGGAAGATTGGGACAAACACCATTGGTCGAACCGGTTGCTTTTGGCCTTTCTTATTTTCTTTCTTACTTTTTTTTTTGGCGTTTGGACAACGACACGCGTACTTCGTTTCTGGTTCGACGAGTTGCAAGTCTCTTCCAACCCAACTCACCAAAAAGAGAAAGTTAAAAAAAAAACTTAAAGGAAGAGCTGCGAGTCTCTTCTTGCTGCTTGACATGCGAATCACGCTCGACTTTATTCAATTCACATTATTGAGAGGACTTCCTGTGCAATTTTCCTCTTTTGGTTTCATCTTTTGACTTAAAGTTGACTGTCGTTCTCTCATTTGCATCTTCTTTCCTCCTCTCATCCATTTCTCAATCATCTCTCTGCTCAGAGTTTCACTGCAGGCCATGGTTTCACTCTGCACTCTCCCTTCTTTCTTCCTTTCCTTTTCCTTCATTTTGCTACCGCCATTCTCCAACTTTGTTGACGCTCAAGCTCCAATTATAGATAATCCAACCGCCACGCTTTCAACACGATGGACGAATAACGCAACAGGTGCTCCCTTCTCCCAATATGGAGGTGGAACGGTCGTGCAGGAAATTCTATTACAAGGCGGAGAAGATTTTAGCTACGCCTGCGGCTTCTACTGTGATGGTAACTGCAACTCTTACCTCTTTGCTGTTTTCACCATCCCAGATAGCCCAGATAGGACTAGTGAATATCCTCCTGCGGGTATTCCAAAAGTAGTGTGGTCTGCTAATCGAAACAATCCTGTAAAGATCCACGCGACGTTGGAGCTCACGTCTGAAGGCGATTTGGTGTTGAAAGATGCTGATGGTACGGTTGCTTGGTCCACAAACACTTCTGGAAAGTCAGTTGTAGGCTTGCGGTTGACAGATTTGGGGAACCTTTTGTTGTTTGATAAGGACAATGCGACCGTTTGGCAGTCCTTTGATCACCCAACCGACTCAATTGTCCTCGGACAAAAGTTGAGGGCAGGGCAAAGATTGATGGCCAGTGTTTCTGAGACAAATTGGACCGTTGATGGTATGATTACACTTTCCGTGAATGGCAATGTTTTATCTGCTCAAGTGGAGACTAATCCTCCTCAGATCTCTTTACCAAAAAAAAAAAAAAAATCCTCCTCAGATCTATTTCCAACGTAAAGCTCCAAATGTGGGGGCAAGAATCGAGTTCCATATGTTGAGCTTGTAAATGAAAGCTTGTCTTTGACCTCAACTTTTACCGAGAATGACAGCGGAATTTTATTCGTTTTACCAACTCCTGCACGATACATGAAGCTGGGTTCGGATGGGCATTTGAGAGTGTATGCGCTTAGCCACCCCGAGGGGTGGTATGAAGTGGCCGATATTTTCAAAGGGTATGTCAAGGATTGTGCCTATCCGGCAGTGTGCGGACGATATGGAATTTGCTCCGATGGGCAATGTAGCTGTCCGGCTTCGAATGGGGGGACGAGCTATTTCCGGCCAGTAGATAATAGGCAGGCTAATCTTGGGTGTTTCGAGAGTGTTACATTGTCTTGTCAGACTTCACAACAAAGTTTTCTACAGCTCGAAAATGTTACATATTTTAGTCTCACTCCAAATCTTGGGGACATAAATGCTTCGAGTTGTAAAGAGGCCTATGCAAAGAACTGTTCATGTAAAGCAGCTATATTCCGGTATCATTCTAATCGCACTTATGGCAATTGTTACTTACCAACTCAAGTGTTTTCACTTATGAAAGTTGACAAGAAAATGTTTTCCTATAATTCTATTGCTTACCTTAAAGTGCAAAATGTGGCAAATGAAGCTCCTTATACTCGAATTGACAATCGTATGAGCAACCGTCTTCCTATAATACTTGGGTCTAGCCTCGGAGCTCTCTTTGCCATGTTGATTTTCATCATAGCCATAGTTTTGTTTGTCCGAAAGAGAGCAAAGGAGGATTACCTTGATCAAGTACCTGGAATGCCCACTAGATTCACATACAATGATTTAAACATCATCACAAATGGATTCAGCAAAAAACTTGGCGAAGGAGGTTTTGGTTATGTTTTTGAAGGTACTTTAAGTGATAGCACAAAAGTTGCAGTAAAACGCCTTAATGGTTTTGGGCAGGTTAAGAAATCCTTTCTAGCCGAAATTGAGACTATTGGCTGTATACATCACGTGAACCTGGTAAGACTCGTGGGATTTTGCACTGAGAAATTCCACAGGCTTCTTATCTATCAGTACATGTTGAATGGGTCTCTAGATAGATGGATCTTTCACAAATCCAATGAGTGTGTTCTCCGCTGGCAACAAAGGAAGAAGATCATTCTTGATATAGCAAAAGGGCTTAATTATCTTCATGAAGATTGCAGACAAAAGATATTTCACTTAGACATTAAATCCCCAAATATCCTCTTGGATGGCAATTTCAACGCTAAGGTTGCTGATTTTGGATTATCCAAGTTGATAGACAAGGACCAAAGCCATGTTGTCACAACCATAAGAGGAACTCCTGGTTATTTGGCCCCCGAGTGGCGAGGTGCAACAATTACTGAAAAGGTCTATGTGTACAGTTTTGGCGTGGTAATTTTGGAGATAATGTGTGGGAGAAAAATCTTGGATCGCTCTCAAGATGAAGAAGACATGTATTTACTGAGTTGTTTTAAGAGAAAGGCAGAAGAGGAACGATTTCTGGACATTGTCGACAAGTCTAGCGATGACATGCAACTAAATGGACCGCAGGCAGTGAATATGATGAGGATTGCCGCATGGTGCTTGCAAGGAGACTACACAAAAAGGCCTTCCATGTCTATGGTCATCAAGGTGTTAGAGGGCATTGTGGAAGTTCCGGAAGACTTGGATTACAACTTCTCTGCTCAGGCTTCCACCAATGGAGAAGCAAGATTCAGACTGATGGATGTCAAATTCAATGATACCACTACATTAGTACCCTCAGTCCTAAGTGGTCCACGATGACGCGACATATTTGTAAGAACTTTTCTTCCAAATATGTTGAGTGGTAGAATGTGTGAGTGATTGAATTTTTTAGACTGTGAGGACTCTATCTTGTTATTCTCTTTTTAGGCCTAGAAAAAGGCCAATGGTGTGATATCATTTCTTGTTTTCAATTTGCCAATGAGTGGACTTCGCCATGACTTGACAAAGGAGTGTGTTGGTTAGGATATTGCAATTTGGTTTTATTGCTTATGTAGAAACCAGTCATACTCAAGCTTGTTGTGTGCTAGTCTAGGGAAAGGGGCAACCTGCTAAATTGTTTGTGCAAGAAGTTGTTAAAAGAATGGTCAGCTGCTAATAATGTGTTTTGATGACTATGCCATGTTGGGGATCCAAATTAGATTTGCCTTTTGGTTTCAACACCTTACATCTTTTAGACTCAGTGACTCTACATTTCATGTCTTCTCCTCGGCCATGGAAGGCATTGCGTGGACAGGGTGGCTGTACATGGTGTCCATTCCGCACTTCGTGTTCGCTTGCCAGTTCCTTCACCTTCAGCCTCTCATCTCTGAGAGTGCTAGTATGAACAAAATAAAGGAGTTAGGGAAGAGAATAAGAACACAAGATTTATAGTGGTTCGGCTTAATCCAAGCCTACGTCCACTCTCCCACGCTAACAGCCTTCTTGGCTGGATTCCACTATGCAATCAACAAGAGATTACAACTTCGAGTGCAAACACTTAGTAGTAGATCACACTATCTCACTAAGTCACTCTTTTGGTATTTCTCTCACGATTACAAACGTTTAAGCTTTCAAGAGACAAGTATATGATCGAAGGTCGCTCAGACTTTGGAATTTAAATTCTACGCTCCGTCTCTTACTTGCTCATCGGTCCATGATCTCCTTAAATACTCCTCCACTTCCAAACTACCCGTTGGACAGGTATCCCGGAGACTCGTCTTCCAATATACCCATTGGACAGCTCTCGTATCTAGAAGATTTGGTAGCCGTTGAGTGACAAAGGTAAAATCCCAAATTGATTTCGATCGCCCATACAAACGAAATCTTGGTTTCCATAAGTAAAGCTTCTTCGTATAGAAAGTTCTTGTCTTCAAGATCCAATTGTCAATCAATTAGATTGAATCAATCAAATCAATCTTGATGTGGAATCCAAACCAGATCACTAGCCGTTGTACGATTGGGCTTGAGTTACGATTCATCGAATGGGATGTAAAGTCTCGAGTCTCAGCTAGACTTTACAATATGAGTCTAGACTTTAAAATCTGGGTCTGAACATATCTGCTTCTGAACAGATTTAGCTTTAAGGTCTGTACCTAGTTCAGCTTCAGCATAGAGTCTGTCTTCTGGTTCAGCTTCAGCATAGAGTTTGTCTTTTGGTTCATCATTCACGTTCAGTCGGAATTAGTCGAGTGAGCAGACTTCGATGTAGAACAGACTTTGACACTAAAGTCTGCAGTCTTCGACTTTGACACGTAAGTCTGGAAATCTTCAGAATATACTCTGGACATATGTTACGTTCAGTCTTCGGTCGTCTTCGACTTTGATAATATCCTTTACATGTTCTATTATCTGCATGGTCTATTACTCAACCATTAAACATGTTAGTAGCCTTTGATTTATTTTGTCATCTTCAAAACATCATAAGGGATTTCCTAACAATCTCCCCCTTTTTGATGATGACAAAACAATCTCTGAATATGCAGATTTGTAAACATACTTTTAAATCAAAGGATATCAGAAGATAACAAATAGATTGAGCATAAGAATATATAGAAAAATAATCGCAGCTCAATATTATGCAATAAATAATATCAATCAATCAGCACATATGCATATTCATATCTTCTCCCCCTTTTTGTCATAATCAAAAAGCGATAACAATATATTCACGTAGAGAATGATAATCAATATATTGCATGAATCACAATTTCCAAAAATCGGTTTTTTTTTTTTATCGACTATTAAAGATATGCAATATAGCTCACTTCGATTATATCAGCAAATATTCAATAAAAATCACGGATGCATCATGAAATTCACGTACACTTTCATTCCATCCATAATAAGATCACGATCAATTCAAAAAGATTTTTCCAAAATTGATCAAAGCTCCCCCTCAATTTGTTGCCTTTTTGAGATGATCACGATTCTTTTCCTTTTCTTTTGGATTCGATTTCTCCCCCTGTGATCATGACAATATTTGCAAATAGAATTGTTGCTTGTGCATGTTGAACATAATATATTTCCAGTATTTCCTTTGTAGCAACAACATCCGCAACGATCACTTGCATTTTGAAATTCGAGGCAAAAAATTATTTTCTTCAATCAAGCTCTTCTCGAATTCAACCTGCATCAACTTAACAAACTTTTTGCACAAATAAACTGTAATGGTATCCACCAATTTGGATTCTTCCATGACGTTAGAGTGAAATATGAAATCTCCATAATCAAATATTCTTTCTTAATTCATCATAACAAAGTATTCAAAGAAAGAATATTATGCACAACAATATCTTGCATCATAAATTAATATCACGTAAAACAGATTTTTATTTGGCAAAATATGATAAAATCTGAGAGTATAAAATCAAACCAAATAAATTCATTTGTCTTTAAGCATGATATAAAAAATGATCACACGTATCAAATTAAATCTCGAATCACAAATCACACAATTCTTTCTTCAATAAAGCAAATAAAAAAATATGATCATTATAAAATCTGAATCAATCAATGATATATCGAATTTCAAGCATAATGAGAATTATGTGCCCAAAAACATTTCTTACCAACTTCTTCTTTTCATTGTTCTTTTCTGGCCATTCTGCTTGTATTGTCTTCTTTCACTAAACTTCCTTCCTTTTATACTCAGCTTTTTGAATTTCTCGATCATAAAAGCAAGTTCTTCGTCGTCCATGTCATTTTCTGAGTCTATTTCATCAAAAACAGCATTAGATATTAAAGCGATGGACTTCTTACCTTCGGGATCTTCATCGTTAAGTTGCTCCACTTCATAGGATTGAAGAGTGCCGATCAATTCATCAACGGTGAGTGGCATAATCCTTTGAGTCTCCCGGATTGAGGTCTTGACATGGTTCCAATCTTTTGAGAGACCTCGCAAGAGTTTGTTGACCTTCATTGGGGCAGAAATTTGCTGACCTTGATATGCTAAACCATTTACAATTTCTGTAAAACGGCTAAACATATCTCCAATCGATTCTCCTTGCTTCATCTTGAAGGATTCATATTTGCCGAGCAGGAAGTTTACTTTTGTCTCTTTTACACGATCGGTCCCTTCATATGTAACATGAAGTCTATCCCAAACTTCTTTTGCTGTTTCACATGAAGAGATTCTGTTATATTCAGCAAGAGACAAAGCGCAATATAAAGAATAAATAGCTTTTGCATCAAGCGCTTCTCTTTTGGACAACTCCGTCCGAGACATAAGAGCGGGGGGTTTGGTTTCTTTGTCTTTGCCATTCTTATTTGATGTAGACGCAGCAATGGGGTTGATTCCTCTTTCCACAACATCCCATTGTAAGAGATCTCTGGATCTTAGGAATGCTTTCATTTTGTTCTTCCATACGTCGTATTCCTTTCCATCAAAATATGGTGGCCTTGTGTTGCTTTGCCCTTCCATAAGTCCTAGTGCCAACATACTAGCCATAAAGAATCTTTAGCTCAAAAGTAAAAACACTTTTATAAACCAAGCACTTAGCTCTGATACCAATTGAGAGTGCTAGTATGAACAAAATAAAGGAGTTAGGGAAGAGAATAAGAACACAAGATTTATAGTGGTTCGGCTTAATCCAAGCCTACGTCCACTCTCCCACGCTAACAGCTTTCTTGGCTGGATTCCACTATGCAATCAACAAGAGATTACAACTTCGAGTGCAAACACTTAGTAGTAGATCACACTATCTCACTAAGTCACTCTTTTGGTATTTCTCTCACGATTACAAACGTTTAAGCTTTCAAGAGACAAGTATATGATCGAAGGTCGCTCGACTTTGGAATTTAAATTCTACGCTCCGTCTCTTACTTGCTCATCGGTCCATGATCTCCTTAAATACTCCTCCACTTCCAAACTACCCGTTGGACAGTATCCCGGAGAATCGTCTTCCAATATACCCATTGGACAGCTCTGTATCTAGAAGATTTGGTAGCCGTTGAGTGACAAAGGTAAAATCCCAAATTGATTTCGATCGCCCATACAAACGAAATCTTGGTTTCCATAAGTAAAGCTTCTTCGTATAGAAAGTTCTTGTCTTCAAGATCCAATTGTCAATCAATTAGATTGAATCAATCAAATCAATCTTGATGTGGAATCCAAACCAGATCACTAGCCGTTGTACGATTGGGCTTGAGTTACGATTCATCGAATGGATGTAAAGTCTCGAGTCCGTAGACTTTACAATATGAGTCTGTAGACTTTAAAATCTGGGTCTTGAACATATCTCGCTTCCCGAACAGATTTAGCTTTAAGGTCTGTACCCAGTTCAGCTTCAGCATAGAGTCTGTCTTCTGGTTCAGCTTCAGCATAGAGTTTGTCTTTTGGTTCATCATTCACGTTCAGTCTGGAATTAGTCAGAGTGAGCAGACTTCTGATGTAGAACAGACTTTGACACTAAAGTCTGGCAGTCTTCAGACTTTGACACGAAAGTCTGGAAATCTTCAGAATATACTGGACATATGTTACGTTCAGTCTTCCGGTCGTCTTCGACTTTGATAATATCCTTTACATGTTCTATTATTTGCATGGTCTATTACTCAACCATTAAACATGTTAGTAGCCTTTGATTTATTTTGTCATCTTCAAAACATCATAAGGGATTTCCCTAACAGTCTCTACCCTAGGTACGTCATTCTGGGTTAGATCTGCAAACCCGTTGCCGGATGGAGACTTTGAGAGGTTGTAGTGAGCTTTAAAGCCTGAGCAACTGCCTTTGAAGAAAATTAGAAGTAATAATACTGGTTGTGTTAATCCATGCATTTTCATTTTTGCCATCATATTACAGAGTTGGAAATAAAGATATATAGAGTAACGGTGTCCTCATCCTCCCCCCAAAAAAAAAAAAAAAACTGGGGGCCCTTTCTTTCAATATTCATTGGAGCATCAACTGACCCAGAATGTTCAGTTTAAACACTCCACGACGTCTGAATTGATCATCTCCGTAACGATAATCCACTACCCGACAAAGCCACAGAGAGAGAGAGAGAGAGAGCGGAACTTGTATCTGATAGTGTAACTTCTTAAGCATTCATAGCAGCAAAGCTCTAGCTTATAGCCTAGGAGAAAGACGAAGACAACAAGGTAAAGGGTTCTAAATAGCAACTTCTATGACCAATAAAGTACCGGCACTGTTTATAATCGCCATCCTCGCACTGTTTATAATCGCCATCCTCGCAGTAAAATCAGGATCAACCGACCTCAGCTCAGTGATCACCAACCCAGTAGGAGGAAAAACTTCTTACGACGCACGAGACAATCAATGAAAGGGAGGCGGGGATAAAAATAAAGCCAGGATACGGAAAAAGAACCAACTCCTCACATCCAAAAACCCAAATTTACACATCCCCACGGCTCACGTCACCGGATTCCCTCGCGATTCAAGCCATGGTTCGCGCACGAGATTACAAAAATGAGGTAAAACGCGATAGCTAGAACCGAACCACCGTAAAATGACCTGAGACCCCTCGATTTCGAAAGGATCGAAAAGGTATCACCGAACTTTTGCTCACGACAGGTGATCGGAGCTGGATAGTCGAGAATTTCGTGGCACGCGATCATGATCGGACCGTCTCCGCAACCATATGAACACGCAAAGACAAGACCGACAATCTCAAGGGCAACGTTCGATCGAAGCGAGTTGGGAGAGCTTATGCGGGGGAGAGAGTACCTTCAGTTAAAGATCAAAGATCCCCTTAACAATTGACATTACGATATTAGAGAATTGGGTTAGCCAGTCTTGGAAAACACAACACAATAAAATGCGAAGAAACACGACGAAGAAAGTAACAAAGTTAATTTATGAGCAGGAAAAAAATGATGAGTCTATACTTCATTTTTTATTATTATAAAGAAATGGGTGGGGAGAGGCGATCGCCTGTGGCTTCTCTATTGGGATATCCCAGTGCGCATGATAGAACTGACCAGTTAACCCATCTGGGCCAGGTGCTTTGGTAGCCCCTAATTGAAAAGTAGCTTGGCGGACTTCCTCAGTAGTTACTGCAGCAGTAAGACCAGCATTCATAGAATCAGTGACTATTAGTGGGCATTGATCAAGTATTGGGCCATAGTCTCGGTTACCCACTGATGAGTATAAATTCTGAAAAAAGTGTCGTGTCATATCCTGTAAAGTCTGACTATCTCTGACCCATTGTTGATCTGTAGTGAGTAACATGCTGATGCGATTTCGCTGTCTACGTTGAATAGTCTTAGCGTGAAAAAATTTAGTATTCTTATCACCCCACTTGAGCCATGTAACTCGAGATCTCATGGCCCAATATTGTTCTTCTTGCTGCCACAAGTGCTGAATTTGAGTTTTTAAGGCATTCATCCGTATTTGGTCATGATGAGAGGTGGTTGTGTTTGTCAGGATCTGAAGTTGGTGCTGCAGAACATTTATTTGGCGGTAGCTATTCTTAAACTTTGACCGGCTCCAATTGGTAAGGGCTGCTAATACCTTTGTTATCCTCTTTGTTATATCACAAATCAAAGGATCGGTTGCCATGCAGATGATATCACGGATCGACACTCCGTTCTTGTAACCAATAAGACTAAAAAATAAAGCCCCTCCGATGCTTGGGTGGAGTAACAGACGTCGTTAACAGCAGTGGGCTATGGTCAGATCCAATGGCAGGGAAAGCACAGACTTCAGCTGCTGGAAAAGTAAGTCGCCAAGCCATAGTACAAAAAGCTCGATCTAATCTCTCTTTAACTAAAGCATCCCCCGCTCTATTGTTGCACCAAGTAAAAGAGCATCCTTTACTTTCAAGGTCCATAAGTAGGCAGTCATTTAACATTTGATGAAAAGCTTGCATTCGCTGATTTGAAGGTAATTGCTTACCCTATTTTTCCCATGGATACATAATCTCGTTGAAGTCCCCAATGCATAACCATGGTAAAGTATTAAACTAGCTTATAAGTTTGAGGGCTCGCCATAAAGATTGTCTTTGCTGAAAAGCTGCAGGTGCATGCAAACAAGTCAAGCGCATCATCGGTCCACTCTCCCCCTCCGCACAAAACATATCCATATAGTCTGGAGTTTGTTGATCCAGTGAGGTAAATATGATCTTTCCAAAACACAGCAAGGCCACCTGCTATGCCTAAGGGCTGTTCCAAAAACCATTCATATAAGTAAGTTGTTTTGAAGCTTTCGAGGGCCGGTTCTCTGTTTTTGTTTCCATAAGGAATAGAATATCCGGCTGTTCCCGGGCCACCAAAGCCCTAAGGGCTTGAATTGTCAGGGGATTGCCCAACCCCTGACAATTCCAACTTATAATCTTCATTTGTCTTTGGGTGGCTTATTAGGGCCAGCCACCATAGCCCAGCTGTTAAGGGATTCGGCTTGAAATATTGGAGCCTCCAAGAGGTATGATTCATCAAGTCCCTCCTTTAACATAGTACAACGTTTGGCCTTTTTTATTGGCCCTGACTTGGTACTCAGTTTACTGCTCCTTACTTTTTTGGTTTGTGGAGAGTGCTCTAGGTTTTCCGACGCCATAACAGGAGAAGTGGATACAGAATCCCGGTGTATGGGAGTGGGGGCAGCACCGGTGCATCGAGCGAGTGGAGTGGACGCCAATTAAGAGGTTCAGCCGCAGTAAAAGATGGGCCCTCCTCCAGATACTGAAGAATCTCTTTACCTTTGTTAGGGGGGGTTGTTCTGGTGGAAGGTCAGTCGAAGGCACTAAAGGGGTTTCGGGAATGATATCTTCGGCTTCAGGACAGGATTGATGGGAGTCATAAAAGGTATGCCGAAGGGGGTCAGTGCTCCCTGTTCTCAGCCCTAAGCCAGTGACCAAAATACATACTATCTCTGTGTTCAAAATTTGCTTCATCATATGGAATTTCAGGGCATCCCATGGCATAATGTCCAAGTCGGACGCATGAATAACAGTAATGCGAGAGTCGTTCATCGAAAATCCAACCAGAAGGTTTTTCCTGCAACATGCATCAGTTGCCCCGGTTTAAGAGGTTCATTAAGACTTATATCAATCCTTGCACGGACAGACCGAAGAGAAGTACCATCTCTACCATCAATGGACTGCTTGAACCCTACCAACATGGCGGACAGCCCTTCGGATAATTTCCTCTTCAGGCAACGTTCTAACGGGAGACCAAAAACTTGGACCCAAAAGGTACATGTAGAGAAATCATAGCAGTGCGGGGGGTATTAGGAGTCCAAGGCTTGATAATAACAAGGTGATTTCCAAAGTGCCATGGCCCATTATCTAGAATTCGCTGTTTTTCTAGTTCGGTTCGAAATTTCATAACGTATATCGAGATTCAGGTTGTGTAATTTCCACAGTGTCGACTCGCCAACCGCGCCTCATAGTACTTTGGAAAGCCGGAAGATTTATTGAGTTTTGGGTAAGTACCTTGCCAACGAGGATGAGTTTGCATGCCGCCAGCTTATCTATTGGAGGCGCTTCATCACGAACTTCAATACTGTTTTTCCCATAGGCGGCCGAGACGAGCACACAAGCGGCCAGTCGTGCATCTTCCGGAGTATGTGGATGCTTTGGGATGGAGGTTCCATGAGCGACGTACAGAAAAACAAGGCTATAACATGAAGCAAAGGACAGCGCTCATCCTGATGAAGGGAGATTGAAGCTCAAAAGGAGTTGCATGTAGGGCCGATGACGAGAGGAAAGTGTGATGGAGTAGATTAGGGGCCATGCAATGAAAGTTGAAGGAGTGGGATAGAGAAAATGGTGAGGAAAGACATCGCGATGATGAGAAGATGCAGTAATTGAAGAGATAGCAAAGAGGAAATAGGAAATTCAGCTGGGAAGAAAAGGATGAATGAGAGAGATTAGGGTTCGGAGGAGAAGAAGAAGGGAAAAACTACCCTGACTAGTTTCGTTCAAGTAACATATTCTAGCCAATTGAAAGGATCTTCGATCAATCCAGAGATCATTTCGATTCCATTAGTAATGAGGATTCGGAATATCACACATTGATCAATCAAAGAGATTCAACAACTAAAAGAAAGATCGATTCTTTGGGATCCTTCCTTTCTTCAAACGAAACGAACGAGCTAGAATCGGACCGATTCTCTAAATGCCTTTCTGGATATTCCCGGCTATTCACGGAACGTGAGAAGGAGATGAAGAATCATCTGCTTCCTTTGGTTCAGGCATTTGTTCATATAATCTCACTAAAGAAGGAGCCATTTTCATTGTTACTTGTGCCGGCTGTTAAAATGAGGTCCGCTGTCTAGGACTCGATCTTGGTACCAGTCCATAACGATCAAAGTCGAATCGTGAGCCTATTAATGAAGCAAATTCAATGAAGCAACAAGCGGTACCATAAAGAAGCGGCCATAAACTAGAGAGCCTTGACCAATTTGAAAGATCATTAATGTAGTTGAAATAACTGAATTTTGGGTTGTTCGAGCAAGTAAGGGAAATTCTATGGAATTCATAACCGTCTCAATGTTATTTTTTTTTATACTTTTTTTATTGTCTGAATATTCAGGAACTAAGACCATTCCAATGCTCCTTTTCGCCATGCATAAACTAAACCAACAATTAGGATAAGCACGAAAATTAAAGCTTCTATAAATACGGATACCCCCAATACATTGAAACTCATTGCCCATGGATAAAGAAAAACCGTTTCAACATCAAAAACAACAAAAACTAGAGCAAACATATAATAATGGATTCGAAATTGTAACCAAGCATCGCCCATTGGTTCTATACCTGATTCATAACTCGAAGTTTCTCTGGCCCTTTGCTAATCGGGGCTAAAATTCCGGAAATTAGAAATGCCAAAATAGGAATAACACTTGATATTATTAGAAATGCCCAGAAAATATCATATTCGTAAGCAGAAACATAGATGAACTCCTATGAGTGTGAAAAATAGACCCGATTAGTCGATTCAATTTAGTTGATTTAATTGGAATTAATTGTAAAGTCATCCATAATATCAAATAAATCATTTTGATCGACCTATCTAGTTTCGTTTGTTAAGCGTGGTACATGTCTCGTTTAAATATTCATCAATTGGAATCCTATTTCCATTAACCTTACTTCGATTTTTTTTTTTTTCGATATAGATAGAGTAGTTATAAATAGATAGTGCCCTTATACAAAACAAATAAAACTTTTTCGCTTTCACCTGCCTTCGGATGAATTTTTATAACGAAAAAAAGGAATTCAAACAAAATAAAAAAAAAATGCGCATTTTTTTATTTCTTTTTATTTCTTCGGATTCAAAATTCGAATATTCAAAAAATATTTGAAATGGAAATCGATTTTTTTTTTATTAAAAAAAATTTATTTATTCTAATTTTAATATACTAGTTAACGAAACTATTCTATTAGTTAGAATAAACTATAATATTAGTTATATTAGGGCTATACGGACTCGAACCGTAGACCTTCTCGGTAAAACTGATCAAACTGATTATTATCAAAATGATTCGAAACCGGTTCAAAGACCCAACATGCCTTTTTTTTTGCATTGGGCTCTTTCATTAACTGATCGAAATATCGGTTAGTCTGCCATCTTTTTCTTGCCAATAAGGAGATGTATGTAAGGGTATAATCGGTAATTTAACAGAAAAGTCTCTAGCAAATAAAAATACCAATATAGGGAGTATTATTTCCATTATAAGTAGCATTGGTATGTAAGGGTATAATCACCGAAAAAGATAAGAAATCGATTGATTAGCTAATGTTTCCAAATTTAATGTTGGTTCGTTGGAACCATATAAACCAATACCCAGAACCCCTATTAATAGAAAAATGGAACCTCCCGCAGTGTACAAAATAAATTTTGTAGCGGAATACAGACGTTTCTTTCCCCCCCACATCGCTAGAAGTAGATAAACGGGAATTAATTCTAACTCCCACATGATGAAAAAAAGTAAAAGGTCTCGAGAAGAAAATGATCCTATTTGACCGCTGTACATTGCTAACATCAGGAAATGGAATAATCGGGAATCTCGAGTAACTGGCCGAGCCGCTAAAGTAGCTAAAGTGGTGATAAATCCCGTCAGTAAAATAGGTCCTATAGAAAGTCCATCTATTCCCAATCTCCAGTAAAAATCAAAAAAATTAATCCATTTATAATCCTCTGTTAATTGGGTTAATGGATCGTTCAATTGGAAATGATAACAGAATGTATAGGTAGTTAAAAGGAGCTCTAAAGTGCATATGCATATAGTATACCACCTTATTACCTTATTTCCTCTATGAGGTAGAAAGAAAATTAAAGAACCTGCGAATATCGGCAAAAGTACAATTATTGTTAACCAAGGAAAATAATTCGTGATAAAGACAAGATACACTTGGACAAAAAAACCCGTACTCAATAAAGAAAAAAGAATAATATATTATCTATTTTGAGCACGGGTTTTTGTCGGTAAAAAAAAATCAATTGTATTCAAAATGTATTTACGTGGTTTTTTCTGGAACGTATTAATACGCTAGACCCATGCTTCGAGTTGTTTCATGCCATAAATAAACTCGAACGCTCAAAAAATCCGTTGGACAGGCGGATTCACATCTCTTACAACCGACACAGTCCTCTGTTCTTGGAGCAGAAGCAATTTGCTTAGCTTTACATCCATCCCACGGTATCATTTCTAATACATCTGTTGGGCAGGCTCGCACACATTGAGTACATCCTATACATGTATCATAAATCTTTACTGAATGTGACATCGGATCTATAAGTTTTTGAATGTCATCAATTTTCGATCTAGTAAACTTGTAAATGGATCATATATTTAGACACTAGATGAATCAATGGATTTTACCATAATTTTTCTAATCAATCTAATTCCGGATCGAGTCATGAGATTGGCCCAAGATACTTTGATTTTTTACGTTTTTCTCAAACCTACGTATTATACATACTAATTTGAATTGATGAATATTCTAATTTCTATAATTAATAATATATAATTAATTAATACTACTTATTTATTCATTTATTCAACAAATTCGATTGATTGATACGAGTTGATTTTCTGTTACGATAAATTGACGAAACAATAGCTAACCCAATAGCTGCTTCAGCGGCTGCAATAGCTATAACAAAAATGGAGAAAATATCTCCTTTTAATTGTCGACTATCAAAAAAATCTGAAAATGTTACAAAATTTATATTAACCGCATTGAGGATAAGTTCAAGACACATAAGGGCCCTAACCATATTTCGACTCGTGATCAATCCATAGATACCAATAGAAAATAAATAGGCACTCAAAACAAGTACATGTTCGAGTATCATTGACCAGCTCCTTATTAATTTGGATTCATTTCAATATGAACAAGAATTCAACGTATTCAATTGACTATAATATAACAAGTACAAAACAAAGGAATAGATTGATATTTGGTAATGGATCAAAATAAAGAATTTCTATTTTATACATGAACAGTTTTCAAATATTTTTGAAGAAAAATGGATTTGATAACAGAAAACAAAGTTGAATTTTGATTGCTAGTAATAGTTATAAAGATTTCTCATTGACGAGCAACAGCAATTGCACCTATCAAAGCAACTAAAAGAATTATGGAAATGTGATGCGTATTGTATGGGTGTCATGTTCATGTATGGCAAAGATGAGGACACATTTTTGAAGTTTAGCTCGTATTTGATATCAGCAAGGTTTGTTTTGATTTATGGCCTTTTTGATGAGTATCTTGGGCATTTGCTAAATATTTTTATTAAGGGGATCTTTGATCTTTGACATGTAATCGGGTGAATTACGGTGACAACCAATGTATTGAGAGTCGTAAATATTTTCTTATTTAGTTACTTAGTAAGTATTTTCAAGGCACTTTTTAAGTAAATCCTTTAAAAATCGGGTCTTTATACTTCTTAAAGATACTTCATTGCTTTAGCTCGGATTGGAAAGTTCTTTGGAAGGAAAAAAACCTAGTGGAAGAAAGAGTTGCAAGATCACGCTTGGCCACACTCCATTCACATTATTGGGAGGACTTCTTGTGCGACTTTCCTGTTTTGCTTTCATCTTTTGACTCAAAGTCGTCGTCTCTTATTTGCATCTTCTTCCCTCCTCTCTTCCATTTCTCAATCATCTCTCTGCTAAAAGTTTCACTGCAGGCCATGGTTTCACTTTGCGGTCTCCCTTCCTTCTTCCTTTCCTTTTCCTTGGTTTTTCTATCGTCATTCTCAAACTTCATTGATGCTCAAGCTCAAGATTATGATTACCCAACCGCCACAATTTCAACTCGGTGGATATATGAAGATGAATACTCTTTCCAATAAAAACAAATTTCAAGATTCAACTAATCCTAGATTTTGAGCCTGATTGCATTTTTCGTGCATGATTTTGGACCCACTAATTTTCCCCCCTCGTTTTCCGTCCTCCTATCTTACCAATTTCAACCTTTTGCTTTTGGCTTTTCTTCTGGTCTTTCTAACTTTATTTGCATTTGGGCAAACACGCGTACTTCATCAGCAACTGGTTCCCATTGAAACTGGTCAGGGAACCGGTTCCCAAAATTCGGAACCAGTTTAAACTTGTCTGGGAACTGGTTTCGAGTGATTACCCACCCGGAAACTGGTTCCTGGACTAATTTTGGAATCGGTTCCAGGATCGATTTTGTAAGTAGAGGTCCAAAACCTTTTTTTTCTCCCAATTTCTATTCTTACTCTCGCAATCACACAATGTTTTTCCCCTTGACTCTCTCAAACAAGCACGGCACTCCTCCTTTGTCATTCCTCTTCCTCACTTGCTTTCCTCCCTCATCATCTCTCTCTCGCATTGTCTGATGGACGGATGGTGTTCGTCGCCACCAAATTCTTATGTATCACATGGATTGGCTTGCCTAATTTCTCTTTTTTAGGAGGAATTATGCTTGCATAAATGAGAAGGTAGTTGTTGGAATAAGACTAATATTAGACCCATGTTTGTTGTTAATTCTTTGTCTTATGATTTTATTTATTATAATTAGCCCTATGGATCCTTCATTTTTCGTTTAGTCAAAATGTTCACGTATTAATTTATTACCAGTGCTTAATTTTTTAATATAAATTAGGAGAATTACGTTATTTTCTTGCATATTAATATAAAATTCAAAGTCGTATAGGATATTGGGAGATTGCAAAACAAGTTCCAGTGGAAACAGGGTTGACCCTGGAATCAGATCAGAAAAACAGGGTGGGTCAATTACTGGGTCCAATACAAACGGGGTTGGGTATAGGATCCAAAAAATGGGAACTAATTATAATAAGGTCGGGTACAGGGTTCAGGTCTAGACCCTACCCACTCTGGATCCGATCACCCCTAATCCAAACCCTAATATGTAACTTAAAGTGTCCAACGTCTCCACCTTTTTCAATGTATTTATAACCCGTTCAACTCGGACCAGCTTTGTGCACATAATATATATATACACATATATCTGTGTGTGTATGTATAATTCAAGGTTTATATTATACATTTTGAACATTATATATATATATATATACATATATACATATATCTGTGTGTGTATGTATAATTCAAGGTTTATATTATGCATTTTGAACATTTGATTATTTAATTTTATTTCACATATTCATCTTCTGTGGTTCATTGTTTTTGGCAAGTGGAGATTTTCGATGTTGCCATATCTTAGATTTCCATTTGATTGTACTAGTTGCTCAATATCGCATTGTTGATTGATATATTATTTTAAAGAATACATTTGTCTTTACAATAAATACACAAAATGAAACAAACAAAAAAATCGGTTGGTCTTGGATTAATCCTAGAACTAGACCAGATCTAGAGGGTCGGTCTAGTCCTTAGTTTCAAGCTCAATATGGACAGGCCTCGGTCTAAAAAATTGGAGGCCAATTTTGTTAGATTGGTCCTTGAGTTAGTCCCTAGGTTAACTCCTAATAATCATGACAAAACTAACTCTCTCTCTCTCTCTCGCGAGCGCGCTCCAGTAAGATCTACCAGGGCCGGGTGGGAGTTTTTTCTTGTTGGGTGAAAAATGTGATGGTGGAGCTTCCATTGCCGGTGCAGCGAACATTTCTCCGGGGCCTGAGATAGTCACCGACTTCCACTATATTAAACAGGAAGTTGTTTTCCCTATTTTTTAAATTTGGGTTCACTGGTTCACTGAAATCATTCGACCAACTTATTTTCTCACACGGAAAAAAATGCATGTTTCTTTGGTAAAATAGCTTTCTCTAAACAAATCAAGTCTAAGTGAACAACTTCAAACTTAGGTACTTTTCTATCTTGTGTTTAGCGATTTCCAACAATCCCGGGGGATAACACTCTCAATACCCAATTGAATTCTTGTGATCCAGATACAAATTAGATTGAACCTTGTAATCTCCTTATGGTTTCAAAGTATGAGGTTCAATCTCGAACTCCAAGCTAAAACAAATCACAGACTGCGACTAATTGTATAGGCTATCATTGGGTAACTGTCTCTCTCTTAAGTAATTATCTCAGCATTTACAAGAGTAATTTAATTAAGATCGTAATGTGCCATGGGTTGCAGTACAAGACGAGAAATTCAGAAAGTAATTAGGTCCTTTTAGTAGATTCCTCTCTAAATTAAGAATGGCGATTAAAATCAATCAAAACACCGAGCAATAAATCTAGGCGATTTCCCAACAAATCTCCCAATTTGGTATTACTGGGCAGATATCCTTTATTTTGAAATTTATATTTGTAATCTCTTCCTAAAAACATCCAAATCCATGCCGTGCAAAGAAACTCGTCAATAAAAAATTTAAAGCTAAATAGATGGTTACCACACCACATACACTGAGAAGTGTCCCTAAATAATGATTGCATGGATCACACTTGAAGGGCCCTGAAGGTGGAGAAAGCCCCACTCGAATACTTTTATCTGTGAATACTGCACCAGCTCTGAAGTAGGTTCTTCTTTTTATCAATCGAAACTCCTTCCCAAACTGGACAAGCTCCTTTCCACCTGGCTTTGACATCAAAATCTTCATATTGAGGAGGAGAAAAAAAAAATCATATCAAGAAAGTTCAAAAATCTGGTTGGATCCATATGGCTCTATGGAAGTAAACGCTTGGTGCATCGGAGCATATCTCGACTTTTTCATCTTCCATGGAGTAATAGTGCATCTTCTCATCTTTGTCAAGGAAATAGATACGGTTTGGCTTGATCCAGGGAAGGCAACTCTCGGAATTGAACTCCGCCGAGATCGCAGAGTTGCCATTCAAGAAGAGAGCCGCGTTCCCCAAAATTTCGACCTCTTCCTGAGCTCCCTTCTCCAAATCCACTACAAAAACTCGGATGCTTTCCACGGTTCCATCCTCTTGGCCCCATATCTTCCAAGCCACCAGCAATGTGCCTGAACATTCCACGAGATAGGGATAACCCGCGAAATTGTGCCCAAGAAAGAGTCGCAATTGCATTCGGCACTCCCTCTCGTCGAGGGTCATGATTCGGCTGCGCGAATCCAAGGCCACGAAATGCCCGTCGTAATGAATCAGTTGAAGGAAGGTGGACCGAGGCAGGTTCGCGGCCGGGCTCACCCCCGTCCACGCATCTTCTCCTGATCTGTAAAGGGCATACCCTAGCGATCGAAGATCCCGACAGATGGTGACCATGACGGTGTAGTCCCCGGACGAAGAAGGGCTCGAGGACAACGCGATCCTGTGGATTCTAGTGGAGCCGCTGCACCGGTGCCTCTTTAGCGGACGGAGACGCGACTTGTGGCGAAGCTTCGCCAAGGCGGGGAGTTCGATGCCGACCCGCGAGAGCGGATTGAAGAGGCGGTACTGATAGCCCCACCTCGACACGCGTTGAGCGAAGCCCCACCTCGACACGAGTATCCATCGTGGTGGATTCACGGCCTGGGGTCGAGATCCTGGCAACTGTACTTGGTGAGTTCTCCCTCTAGAGGTGCTGAAGAACTCGGCTGCTCCGTTGCCCACATAAATCATGAGCCACGGGGCTTTTGACTTCGCGTTGTACGTGTCTCTGGTGGCAGCAGACCGCCACGAGGTGCACACCCCTCGAAAAGCTAAAAAGTCTTCTATGGCTAGCCGTCCAGCGATGAGTTCTAGGATCTCTTGCGGGAGTTCTTCCTAACTCGCCATCGTAGGTTGAATGATAGATTTGCCTGGTGAGCAACTTCTTGATGAGTTTATCACTCATAACATGAGGGAGGTCCTATATAGGAAAGACGATCTTCAGGGATTCAGTCTCTTTCAACGAATTTGTCTCACAAATCTTATAGCTTATTTTCTTTATCTTGAATGAATATTCGTTTGTCATGGCTCGCAAGATACACTGCCCTCTCGGATTTGATGTTTTAAGATTAAATCTTTCTATAGAATACATAAAATCTTAAAGGTAATTTCATTTTCAAGCTTTAACGAATAAAATCCCATAGAAAGCCCGTATATATTATATAAGCGAACGATAACTGTGTCATAGTAAACGATGCATGAAATTATAATTAAAAGATAAATTGACTTATAACACTTAAACGCAATTTCTTAAATATTTAACACTTTTCATTAGAAATAATTGTACATACCATTTTAACTAGAAACTTGTTTTCCTTAAGAGCAAATATAATGCGATTCCTATTTTAAATAACTCGAGTTTTATTCAATGTTTTCAATCTCTTTCAATATCCACGTTAACAATATGAACGAATTATATTAAAATATAAAGGGCTTTGATAATATAATACTAAAGTATTTACTGTGGTATCTGTATTGAATTTGTTATAATTTAATTCTTCAGTATCATCTGTGCCTATAATGGTCAAGTTGAAAATAGTTTGTAAGAGAACATAAATATCAAAAAGTGTAATTAAAATAAGATATGCCAGTTTATTCTCTTCATTAATAAAGTCATTAAATCATATTGACTATTTTAAACATAAAATATAAGCGGTAATTTTAGTTAAAACATTATTGGCCATAAAAAGATCCTTGTTAGAAAAATTCAATATAGCGAATTATAAAAAAATGTAGCCATCTTTTCTGTTTTTTTCCACTTTCTCCCCTCTTCTGTTATCTCCACTAGTTTGAAGTATTCTCTTCATCAACAGTCCTCACAGAAATTGTTGAAGGTGAAGTCAATTTGTATTTGCACTTGGATCCCCTTTCTTTGATAGGGAAAAATTTCTATCCTTTTCCATGGCCATATCCTGTTTTTCACATGCAAACATTTTTCGATTACTCAGGCCAAACTTCGTTACCATATAAGGAAATGCTTTAAGTCGATCATTCTTATTTAATGTCATACACATTCAAATTGTGGCATCCGAGAATCTCGATGACCCGAAATATTTACTTTTGAAGAAAATGAAATTCGTCTTCCAATGGCCATATGGACAATTGCACCAACGGCCACATTATTTTATCTCTTGGACCGAACCTCCTATGTACATTGTGACAACCCTGTGCAGCCTTGCCAATTTCTTTCTCCACATAAGAGTTTCAATCATGTACTTGTACATGAAGCAAATTGATTATGGGAATATTAATTGATTTCTATGGAAACCAAAATGCCTTATAATTGTGCAGAAATTATTATTATTATTATTATTATTATTATTATTATTATTATTATTACTATGGGCCATTTAAATTGGACATTTTGGCCTCAATTTTTCGGGCCCGAGCAAGCCCGAAAAGCCCACAAGGCTATCGACCAAAAAAAAAAGGGGGAGGAACCAGATGGGGAGGCCATGCCACCCTCCACTTGTCCTTTCCTTAATGCCACTTGTCACCTGCATGCAAAAGTAAATTAGTTCACTAATGAAAGAACAAAGAAGCATTTGGAACTAAGGAGAGAGAGAGAAACCGAGAGCTCGAGTGAGCGGTCCGAGCGAGAGAGAAAGAGAGTTCGAGCGAGTGAGCGGGCGTGCGGGTGTGAGCCGTGAGGGAGGAAGAGGAGAATCGCCTTCCACCGTGTCCGAGCTGCCGCCGTTGACGCCGCCAATCCCCATCGCTGATTGAGCTGCGTTCGAAGTCCCAAGTCTTTGTTTTTGGTTGCCGAGCAAGCTAAGAGTTAGAGGCAAGTGGAAGTTTGTCAACCTATGTCTTTGCATGCTGAAATTTTCTGGTGAAATGCTGGTAGATGTGAGAAAATGCAGAATAGGAAGCTACATGTTGAGTTTTTGGATGATTGAGATGAAGATTGAATGCTGAATTGTGATGGATTGAAAGTGATGTTGCTGTTTTGTGTTGGATTGAACTAAACAAATAATAGATTGAAGCTACCGGTCATTTCATGTGGCATTCGGGTCTTGCATGTTTCGAAAATTGAGTGTGAGATGGTTGTGTGGATCGAGCAAGGGAAGGAAAGGGTTGCCGAGGGAAAGGATGTGGTATATGTTGAGATGAGTGAGTTTAGGGATGAACATAAGCTCTGAACCGAGCTGTGGGAGGGTTTCTCTGTTAATAAGATCTTGCTGAAAGTGTTCTTAGATGTTGTGGAAGGGACTTAAAGGGTTGTGAGATAGATTGGTAGAGAAACAAATGACTTGATTGAATTAGGAATGAAGAAAATTGTATGTGCCAGTTCTGTTTTGGAGAAAGTTAGATGGAAAGTCCTTTTTATTGTATCGCTTTGATTTATAATGATGAAAAAAAGGAAAGAAACCATTTTATTTAAAGATTACATCCATTAGATGGAGTTTAAAATCTAGCTATAGCCATAAGAATGTGAAAACATGAAGATATGAGTAAATCTATTGAAACCAGTACTCTGTTTTGTAGAGGACAACTTGACCTTTGATGATTCCGTGAATTTTATGTAATTTTATAGATATAATTGGACTTCAAACCCTTAATAAAAGTTGTAGGAAACATTCTTAGGAATAACATATCAAAATTTCAGAATTTTCTGAGTTCATTTGGGAATTATTCCGAAATTTTTACCAGAACTGTGCATTTTAATGATTAAACTGTTTTGTTTCGAAATTTCACAAATTGTCCCAAAGATGAATATATCTTGAATTGTTACGTGACATGATGATACTGGAATTGGCATATTATGCAATATTGAGATTTGATGAAGGATTCTTTGGACATCTTGTTATTGCATTGAAAGGTGTTTTTTGGAAATTAAGATGTTAACTGTTGCCATTGGACCCTCGAGTCAACGATGCCATGAGAGTCGGGATGCCCAAATGATCGAATGAGTCGATGCCTTGTGGATGCCCGGTGACCCTAAGTGGCTGAATGCTGGAGGTCTTTCCTTGGGAGCTTCGGGATGCTCGGTTGTATGCTAGTCGGTACGTAAATCCGGAGGGCCGGGGTAACCATTCTCATGATGAGCCTCAGAGGGTTTTTTCTCGTGATGCCAGGTGGGGTACGAGATGCCTGGAGGCGTGATATGCTCCAGATACTTGGTGGCCTTAAGTGACTGAATGCCGGAGGCTTTCGTGATGCCAGGGTGGATGCGAATGTCAGAGGGACGCAAACATTGGTCCTCCGGGGGATGAAACCTTTTGAATGATAAAATGGATGATTCTACTATATGTGTGTGTGGTCTGGTTATAGGACTAAGTGTATAGCATGGAATAGGACATGTCATTACAGTTTGGCCCTATGAGCAGGACTTGTTCATCCTGGACATGATGTATTTTGATTCCTTTGAAACTGCATTTGCCGTTGCATTGAAGGATTTCATGATTTTGATACATGCTTATTCTTTAACTACCTGTTTTTGTTTATCTTGCATGAATCTGGATATTGATGGTAATGCTTGATATAGTTTGATGAATCTTTTACTGCTGAGTGGCTGTACTCACCTCATTTGGGGACTAACATTTCAGATTAAAAGATACCTCTACTACTTGTCACTCGCGGTACTTTTTACAACGTCCCAGTTGATGTTGAGTGCATGTGTTCAGAGCACACTCATGTAGGGATTTGAGGATTGGTTATCATCCGAGTACGGGTTCTATTCATGTATGACGTTGGTTTACCTGATGGCCCCGTGGTTCAGGAGTTTTTGTCGGTGCACGTTCGTTGTGATGGGATCATGCTAGGGATGTTGCCACCACCGCCAGCTAATGGACCAGGCTGGGTGTGATCGTGTGTGACGGGTAGTAGATGAAACTTTTTGGATTGTCGGCACTGTTTGATAGACTTTTATATAGGGCTGAATGGAAAGAAAAGCCAAAGGAAGGTCAGGTTATCTTTTGTGTATGTAGCTGGGATGAGAAAACCATGGCAAATTTTGGTGTACCGACTTATGATGTCTATCAAGCTAATGTAAATAAAAGCGCTCGGCTTTATCTTATAAAACTGTCTAGTGAGTGTGCATCATTTTTGAATTTGGGATAGGGAGATGTGATATTGCTTCCGCTATATATTTATAAACTGCGCAGGGACCGATCTAAAAGTTTATAAACCCCCAGGATATATATAGACCTTCAGGTCATGTAAGAGAGATGTAAGCGCACTGTGGTGATCCGAACGGATTGGGGACCGTTCGAGGGGTGCCACACAAATGGATTTATGTGATATTAACCTAAAAACTTAGGAAAGTTTTTTTGATCAATGCCATATAGTTTTGCATTTTTATTGCCTTCACTCACTCACGATATGAAGAAAAAAAAAGGATGGTTTAGATGGTAAAAGAGTGGACATAGTTATTGGAGAAACATCTTTTAAGTGATTTTGATTATTCCAAATTGTCTTTAGTATAACTTTTACTATGGTATTGTGCAGGTATTTGGGACAATGTGCAATGAACAGAGGTGATGTTCGTAAAGGAAAAATATTACAAGTCTGTTCTAGATTTACTAATAATTGCCCTTGTTAGGGATTTGCGCAGTTTTACCTGCATGGGGGTTGTTCTATGCAGAAATGACTTGAGATGGGCAACAAGATTCAAGGTTCTTCCGGCAAGATTAGGATGTCTTAGCTAGCTTTGATTAGATGAGACTAAAGCAGGGCTCGTTAGATTGGTTCGGCTTATTCTTCAACCCTTTTTAGTGGGTTTGGGAAAAAATTGAAAAATATTACTCAAGTTTCAAAAAATTATGACAAGTTTGCATGGGAATCTACTATGTCAATTGTTGCATATTTCAAATGTTTTGAGTTGGGAATAAAGTCAAATGCATGTAACGCAAGATTTAGATTTAAAAAAAAGTGCAAAATAAAAATTGATTCAGGTGGACCCTAAGTTCATGCACTTGTGCAATTTTATCATATCATAGTAGCTGAATAAATTACCAAATTAATCCCTTCTCAATTATTGCGACCCTGGTGTAATTACCATGCCAAGAAAAGTTTTATTTCAATGCCAGGCCAAAGTAAAGAAAGGGTAGAAAAGAATTCTCAGAAAAATTACGACTACGCGCAGCATGAACACATCCGTACCCCGGCGTCTTGGCACGATAAGGAGCATAAGCGCAAATTATTATTTTTTTGGTCGAAAAAGCGGACTGATTTCATTAACAAAGTAAAGAAGTGAGGCCCAGAAGATGGGCGTCATTACATAACAGATCTAGCAAAGTTGTAGGAGGAGATGAGGCCCAATTCAGAGGTAAATAGCCATGTTTATGGGCTTTAACTACCCAATTTGCTACTTGGTTCAATCCGGTCTTTTTAATTGCTCAGGCGAAATACTCGGAGAGTGTATCTATTTCCCATTTCTATGTTCTGTTTAGCAACTTCCAACACTATTAAGGAGGACACTCCCAAATTTCAATTAGTTTGTTGGGATTCGGATGCAAATTGAATTGGAACCTGGCAATCTAATTATGGTATTTATTTGACTATTAAGCGAATGATCTTTGCATTGGAGATCGTAACTTAATTAAGAACGCTAGCGAAAATTAGTTCGACCTTTTTATCACCATCATTTGATAAGATTATTAAGTCCCTTTAGTAGTTTTCTTTTTTTGTTACAAATGATGATTTACATCATTTAAACACCTAGTTAGGTATCCAAGGTCTCTAGCTATCTTTCCATGTAGTCCAATTACCTATGTTCATCGACCAAAAAGAAATCACCTATGTTCAAAGGATAGCTTATATTTTCTTCTATAATCAATTATAAAAATAAGAAAAGCGTTGGAATTTTTTACAACCGGTTGCTAAGTTCTCTTAATCTATTGTTATTTATCTCTGCTATATGTAACCATTTTACAATAACCAAAGTACCCTTATATCATCTCACCATATAAAAGTAGAGAATGTTAGATATCAATTTATAATTAAGATTTGATATTTTTATACGATTACATAACAAATCTTTCATTTTGATTTTGCGCACATATTCTCGAGTTTGAGATGTATATCCGTAATCTCCCTAAAACATCCCAATCCATGTCGTGCCAAGAAATTAGTCAATCAAAAATTAAAATCTAAACTAACACCCACAACTAAAATATGTTATTCTATTAGCGAAAAAATTGATCCCGTGGGTCGCCCGTGTAGGGCCCTTACGATCAAGGGTGGAGATGGGCCATTCCAGTGGACCCAGGTTTGACATCAAAATCTTCATATCAAGGAAGAGAAAAAACTCGAACATTCAAAAATCAGGTTGGAACCAATCGGCATCAACGACGCGTCGCCTAGTTGCATCAAAGGGACATTTGCTGGTTGCATCAAAGAGACAACTGCTAGTTGCATCAAGGTATGTCTCCAATTTTCTGTCCTCCACGCTGTAACTCTTGATCTTCTCTTCTTTGCCATCATGGCAATAAACGCGGTTTGGCTTGATCCCGGGAAGGCAAGACTCGGCGTTGAACTCCACCGAGAAGGAAGAGCTACCATTCAAGAAGAGAGACATGTTCCCCAAGCTTTCGACCTCTTCCTCGGTTACCTTGTCCAAATCAACTTTGAAAACTCGAATCTCTTTCGCGGGTCCATCATACTTTTTGCGCCATATCTTCCAAGCCGTTAGCAATGAGCCCGAACATTCAACAAGATAAGGATCACCGTCAACATAAAAATCCGTCCCTAGAAATAGTCGCGATTCCATGCGACCCTTTCTCTCGTTAAAAGTCATTATTTGACTCTGTTCATCCAAGGCCACAAATAGTCCATTGTAATAAATCATTTCAAGGACGGTGCACCGACGCCGAGGCCTCGCACGATTCGCTGCCATCCACGCATCTTCTCCTGATCTGAGAAAGGCAAACCCTGGTGATGGGCCATAAAAAATCATGACTGAGTAGCTCCTGGACAAAGAAGGGCTTGAGGACAACGCGATCGCGTAAATGAGACGTAACTCAGGGTGAAGCTCGTTCAAGGCCGGGAGTTCGATGCTGATGGACGAAAATGGATTGACGATACGGTATTCACTGTGCCTCTTTGACACAAGTATCCGTCCTAATGTAGACAAGGTCTAGTCAGGAGATCCTGGCAACTGTACTGGGTAAATTCTCCCTGTAGAGGGGTTGCATAACTCGGCTATTCGGCTGTACGTATAAATCACGAGCCACGGGGCTTTCGATTTCGCATTATACGTCTCCTTGGCAGCAGCAGTCCGCCATGAGGTGCACACCTGTCGAACAGCTAAAAAGTTTTCCATGGCTAGTTGTCGAACGATGAGTTCTAGGATCACGGGCGGGAGTTCTTCCCAACTCGCCATCGTAGGTTTTTGTTTTTTTTTTTTTGTTTTTTGGTCAAAAAGAAACGTTGCATTAGTTAAAACGAAAATTACATCCCGCGTCAAAGGCGTCGAGAGCGAGAAGGTCTAACAAGGGAGAAGGGGGTAAAACAGCCCAATTAGAAGGCAAGGAGCCATTGTTGTGGGCCTTAGTAGCCCAATCCGCAGCAGAGTTTGCTTCTCTTTTGCAAAACCTAACACACGAACGGGCGAAACAGGGGAGCATAGCAGCAGCTTCAGAGATCAGGGGTCTGACCTCCAATGGCGACGCTTGAAGATCTCGCGCCGCTTCAACCATCACAAGGCAGTTGGACTCGATTATAAGAGGATCTGTAGTCTTGTTGTCGTTCATCAAGTGATGTAGAGCAATACTCAGAGCCTAGACCTCCACCTGCAACGCCGAAGAAGCGGGGACTGTTTTTGTGAATCCTTCAATCAAAGTACCATTATGATCACA
Organism: Eucalyptus grandis; assembly: GCF_016545825.1. Classification (NCBI taxonomy): domain Eukaryota; kingdom Viridiplantae; phylum Streptophyta; class Magnoliopsida; order Myrtales; family Myrtaceae; genus Eucalyptus; species Eucalyptus grandis. The sequence goes on from NC_052616.1 coordinate 33,277,331, forward strand.
ACAGAGATAGGTGACTGATCCGTTGGTGCTTCCTGGCTGAAAAGCCCCATCTATATTGATCTTCAGGACTCTTGGATCGGGGGCCTCCATGATGTGTCGGGATCTGGATTTCTTCGATCTGAACCAACCCCATGGAAAGGAACTGAGATGATGTTAGCCGTGCGAACTTGGGCAAGTGCTACTGCAACAACATGAAAAGGATCAAGACTCTAATGGCAGAAGATGGATCTATTGCGAGATTTCTAGATTTTCCATAAAATTGTGGCGAGAAGCTCCAAACCAGGTTGTTAGGGAAATCCCTTATGATGTTTTGAAGATGACAAAATAAATCAAAGGCTACTAACATGTTTGATGGTTGAGTAATAGACTATGTAGATGATATAACGTGTAAAAGATATTATCAAAGTCTATACTTGGAAGAACCAGAAGATAGACTCTATGCTGAAGCTGAACTAGAAGACGGACTTTATCTTTGAAGCGAATATGTTCGACTCGGATTGTAAAGTCTATTGCACTCAGACTCAGATTGTAAAGTCTATTGCTCTCAGACTTTACATCCAGATTCGACAGAATGTAACTCAAGCCCAATCATATAACGGTTAGTGATCTGGTTTGGATTCCACATCAAGATTGATTTGATTGACTCAATCTAATTGATTGACGATTGGATCTTGAAGACAAGAACTTTCTATACGAAGAAGCTTTACTTATGGAAACCAAGATTCCGTTTGTATGGGCGATCGGAATCAATTTGGGATTTTACCTTTGTCACTCAACGACTACCAAATCTTCTAGATACAGAGCTGTCCAATGGGTATATTGGAAGACGATTCCCTGGGATACTGTCCAACGGCTAGTTTGGAAGTGGAGGAGTATTTAAGGAGATGAATGACCAATGAGCAAGTAAGAGATAGAGCGTAGAATTTATAATTCCAAAGTCTGAGCGACCTTCGATCATACACTTGTCTTTGGAGAGCTTAAACGTTTGTAATCGTGAGAGAAATACCAAAAGAGTGACTTAGTGAGATAGTTTGATCTACTACTAAGTGTTTGCACTTGAAGTTGTAATCTCTTGTTGATTGCATAGTGGAATCCAGCCAAGAAGGCTGTTAGCGTGGGAGAGTGGACGTAGGCTTGGATTAAGCTGAACCACTATAAATCTTGTGTTATTATTCTCTTCCCTAACTCCTTTGTTTTACTCGAAGTTTATTTTATTCCGCTATTTGCCAAGGTTTATTTTAAACACCTATTCACCCCCCTCTAGGTGTTCATACTAGCACTCTCACAGGTAAGGTCTTCCCTTTATCAAATAGATTAGCGATCTGATCCTCTATGCAATGAATATCTGCGGGTAATATAGGAACATTGATTTGGGGGTGAGACCAAACTTGTGAGGTCCATGGACATAAAATAAATAAATGTTCCAACATTTCTGGTTGTTGAGTTGAGCATAGGGTATAGATATTGAGTTGTCCTTAGTGGGCAAGGCATTCTGGCATAAGACCAAAGGAAAAGTTTAATTTTGGGAGTGATATTGAGTTTCCAGATGTTTTTCCAGAGGTGCTGTGGTGGTTGATATGATGAAGACGCTCTGTTTAAGTTGGTAGTAGATGCTATTCGTCGAATAACACTATATGCACTTTTCACAGTAAACTCATCTTGAACTGTGCATGGCCAAATGATCTGATCTGCCGTATAATGAGGTCTAATAGGGATCTTAATGGTTTTTGCTATAGTCTCAACATCAAAGAGATGTTCTAGTAAAGTCATATTCCATAGGTTAGTTTCTGTATCAATCAGATCAGCAACTCTTTGAGGTTCCTCTGCAGCAGCTATTCCTCTTATTTTACCTTAAGGAAGCCAGCGGTCCTCTCGAATTTTTATACTAGTTCCATCTTTGACCGACCATTGAATCTTTGATAAAATGGAATCTCGTCCAACTAGTATGCTCTGCCAACCCCAGGAAGGTCGAGTATCTTTTGAGGTAGTTAAGAAATCCTGTGAATGGAAATACAGACCTTTAAAAAGTTTGCCCCACAAAGAAGTAGGTTGCTGTATTATTCGCTGGGCCTGTTTGCCTAACATGGCTTTATTGAAAGCAATGAGGTCTCGAAACCCGAGTCCTCCCATTTCCTTCCCGGTCTTCAGTATTTCCCAGTTCTTCCAATGTATTCCTGATTTTCAGCTGTCATTTTGCCACCAAAAACATGCAATCTTTTTTTCAATGGACTTGCAAAGCGAAACGGGGATTTTGAAAACTGACATAGCGTATTGTGGGATTGCCTGTACCACACTTTTTATAAGAATCTCCTTACCACCTTTAGAAATGAGACTTTTTTTCCATCCATCAAGTTTGGCATTGACTTTCCCAAGTATCCAAGCAAACATATCACGTTTGGATCTTCTCCAGTCCGACGAGATACCAAGGTATTTTCCGTTTTTGCTAACACCGGGATTCTGATTTCCTATGCTAAGCTTTCCTTAAATCTGTCCGGGCAATCTTTATCAAGAAGATGCCCAACTTATTCCAATTGATTGCCTGTCCCGTAGCAAGATAGTACTGATTTAGATTGTTGGCTAGTTCTTGGCATTCCGGTACTAACCCATTTAGATTGTTGGACACCACCTGTTTAGCTGGATACCCTTAAGGTTTCCCATATGGAGAGCTTGATGGATGAGAGTAGTCAGCACATTCACCATTAGAATAAAAAGATAGGGAGATAGAGGATCTCCCTGTCGAATTCCTCGTGTCGGGTGGAAGTAATTCAGTTGTTCCCCATTAAATTTGACACTTATGGAGACTGTAGTGATGCACTGCATGACCCACAGTACCCAAGTAGAATGGAATCCTAACCTGAGTAGATAGTCTTTGAGAAAATCCCACTCAACACGGTCATACGCCTTTTGCATGTCCATCTTGACAACAGCCTGAAATTTTCTCTTTCTAGTTCTCGTCTTTAGCTGATGAAGAACCTCCTGCACAATTAAAATATTGTCCTGTATTTGACGGCCGCTTATAAATGCACTTTGTTCCATAGAAATGAGGTCAAGAAGGAAAGGTTTCAGTTGGTTGGTGAGCACCTTGGATATTATTTTGTAGGCGTAATTACAAAGACTAATGGGTCGGTACTGGTCTAGACATTATGGGTTAGGGACTTTTGGTATGAGTGTGATAATGGCTCGGTTTAGTTCCGAGGGCATCAAGCCGATTGAAAAAGTTGCTGCACCGATGAATAAACTTCATCTTCTAAGATATCCTAGTGATGTTGGTAAAATAGGCCGTTGAATCCATCAAGACCCGGGGCTTGAGATTTCCCTAGCTGGAAAGCGGCTAGCTGGACTTCCTCTCGAGTAATAATGGAAATTAGTTTAGTATTCATATCAGTGGTCACAACACACTCACATTTATCAATAATCAGTCCATAGTCACGATAGCCCTCTGTTTTGTAGAGCTTAGAGAAGAATTCCATCATCATTTCCTTGAGAAGGCGATCATCTCTAACCCATCTTTGATTATCATCGAGTAGCATCCTGATTTTGTTTCTGTTTCTGCGTTGAATAGTAGTGGCATGAAAGAACTTAGTATTTTTATCACCCCATCGGAGCCAATTTATCCTAGAGCGCATAGCCCAGTACTATTCCTCCTGCTACCAAGCGTTGTGTAGTTTATCTTTCAACGTAGTGACGAGTTGTTTGCCATAGAAGCTGCGGGGCTGATTAGTTAACGATTGTAGTTGCTGCTGTAAAGTTGCTATCTGTTCCTTTGCTTGAGAGAAAGTGACTCTACTCCACTTCAAAAGAGCCCAACTGACCTGTTTTAATTTGTATTGCAGGTTATAGCCCGTTGCTCGAGCTGAAGACCAAGCCTTTTCGATGACATCCCGACAAGCCTGATCCTGCAACTAATAAGCTTCGAACTTGAAGGTCTTGCCTTTGCTACGCAGTCTTGCATCAGTAGTAAGCACCAAAGGGCTGTGATCTGAACCCACTGCTAGTAAAGCGAAGACTTTAGCCTCAAGGAAAGTGATCCTCCAGTTCCAGTTGCAAAGAACACTGTCCAATCTTTCTTTAACCAAGCCATCCCCCTCTTGGTTATTCGTCCAGGTAAATGCGCAGCCCTTGCTTTCTATATCCATCAGTGCACAATTATGTAGAACTTCTCTAAAGGAACGCATTCGGAAAAAATCAGGGAATCTCTTACCTACTTTCTCCCATTGATAGGTTATTTCATTGAAGTCCCCTGTGCAAACCCAATGTAAAGAGTTGGTGGATGCGATTCGTCGAAGGGCTGTCCATAAGGGTTGGCGCGAGGGAAGAGTTGCTGGTGCATGTACACAGGTCAGTCGCATAGGTATTCCTCTCCTTGTCTCTGTACATATGGTATCGATAAATTCTTGAGTAGTTAGTTCCACCCGTAGAGAGGACAAGGGATGAATTCTCCCTACTGATTATGATACATTAATGGGAGAAAAATCCTTGGATAATCCCCTTATCTTATGTCCTTTTTTACTTACCCGTAGGTCAAATGATAGATATGTCTGGTGTGTGACCTCTCGATGAATTTATTTCTCGTAACATGAGGGAGGTCCTAAATAGGAAAGATAATTATTTTCTTTATCTTGAATGAATATTCCTTTGTTGTGGTTAGCGAGATACACTACCCTTTTGGTTTTGATGTATTAAGATTTAAATCTTTCTATAGAATATACAAATTTTTAAAGCTAGTTTCATGGTATAAGAACACTAAGAGTGCCAAAACTTTTATACGACACTCATTTAAGTACCAAAACCTTCTTTTTTACTCACTTAAATGCCACCTCGGAGAAAAATTGATCACTTGAGTGCCAATTTTTCCCAAATGTCCTACATGGATTTTTATTTTATTTTTATTTTTTTTGTGAATTTCCTTTTTTATTTGTATTTTGTATTTTTATTTTTAGGGTTGGCAAGGGTCATCTTGTTGGCTGTGGCCGCCTCACCCACAACCATGAAGGCCCTAGGTGAGGTTGTGAGGGCCCTCATTGGCTGTTGGGTGACCATGGGCGACGCCGCTTAGAAAGGGTGAGGATCGTTGTAGTCTCGCTAGCTATTGATGAGGCCTCAACAGCCTCGCCTAGGATCTTTGCAGCTAAATCTAGGTGAGGGCCCACGCTACGAAGGCCTTGCCGTGACAGCCCTCACTTGCTTTGAGTGGCATCCAACTTTAAGTAGCCACAAGTGATGCCACCTAGAGCAAGTGAGGTGGTTGTGGCTGGCGAGGTCGTCGGTGACACTCACCAATCTTAAAGAAAAAAGAAAAAATTAAAAATAAAATAAAAATAATAATATTTTTAAAAAATTTTAAAATTTTTTGGGGCTGTTATGTCAATTTTTCAGGCGGGGAAAATTTGAAGTGGCACTCAAGTGATTGATTTTTCAAATTTGTGACACTCAAGTAAGTGAAAAAAAAATTTGATACTTAAGTGAGTGTCATACAAAAGTATTGGCATTGGCACTTATATTGTTCTTTATTTTCAAGCTTTTATGAATAAAATCCCATAGAAAGCCTATACATATTATATAAGTGAATGATAACCGAAGTAGTCCGAAGATATGGGGTTAGAGGCAATGTTAAAGGTGGACTAACAGTTGTTGATTGGCATTAATTTTTCCAAATCCTTATCTCGTGTAGCGTTGGTATTTTTAATTTAACTGTATTAACCTTCGACAATTCTATGCGAATGAGTCACCATTAGCTTATTGGAGTCAAATTAGAAACCAATTGAGCACTTCCTAAGCAATTAGAGAATCTAAATATGTGAACTTGATTACGTTAGTTATTTCAACTAATGCCCTTCTGATGCCCTAAATTGACTGATTTGTTATCTAATTGTTGATGCGGACCTTATCCAATTATAATTACTCAGGTTCTTTGTCCATTAAGTGATCATGCCACGGTCATGTGTGATCATTGGGGTCCTAATATTTACCATAACCATTTCACTAAACTAGAAAAAGGCACAATCAAGAACCTGAAGGAAATTAAGAGCCCAAAAAGATTATTGACGTGATAAGATGTCATAGTGCTGTAGTTTACTTGAAAATAAGAAGGGGCTAGTTAAAGATCATGAGTATTCTCCAAGCTTGTATAATTTTCTTTTTCACTTTGGCAAAATAAAAGTTGTCAAGTCACCGTCATGTTCAAATTTTTTTAATTCAAGTATGATAAAAAAATTAATGATTAGTGGTGTGAAAGCTAGTACGAGCACCTAGAGGGGGATGAATAGGTGTAAAAATAAATTTATGAGATAAGTGTGCAACACAAATCAACAATAGATTATGAAAAGGAAATTAAACTCTTGTAAACAAATCAAGTTACGATCAAAGTAAAAGAGCGTAGGGAAGAGAATATGAACACAGAGTTTATAGTGGTTCGGCTTAATCCAAGTCTACGTCCACTCTTCCGCACTGACAGCCCACCGGTTGGATTTCACTATGAAACAAAAGAGTTGTTACATTAAAGCTCTTCCTTGATTCCACAGTGTAGAGACTCTGCTACACTTCCTCAAGGTCTCTTAAAGATATAGACTCTCTTTTGCGTACAAGATTTCGCTCAACAATTTAATTGACTAAGAACAAGGAGTTTCAGACTTTGGAATTCTTCTATCGGGCACAACCTCAAACAACTGGAACGTCTTCCTTATATACTCCTTCATACCATCACACCCGTTGGCACTTACCAAATGAATTCTTCCAATCTACCCGTTGAACATAATCAATTA